>NW_011967200.1:1389275-1483594 GCF_000949405.1 Vollenhovia emeryi
TTTCTGTTACGAAAGACTAAAGAGTTAATTTGACTACAAATTGTGACTTAATAAATTCCTCGATGGTATTAAAAAAGAATCGATCTTTCCTCGCCGAAAGCTTCGTGAAAAACTATACAAAACATGCGCGTTTTAATCTTCCAATTAAAAATGCAAGTTCGATTAAGATGTTGCGTGTAACTGAACAACAATTAATGGCTCGACACTTCTGTTGCAAAGGAGGTAAATTATGGTTTAAAAAAAATTAAGATTGAAAGACTTTTAATGCATGCGAGAAAACTTCAAATAATCTACGTGTTTAAAAGGGAATTGTTTCGCCGTAAGTAGCATCGACGTGCGCGATATTGGAAAAATGATTGTATTAAAGCTACGATTAATATTATATTTCCGAGGAATTATCGAAAATTGAGCAACCTTTTTTTTAGCAAATTTAACCTGTCCGATAGGCGAAGCTCCTGCTCCCCTTGATGCGATTTTCACGTTCGTGAATAATTTCCGGTGCTGTTCGATGGAAATGCTGCCGCCGAAGAGGAACCAGCGCCGAGGACGAGGCGCGACGAGAGCAAAGCGGCCAATTAAATATGAGCGAGGGTTGCTATTCGGGTCCGCGTAGCTCACGTTGACGATCGAGAGATCCGTCGAAGCTCCACGTTTGAGGGATAATCGCGTGCGGTGACCCGAAATAAACGCGGATTTCTGAATCATTTATTACCCCACCGCATCGCCTGTAATATTAAAACGTCCGTGGCGCGTATATTGCCGGCAGTACGGCAGAGAGAAAGGCGAGGCGCATACGCGCGGTCGCGTCCCGGTGAAATGAGATTCGCGAAATGCGCGCCGCGCGAGAACCATTCATAATTTCTGCCCGCCGTGCAAGACGAGCGAACGGACGGACGGGCGTTGGAGTGCCTCGTTAAAAGCAGAAAGACATTAGTAACCGCGTCGAGAAATTGAAGGCTCGGTTAAATATCACTATTTTTCACCTGATAATCATCACTTGACAAGGACCCAAAAAATAGGGTCGAAACGTTGTGTTAAATAAATAAAAGAATACGCCGGTCGGGTCGACAAGTTTCCCGCTTTAATCAGTTCAATATCTTTAGGACCAAGTTCTAGCGTCGTGGACACAGGCCTCTTCACACGCTCGCCGCCAGATATCTCGATATCTTTGCGCGATCTGTAACGACGATAGCAACGAGAAAGATAAAAAAATTCATGAACACCGAATATCTTGACGAATTATTTATATCATGATAATCTCTTAAGGTTGACGGTAATAAATAACGATGTATCAATTTAGTCGATCTTAACTGGCACTCTCCGGCCATAGTAGACATTGTACACATTTTATTTTGTGCCGTTAATTTTATAATCATGACTCAATTTTGTTATAATATTTTACCGTTCAATTACATATTGCAATGGCTCGATTAATTTCTAAGAAATTGTGCCTGATAAGGACCCAAATCCGTGGTCGAAACGTCGCACATTATATTCTTTATTTATTAAACAAGTGCCAGTTATGGTCGACTAAACTGATCCACGATTATTTATATCTTCGCAGGGCCCCGATTCTCTTTCAAGGATTTTCGAATCCGCCGCACCGTCTCCGATAAATCTTTTTTTTTTTTACCAACGCCTGTTATACGGCACGCATTCCTTGACAGAAATCGAAAATATGCGATCCCTTGACAGCCCCCTTCGGCGGTCCACGCGGACGGGGCGGCGTCCGTGGATTCTCGCATCTCGCCGCGGAGCTCTTTTCGCTCTTCCTCTCGCATTCCTCTCTCGTCTGCACGCGTCGCGAAGTTCCGCCGGGAATAAATCCAGCCCGGTCCGGCGTGTATGTATGTGCACGCATTCATGCATAGTGCATGTGCGTTCCTCCTCCCGTTCGCCAAGTCGCGCCGGCAGACGGGGAGGGTCTCTATGTGCCGGGGGCCGCGCGCGTATATGGTACGTGCACGCGCGCGAGGGACACACGCGTAAGCGCGGACGCGAGCGCATAAATCTACATACACGTACGCGGCGCGGCGCATACCTGACGGTACATAAGCGTGTCTCTGCGCCATGTATAATATAACCGTGTTTCCGCGTACATAGGGCGCGTGTTGCACTGTGTAAGTGCGGCGTGTGTACAACGCTGTCGGAGCGGCAGATATTCGCCGATCGATCGTACCGGGTTATCTGACTGCCAACGAGAATTCATTTTCCCTACCGTCCCTCCCCCCCCCGCCCCTCTCGCTCTCTCTTTCTCCCTTTCGGTCTTCTCTCGCCCTGCCTCCGCTCAGCCCCGCTGCTCCACTCTTACCATCCCTCGCGCTCGCTCCATCGCCATCCGCTCTCGCTCACCCTCCGTCCATCGCGACTACCTTTTTCCCCTCTTTCATCCCACCCCCTCCCCCCGTTATCTCCCTCCCCCGCGCATCATAATAGATCTTCGCCCGCGTACTTCTCCCGGCCCCTCTTTTCATTGTATATCCTTTGTTTCTTCACTCCCTTTCTTTCTCTTTCTCTTTACCTCCTCCCGTTACCCGTGACAATTCTCTCGTGTGCTCGTTAATCACATTACGCGTGTATACATCCGCGCGCACTAAATAGAAAAAAACGACGGCAAGAGGAAAAACGGCGTTCGAGGAGTTTGGCGGGAGGAATGGCGGGCGATGGGTGGGAAAACTAGCTCTCTATTTCTTTTTTTTTTACCGCGACAAGTATTGCCATCCGTTATCGCCGAAATGGTTTCCCTGGAGACTCAAGTAACGACAACTTTGCGGGCAAACTATTCGCGGAATGTCCGCGCTGCTTCGGCGAGAAGCTGTTTTCGAAATAATCTCAACAACACTTGCGCTGGCAACATCTTGTCAACTGTAGCAAATCGAGAAGCCAGGACAACCGATGTCCAGTACGGTGCGTTGATTCGGTTCGGATAATAATCAGGGATAGACGAACGTTTCTCGATTATTTAACATCGATGCTTTTTACCGACACGACACGAACTAATGCACCGCACCGTCCATCCGCTGGGAAATAAAAAATATATCGACACGCACAAAAATCCGCGTTTGACTCCCACGGTCTAAATCCTTTAGTTTTTGTTTTTAATTTCGAGAGTCCATTTGCTTGCCTGTTTTTTAGAAAACAAAAAGTGCAGCTTTTCAACGCCCAAATTCAATCACAAATCTTTTTCCGCAACGATTACACGATCTAACAATGAATTTTCCGCCCAACAGGTTTCGCTCCAAGGGCAAAAATTCACCGCGAAATTCGCTGATGATGTCTGTTAACTTAACAGAAACCCCCTCCCACCCTATCGCATAACAAGGGACTTTCCATTCGGATATGTAAGGTGGTACCTTCAACATCTTAAACTTGTCTGCCTGTAATGTACGGGTTTTCTGAATTACGAGTTTTAGGCGATGCGTTGGCGCTCCGTATACACGCATGACGTATTATAAGCGCTTGTAAAATATTCAAGTATACCGCGGTTACCTTAGCTTTGTCGCGTCGCGAATATTTTACTTTTATCGATCAGTCGTTACTCGGCACTCCAATTATCGCCGCCGTGTTTATGCTATCGCTCGTTTATCGGTAACGACGGGGAAAAAGTTTTCATTGTTTATCTACGAATGCGCATCCGTTATCGTCGTCGCGGCGCTGAAGATCTAGGTAAACGCGGGTGAAATGCCAGAAGCCGCAAAATTACGGCTGAAAGGGCTCCCGATATCAACAGCAGGGCGGGAACAACGGAACGGGAGGAACACTGGATCGCGATGGCAAGTGCTCGTCGCGTAACGGCGCGGCGGATCGGGAATGTCGGCCACCTCGGTGCTTCACGACGACGGTCGACGTACTCTTTTTTTTTTGCGCCGAGTACTTCTCGCAGTGCAATAATTTTAGAATCGCCCCGGCTGCCTTTAAAAGCGGCTGCTTTTTATCCCTGGGAATAACTCGCGATAGTAAAACCTGATAGCGAAGCTATCTCGCCACTGATCGCGGAATTGAGAGTGGGCGCCTCGATTGTCTTCGCGGAAAGTTCTTGCCGCGGACAGTCGTTTTCGGAGAGAAATTAAACCCGAAGTAAATATCCCCCTGGTCCCCGCGATTCCCTCGGGCGACCGCGAACAGAAGTGAGTTTTAAGGCGATTGACGGGAGACTAACTTTCGATTCGGACAAAACATTTCAGCGCGGATATAATTCGGAGCGTCGGCTGAAAACGCGAGAGATTTGACGAGTCGCAATTTCAACTATGCCAACAATTGATGACGGTAAGTTTTTCCCCGGGCGACTTAAACTTTATCGATTACGGGCCATTCCAGCGGAGTGCCGGGCGAGATGTTTTCGCGTAATTAGTTTGGCGAACGTCCGATCACGATTCGCAAATACCGAAGTGCATTCGGGCAAATCGATATGCTGGCCGAGTAGCCCAACCGCGATATCCGTCCTTTCTTGGAATCGCTATCGGTCTGAATCATTGATTGAACTTTATCATGCGGACAGCTCGGTCTAAGTTGCAAATAAATCAATGATCCCCCTGTTCGCCTTCCGTTAAATTCCGCTAAATTTCATGCCACAGTGAACTTCCGCTCTCTCACGTTTGCCCGGCGATAGGTGTCGGGCTTGAATAAACAGACCTCCAAATGTTATAATAACGACAAATCCCTAATATTCGCTCAAAAACCGGTAGTGATAAATGCAGCGTTAGTATCAAACTAATTGCACTATTTGGAAAAGCAACTTGAAAAGAATATAAGGAAGGACTCTTCGAGCGGGTGACATTAGATGCTCCAGTTCTGAAGTGCCCGGATTGAATAAACAGGCTTCCAAATATCAAACTAACGACATAAATCTCTAATATTCGCTCAAAAAGCGGTAATGATAAATGCAGCGTTAGTACCAAGCCAATTACACTACTTGGAAAAGCAACTTGAAAAGAACATAAGGGAATGTCTCTTGAAATAGGTGACATTAGATGCTCCAGTTCTAAAATGCCCGGACGATATTTCACTGTCATCCGCAGACGGCGGAGCGCGAGGCGCGTAAAAGTCCTGGGGGCACGCATCTCAAGAGGAATGGATCACCGGCGGGTATAATCACATCATCATGGAGCACTTACGTCGTCCGAGGTCGAGGACGTGGGACCAGTCCGGGCCGGTCGGTCACTGCGAGCGTTTATCCATGACGAGGCAGGGAGCGGGGCAGACCCGTGACGTGACTTTCACTGACTTGACACAGCACACAATCATACGGCGGGTTCTCCGCGGGGGCCGACGAGATCATTAACAATCGCGCACGGGAGACGGGCGCGGCACAAAATTAAGCTGTACGTGCATACGTCCTTGCATCGGGATCCCCTTTAAAGGCTTACAGATCGACGACGGTGAACCCCCTCTCCACTGGAAAAATCATATCGATGTACGCGCGCGGTCCCCGCCGACGACGGACGCGAACGACCTCCGGAAGATTCGTGGCATCGGGACGCGCGTTCGCCTGGTAACGTCTAGGAGTGCACGGATGATCGGCAGACAAATTGACTTGTCCCGGGCTAGACACGAGAGATAAGTAGAAGACTCCCGGCGGGGAAAAGTTGGGATTCCGGGATCGTGACCTCGTTCGGGTGAAACGGGTCTCATTAAATCCCGGCAAATACGGCAAACGCGAACTTCAACGGCTCCCTGAGCAACGGGGATCCTTTCCCGAGAAACGTAAAACTTGATAAGCTCGCGACTGTATCGACTGAAGTTTACACTGGCGTTTGGTGATTCAACGTAACGAAGGAACGTGCAGAGATGTTGCTCTCGTCGACGAGACGAATCGGAGTAAATGAAACGCGCGGGGGGGCAATCGACGGAGCGAATATCGCTCGAAATCGTTCCGAGATGTCGATGGGACGTCGACCGACGTCAAATGTACGAGCTAACATCGACCCGGGTGGCAACGAGACGTTCACTTCGGACGGCACCGCAGCTGCGAATACTCCAGCGAAAAGAGGCCGTCGTCGGCTCCCACTGGCGTGTCAATTGAGACAGCGTGTAACGGCGGTATTGATTGAGAAACCTCGCACTTGAATTATCGAAGCGAAGGGCACCAAGCCCCAACTAGTCCCCGAGAGCACTCGAAACTAGATCCTCTTTCTCGGGTCCGCGAAGGACAACGTCCGCCGTGCTGGCGACAATCAGCATCGACCTGTCGTCACCGATCGCTCGGGATCCGCTCCCGCCGTGCGGAGCCCCCGCCCATGTGTCCCGGGGGATAAAACGGAAGTGGTGTGCGGAGTTCCCTTCTTCAGCTGCCACTGAGCTGCATCACGACGCATTATCGACCGGATATTGGATGCCACGAATCCGCCAGAAATTCTCGCGATCCGTCCGGTCAGCCGGTGTTGGTCGCTCTCTCACACAATCACCTCTCTTTCTCTCTCTCTTTCTCCCTCTCTCTCTTCCCCCCTCCCCTCTTTATCTCTGATACTCTCTCGCGACTCTCACGATATAGCTCTCGTACTATAAATCGCGCCCTAATCTCCAGGGGTGGAAACGCGGGATAAAAAGCTGGGCCCCGGCCGCGACGATACCCTCGACGGTGACGCGCGCGGGCCGGTCAAGACCACAACAATAGAAGAACCACCTCGTCGGTTAGCGGAAAGGGGTGGGGGAGGGGTAGGTGCGTGCGCGCGCGCGCGCGCTCGCTCGCTCGCGCGCATGTATGAGAGCCGCGGAATGGGATCGGGGGAGGGGGGGGGAGGGAGTTGAAGGGGGTATCGTCGGGCAGGCACCTTCACCCTCGAGACGACGGACGATAGGTCGACCAGGCGATAGAGACAAAAGCGCGTTGCTGACGATCAAACGCGAACTGCGATACGCCCGGGCCGCAGTGCTGCCGTCTACTGGCACGAGCTTTGCGGAATCGCTCTCGACCCCCTGCTCGCCCCGACCCCCAACACGCCCGTCACCCTGCGAGGTTCCCTCTCCTTCGTCGGCCCCGACGCCAGCTTCCACCACCCAACCTCCAGCTCGTCAACTGCATGCTCGCCGCCGCCGCCGCCGCCGCCGCCGCCGTCGGACTCTTCCCCGCTCTCCCATCCGCGCGAGTAGCGATGGAGGGTCGATCCCTCCGGCCCCCCCCTTCCGTACCCCTCCCTTCGCATCCCTAGACTACCCCTATTTTCCTCTCCTCGCTCGTTCGCACCATGCCCCGGTGCACGGTCGTCATCCCACGAGTGGAGCACAGCCGCCTTCAAAACCAGGAGCGTCACGCGAGTGACGATAATGTTGCAAACTCGGCGGGCCACGGCGATGCATTGCGCGATAAACTGTCGGCCACCCTCCACCACCCCCGCGCCCCGTCCTTCTCCTGCTCCACTTCACTCCGCACCTCTGCTCTAGCCGCTCGTCGGCGATCTGCCCTCCTCTCTTGTGCACGCGCTTATCATCTACCCGTCTCCTCCTCGCGCACGCGACTTTCGATTTTATTCACAGCCGGTTGTACAAAATCCTAAATGTCCATTTGCACCTCTTCAATTCTGTCTTCAGTCTCGTCCTCGCTTGCTACGTCCGTCCTTCTTGTCCAACTCATCGTTTTGTATTTCCCGATCTATGACCCGTCTTACCCCTCATTGCACATGCTGTTCTAAAAATTTCAAGTCGATACAGGTCACCCGGTTTTTCTTCTCTATTATTTTGTAATATGTATAACTGTTTCTGTTGCACGGAAAGAAAAATGTAGCTGCCGTAGCTAAAAACTGCACGTGGCAACTAGATTTCAGCTGTAAAATATGGACAGCTAATATTTGTTGCGATAGCTAAATATTTTGCTACTGTGCCTGCTGTGTTAGGTGGGACAGCAAACCGTTTGCTGTGGTTTAGGGATTTATAGTTGCGGCAGCAAAATAGTCCTAGCAACCCATGATTAGCTACGATAGCGAAGATTTTTTTTTCAGTGCACAATAAAGCACGGCGTTTAGCACGATATATTTTAAGAAGTTACGTTAACTTGTCGTCGTACATTACACCGCGCAGCTGTCAGGCACGACACGAGCAAACGGCGAGTACGGATACGCAAATCAAGCTTCATAAAAATCCACCCGGCCGGAGCTCGAAATGGCGAAACGAGTGCGCGGGCGAGAAGAAAGGGAAGGGCGGCGTGAAGGGGAGGCCCTTTCACGAACGAGAAGTTGCGTTCGAGCGATCGCGGAATCGTAATTAATTGAATTACGCGGTCGTGGCGTGGAATTCGTCGCACGTCGCTCCGGAGAACGTTGTCGCCCGCTCGGAGAAGCTATTACGCGCTTGCACGAGCGCTCATTTTATTGAAATTTTCAATTATATAAATTGCAGAGACGGGTAACGCTTCTTTAACAGGAAAAACGGTCTCCCCTGTCCGAAGGTGCGCAGGCTGGGCGATCGAACGTTCGGTAAGGAAATTAGACGGGACACGGCACGTGCCTGGTACACGTTGCTTTCGCAATTTTCGTACTTTGATGTATCGAGCGTTACTTAGATCCTCATTACACAAATCTTATTATTTATCAACACTATAGATTTAAATTTGAAAAAAGACATTTTGCGTGTAACAAACTCGTGATTAAATATTTGGTAAATGCAAGTTGTACGTTTAAAATATTAAGAAAGTTTGTCCGAACGAATAACCACTTCTAAACTCGTGGAAAAACTCTGACCATATTCGATAATAATTGTCGGCTCATTCGATTACACCTTCACGCAAACGTTGCAATTATATTTCGGCGTTTTACCGTCGAAGTTTAAATTTATCAAAATTATGCTGAGGCTCCCGATGAGACCACACTTCATACGGATACTTAAACTACAGTGGAGCGTTATCTGGAACTAGTCAGATAGATATATTACGTTGCTTCGAATCGACTTCGCATAGCACGAGTTCGTGCCAAATTATGCTATCGTGCCAACAGGTGACATACAGATAGTGGTTTTGAATTACAGCTTGACATTCGTACATTGCTTAATAACCGCGCGGTAAATCACAATTTAACAAACTAAGAGAGATTTTTTTTATTTCGTTCGATGTGTAGATGCAATAAGCGTGATACACATTTTGCAGCCGAAAATTACATTTATCACGCTGATACTCTGTGATATTCGTGGCTGCGAATTATACTTAATTTCTGAGAGACATTCGAAAACAAAAATGTAATAAAGACTCGGTTGTCGCGAATACCACATTCAGCGCAGACGGCACGAAATTAATATTCGAGTGGAGCAAACGCAAAAATAGAATGCGAATGCCGAATGTTCGCTGTGTTATATTCAGCATTAATAATCTCGGTAATTACGTTCCGACTTTCGGAAAATGTAAAGTTCGCTTAAGCAAACCAAAACTTTTGTTGATTTAATTCCGCGAACCAGTTCACAATCTCGTATTTTTTTGTCTCCTAAAGAGCTGTTACTCAATTCAAAATCTACCCTGCCGTCGAAAATAAAGAAATTAAATTACACTCATAAAATACATCAGTGATAAAAATGGAAATTCTGCCACAACTTACTAGGTTCACTATCTTAACACTTCTATTACGTTTCACCAATAAATGAAATTAGTCGTTTCTCCCCCCCCCCCTCTCTCTCTCTCTCTCTCTCTCTCTCTCTCTCTCTGCTCTTTCCATATCAAAAGAAAACGCAATCCATTAAGATAATGATAATAAAAATAAAACGACAAAAGTCGCGACAAGTTTCCTCGCACAAGTCACAAACACAGGCGCTATCCTTTTGCTCTCGGATGTAGGTCAGGATCGGTTCTCGCGATATAGCGCATCATCCGCATTATATCGAGGCAATAAGAACTCACGCTTCGAGCTCCTTCGGTTGCACGACTCGGCAAAGCGGAGCGAATATCGATTTCAAGCAGCGTGGCATTCGGCCATTCGAGCGTACCAAGCGAAAAACTTGGCAATTTTACGGCGCGTTTCTTAATGCGATGCGCCGCCGCGTTCTCCATTCCCCTGCACAATGATTGCGGGCACGGCTCCGATTTATTCGACCGTGAGACGCGACCGACGAATTTCTAGAACCGCCATCAAGAGTCGAGCCGGCGTTACGTGCATTCAAAGTGACTGCCGGATTATCGGCTTCCGATCACGGTCCTTTTACATCCCGCGTATAACGCGATCGCACCGAGTTTTTAACGTTCCGGCGTTATACGGCGACGTATAAAACTCGCCCCGTGTTTCCCGCGACTGCAATTTATTTAGACATAACGGGATCCGGCCGCGCAATTTGGCTGAAATTTGGAAATGTACTTTTTTTTGTTGCGCTTGAATAAATGATAAAATTTTTCCGCCACAAAAACTTTGCGTGGAGCACGCGAGGGTTCGTTAAATTTTTTTTCCGCTACCGTTTTTCTCGTGTCTCGTAATTTGCTCGCGGAATTTTTTAATTTTGGAAAAGGTCAAATTTAATTAAGCATCCGGTTTAATTAAGTAACAATTGATTGCTTGATAAACAATCTAGCCGACAAGAGCTGCGTAACGTGTGTATGTGCAACTCTAATGTCGAGTGACGAGAAGGAGGACGTGCATTCATTTAAGGCAAAGCTGAGGCGGATCTTCAGCTGGGATAAAGGGGCACTTTCCTGCTGGCGGCAGGCAATCTGCACGTACATTTACTAATTTCTGTGCCGTGTGTACGTGAACAGAAGCCAGGATTCTAGGCGGAAGCCCATTGTGAATCGGCGAACCATGAACGAAATGGCTACCTTTACGCTTAGTCGAGTATGGCTACTCGGAATTTATCGGTAATCAATATTGAACGAGAACGGGGAAAGAAGAGGGTAGAGAGAGAGAGAGAGAGAGCTGAAAGAAAAAAACAAAGAAGGAACGCGTGGACGTATGTGTGAGAGAGGAGCTTTATGGATTCGCGTGTCTCGTTTTGTTTCCGCAACTTTCTTGCTCGCCGAGACCTCCGGGATTCTGGATGAAAGCGTCTGCAAGTTCCCGAATGATAACTCGCTGAGAAATGAGACGCGATAACGTTCTATAATGTCCGCTGTCACTCAATATGTAGAGTGACAAACACATCATGACGTCATCCGTCAATTCGCGTGAAATGATTTGCGAAAATGGAAACCTGGGACACTGACCCCTTGGAGAGGAATTACCCGCCATACCTCTATAATTATCGCGCTGATGGTTATTAATTAAATAGTCATTTCTATAATAAATCTAGATTGACAGTTCACGTATATGTGTGCAGTAGGTGTATTTAAAAACAATTTGACAAGGATATAAAAAAAACAAGCTATCAGATGTTATCGCCAAATTCGTCCAATTGCAATACGTGGCGAGTGTGGCGCAGAGAAATGTGCGCTGCTTAGTAACCAAATGAACGAAAGGATCCGAGTTCAAATCCACGAACACCGCTGGTTTTTTCGGAATTTTCGAAGAGAAGTGGTAACCACCGAGACTTATCCTGCCACACATATCCTTTCAGGGGGCACAGCCCTCCAGATTGGAGGTTTCCTTCCTACCGAAGATGTGAAGTAAATGCTCAAAGTACCAGTTCGTTCTGGTACAGAACTGGTACAGAACGAACTGGATAAAACAGGCTTTTAAGCCTAACACGAGGAAGAAGAATACGTCTATTTAAATAAGATCTGCTCAAGATATTTCAAAATCCTTCCACACACTGAAAAAAACATTTGGTAGATTCAACCAGTCGTCTGTTAGAAAATGGACGAATCGGAATTCCTTTAGGATTCACCAGATGTGTAGTGAAGTCTAGCAAACCTCTGGTTATGAAATATCGAGCCCTATCGTGCTAACTAGAAATTCTGTTTGGTTTAGCCAAAATACAATTCTATCGTACATGTCTTGTTGATGCAATCAAAACATTTTTCTCAGTGCACGAAAGCAAAATCCAAGCAGATATTATTATTTAAATATTCAACAGCGATGCTCCAAAATACGAGCGGAACAATGAAACCTATATCATTTATTCCTACATTATCCATGCACATATCTCAATTTTAAAGAAACCGTATTGTTTCGCCATGGCATTTCCATTATATGCCATCCTCGTTAATTAGCTGCAATGACATCGTTATTTAATTTCCCACGGCGAGAATACAATCGGTCCCCCTTTCTCTTTCGTTGTGCACAAAAAAATTTTCTCAGACGGACCACCGATCGTTTTTCGCGCGTTGCGCCACCGTGAAAGCGAAACCATTACATTCCCCCCCGACGATTTTCCGCCGAAATCGGCGTAACCATCGGACTCCTAACCGTCGGCATTGCGTTCCCGACGACTGACCTCTCTCTCTTCAAACGCCACGACTCCCGACGTCGATCAAGGTGGGAAGCCGGCGCAACACAAAGTCGCAACACAACACCCAGGGCCGGCGGGGCAGCCGCGCAGCGCGGCGTGGCTTTATTTATGCGGCTTACGAAGTATCGATCCGCAGAGCGGAGAGGACGCGCGCGGCGGTAGTTCGGCCAGCCGGGAACTTTGTTGTTCGGCAACTGAAAGTTTCGCGGGGAAACTCCCGCACAAACAGGTGGAACGGGCGACGAGGGCCTTCTGGCGCCAGCCGACGCGCAACGTTCTATGTGCGTGAGGACGCGAGGCTGCGTGTACAGGTGTGTGTATATGTGTATTTACGCGCAGCCAGCTTCCACGGAAGAGTCTTCTTCAGAATGGGGGATAGACGCGCGCACATGCACACACTCGTACACAGACGCGTGCGCATGTCACGGACGACAGCGAGAGCAAATAGACGCCAATACAATACAGAATATGGATACGTATGCGTGCCACATTCCTGCTCGCGTGTCAACAATATCGCGGGTGGAGTGACACAAACAGTTCTCCCCCTCTTCTCCCAGTAGGATTCAAGGAGACACCACCAGGGTCAACCCCTTCCACGTGGGGAGAAGCCGAGAAATAAATGATCCTGCCGTGCTCCGCGGGGAAATTCGATCGGTGGAAATCCCTGTCGCGGAAACTAGTCAATGGCAGATCGATCCAATACCCGAAGCTAGATCGATAATCGGCCGTTTGCGTGAGCGAAACGAAATATATTTTCATCGGAATACTTAGAAGCCGAGCTCTAAAGTTTCGTCTAAAAATGCGCTTGAAGCCGCGGCAAATGATATTTGCAACACGAACACGTAAACTGTTTAGTCTACTTAACGCAATAATCTTTCGACGGACCTTCAGTTCGAATAGTTAAATTTGCGGGGAAGTCTAACATTTACCACGTGTCTTGTCAGCCACGGATAAGAGACTGAATCGATAAAGATAGAAGCTATCTTGCCATAACGACACGTCGATTTCAACACGATAATCTTAACGGGATCCCCTTTCCAAGTCCTCCATGCAATTAAACTTCCACAAAAGTTTTTACCGTAGTTGGATTACCTTACATTACGGACGCTTAGCGGAAGCTACGCGGCACACGTTTGTAGGACACGGCGCGAAACCCACTTTTCGCGCGACAATTATTAACGCTGTAATTAACACTCACGTGAGCGACAGCTCGTTCACGTCCGCCTACGATCGTCGATAACGCGCGTATCGGCCCGACCAGACGCATCCCGATCGATGATATCTGACGAATTCATCTACCCGCCGCGCTGGGGTTTTAACGCTTTATGCCAGACGGGGTTAACGCTCGGCGCTTAGCAATTTAACCCCGAACTTGCCGTTGTATCCCACAAGGTATACCTCAACTTGTAAAATTCCATAATTGTGTTTACACAACTCTCTCTCTCTCTCTCTCTCTCTCTCCCCCTTTTCTCCCCATTTTATTATTTTACATCAAGTTTAAAAGATGAAAAAAATGTTCCAGAAGAATACTTCATTTTCCCAAATTCGAGATCTTCAAGAACGGCACCATTTATTTTCTCTTTATTGCGTAACTATTTTTTAAATTAATTGAGAAAGACGGATATACCTTATTAGTTTTCTACCTACGTCGAGGAATTAATAAGAAGCGATGTTCGACGTGTTGACAGAATTAACGAGAGCGCGTCAGCTCGATTCCTCGCGAGACCGAGTGTCAATTCGTTGCCTGAGTCCTCGTCGCGACGTCAAGACGTAAACAGAATGACCAGAGCGGAAGAGGAAAGCCGGGGCGGACTGGCTGGAATTCACTTCGCGCGGCAAACTGGAGTAAGAACGAGATGAGACGAGCGGGCAAGGCAATCCGGCGGGACCGTGGCCGACTCCCATACTCTACCCCACGCTGATGGGGAGAAAAAGGGGTGGCAAGGAGCAGACCGCGACACGAAACCGCTAGATACATACTTGGTGGAATTTCCGTAGGTTTGGCACGGAATTAACCAATTTGCAGGGTGATGTTTTGCGTTAGCCCGGCCGGAGTAGGTAGGTAGAGTAGACAGGTAGGGGTGTGTTTTGCACCAACCATCCGGCGTTGCTCACCTCCAGCCCCCCCGCCCTTCGCGCCGCTACCACCCCAACGGCGCCGGTGGATGGTCCCCACCCGCGTGACCTGCCCGAGAATCAATACAGCTACCGACCGCCGCCCCAACCCCCATCCGACCAACCAGCCAGCCACCCCCTGCCCCACCTACTTTCCACGTTACGCACCCCCTTATACCATTCTCGAGTGCC
The DNA here is from genome assembly GCF_000949405.1 of Vollenhovia emeryi. Taxonomy (NCBI): domain Eukaryota; kingdom Metazoa; phylum Arthropoda; class Insecta; order Hymenoptera; family Formicidae; genus Vollenhovia; species Vollenhovia emeryi. The sequence goes on from NW_011967200.1 coordinate 1,403,871, forward strand.
GATTCCCATTCTGGGTTCGCAGCACTGAGCCACGCCGTTCCCCTTTCTGCCACATTCACCCTATCCATCCCCCGAATCCGCCGTTGTGTTTCTCTTTCCGTCACTCTCACCCTCGCGAACCACCGACCCACCGTCGCACTCCGCCCCCCCCTCCCCCTCGTGCCATTACCCTTCCCGTTTCTCCTTTCTAGCTTCTTCGTCCTTCTCCTCGCCCGCCCGTGTCCTTCGTTCGTTATCCCTCCCTGACCGCCCTCTGTCCCCGCTCAACATGCCGCAAGGTTTAGTCGTTTCCCTTGGGCTGGCGTGCAGACTCGGCCAACCACCCCTATTGGCCAAACGATCCTCTAAAGCGGCCGGGGCCGGGAAGGCATAAAAAGAAGATGAGACGGCGGGAACGAGAACGGGGAATGGGTGCAGAAAGAGAGAGAAAGCTTATGAGTCGATCATACCAGGTGAACTTGAGGGAATCCGAAGGAGAGATTGGCGACCAGCCAACTGTTTCGAACCGGAGCGGGGTGCTTGCCCGACATTTACTAGTCCGACTAAATCGAATCTCCCTGCAAGTAGTATCAGCAGTGGCGCAGTTGCAATCATCTCCCTGGACTTTAATTCGGGCTTCAGAGTAATCCGCGATCGCGATTTCAGTTATTGTTGTGTTCATTTAATATTTGCTATTTCTTTGTTACAAATTAATTTTGAAGATAAGAGTCGATCGTCCATCGCGCGTTGAGTAAGTGGACAAGTCGTGCAGCAATTGTGTAACATTTTTGTATTGTCGAAAACTTTTTATCATAACTATTTTTAGTAAAAAATTATGTATGTATATCTCAATTACTTATCTAAAAAATAATTGTTGTTTCCAAGGTATTCCCTTGATATTTCATTTACTTGTTTTATGAAAACTATACGTAGTTAACATGTAAGGAGAGGAAGAGGGACTTCGGCTCGAACATCTCTGAAAATAGTCGTCGTGAAGGTTGGATTTGGAGAGGGCGGGATTTCTGGAGAACGCGCGTAACTTTCGCCCGTTCGTGAAACTTGTTTCGAGAATTTAACCGCTTTTGCGAGGGAGTCCAAGAGTACGGCGAGGAGTATCGTTTATACGAAAGTTGTAGGCGCCACGGGAACACTGTTGCGCACTTTGCGGCGCAGGAACGGCTCGGTAATTGAACGCCTCGATCTAGGTATTCATCCTCCGCGGAAAATGTCTATGAGTTTAATGAGAAATGAGGAAAACGACGGTCGGGGAGAAATTACGGCACGGATCCTCTCCCCTCGGCGAAGCTGACGCGGCTTTATTTCGCCGCGGTGGTGATCGAGGTCACGACTTGAGCTCCAAGTACGACTGAAGCCGGCGAAGAAAGGAACAAAAGTGGTCCAGTAGGATGACGGATAGTTGTTATCATTCGCGAAAACAGGGACTCGGTAATTTATGCGCGGAGCAAACAAATTTAAATCTTATTCTTATTCAACCGCGAACCGTCGTCTTTAACGGAACTTTAAATCGAGACTCGATGAACGAAAATATTTAATTCTGAATATTAAATAACTGAAACGTATAATAACCTTGACGTTATTTCTCGTTGAAAAGAATTTCTCCTTTACTCTGGGTATCCCGGGAAGTTATTAAAATTAAACCTCAAGGTTGCGAGATCCCAATATACAACGCAAGATGTTCAGTCCACGATCCTCTATCCCACGTCGCTATCAAATTGATCGCGAATTTCTCTGCTGGGCAACGTTTAAAAGTATATTATAAGCAAACGTTGAGTGCCTCCGAAAGCAAGGAAAGCAAAGTCACGATGACTGATATCTTAAAGGCGGGTGTTTCCTCGTCGGCGCGACCTCGTCTCGTAAGCTCTCCTAATGATCGGTCTTCACGTAACTCTCGGGGCGCGAGTTCTATTACGAGCCAGTAGTCGCAAGGTTTAATCCCTTCCCGCGAGTTTTCGAACTCGTATAAGCCAGTCACGAACTTCCCGACTACGTTGCGTCGCTCGCGGACCGAAGTACTCGGCATGACTCACGAATCCTACCACGAAGCGAGACGAAAGTTTGCATGCAGCTTACGATGTTCCCGTACGCATCGCGAAAATAGACGAACGCCGCGGGCGTTTCCTCGATTTTAATCCACAAGTTGGTGTACAAGCGTACACGCTCATAGAGAGATTACCTTCATCTCGGCGGTTACGCCAAAAATGGTGTTTAATTAATCAACGTAACACCGTAAATGCTATAAATTTGTGTGTACATTCGTAAATTAATCAAATATACGTTTTTAAATGCGCACGGAAGGAGATCGCGATCGTGAATCATGACGTTGAAGGTGATTGCTTAGCGCTCGATCATTTATTATTCAAATTCAATATCATCAATCTCCAATAGTTGATTGCAACGCCGAGGAAACACGCTGTTATTAAAATCTCATTTTCGAGAATGGTTAAGATTGCGCGCAACTCGCACGTACGCGAGTTTCATGCGTGAGAGAAAAGGAGAGCGCCCCTTAATGTTCAGATAATGCGCGACCTTTAACGCTTCGCTGCTGACTGGGAGCCTGTAAAAGTGCGATTTAACGCGGCAAATCGTTCCGAGGCCTCGCAAGAGGCGTGAGCGATCTAATCACCAGAGTTGCGACGGTAATTTTCCTGCGCCAACGAGCAGAATAATTCGCGCTCCGAAACTCCTGGACGCACCGCGGAGCCTGTGCGGACCGAGGCGAGGCGACGCGACGCGACGCGACGGTTGGGAAATGGTGGAAAATTAGAAACGGTAATCAGGGAGCCGCGCCACCGAACTACCCGAGGCTCGGCGGCCGCCTTAAAAGGACTATCCGCCTCTCGCTTTGACAACCCCGAACTTTTCATCGCTTAACGTGCAATTCTCTTTCGGAGTTTCGGCGGCCGATTCTCGCGCGAGTTTGCGGAGCCGCCTTTCCAGGGGAACGAGTTATTCCTACTTCCAGATTTCTTCGTGCCTCGGGGAAACTTCGGGGAAACTTTCCGAATTCGCTCCCTTCGATCTTACAATGCTCTTTAATGCGAGAGAGGGGCTTTTCGCGGCCCTTTCTCCACCCCCTCCCCTGCCGCCCCCGCCTGTCCCCGGAGGCATTCATAAATCATTTTCTTTCGTCGCGAAATCCATCTCCGCCCCGCGATTATCCTCCTTGCAACGGGAGCAAGGTGGAAACCAGCCAAGGAATTACTTTCTTTCGTGACCTTTGTCGGCTGGTGGAATGCCACGTCGATGAATCGCACTTCGCTTAGTTCCAAGACGAATGAGCATATCCGACACGAAATCAAATCGAGTCTGCTTAAGGAAAAGGGGGGGAACAAGATGTTCGAGGATTATCGAGCGTTCTTTACATTTCTACGCGCAAATGCGATTTCACTTTTTATCATTGGTCCTTTCTTGATGCGAGCCACGATCAACAGCCATTATATTTACTGCCCCGTCATTTTCGCCACGGCAAACAAATAAATGACCGCGAGAATTTCCGCGATAAAATCAGCACATGTACTAAGGACTTCATTACGAAAGTGTACCGTATTTTTTTAAGTACAATATTACGCATAATAATCCATATATTACTGTACTATACGGTTAATTATCCAGATATGCCAAGATGTTGAATTGTAAAATGAAAGAAACGAGTTGGATGCCATAATCACTGTGATGATTAGTGTTACAGCGAAGTCTCGCAAGATTTGATTTGATGGACGTCTGTGTGTATTTAGGTAAGAGTATCCTCCTTGAAATATACCGCGCGGAGAGTGAATCGATACAAATATGACATTCAAGTGGCGTCGGTTATTTTTGCATGAGATCGTAACGATGTATTTCAGAATATACGAGCACCCCACGTCGGAATCGGAAAAAGACGACGCCTGCGGCGCTTAATTATATCTCCGAGACAGTTAATAACGATTTCATGTCAACGCAGCACGCGATTCCGGGCAGAATATGCAATTACGATCGCCGTTATTCTCGTCGCGTCCCTGTCGTCGTACGTAGCAGAGGTAGCAGATCCAACCGTCGAGGCGATAAATCGCGAGATTTATGTCGACAAATTTGACAACATAAACCGCGGAATAGCACTCACTGATCCCGGAGAACAATGCCGAATCGGCGTCTGATTTGCATTTATGAAAAGGGCAAAATACTCGCTGTCTGTATTAATTAACTCTCCGTAGCGTGAGAGTGAGAGCGAGAGAGAGAGAGAGAGAGAGAGAGAGAGAGAGAGAGAGAGAGAGAGAGAGAGAGCCGTTATTTGTGGAGAATAATAAATTGCGGCGTCTCCGATATGGTGGTATGCGAAATATCGTCGGCAGGGGAGGATCGCGGGACTGCGGAGCTGGTTAAAAATTTCGTTGACTAAAATTTCAGCCAACGAAACGAGAATAGAAATTCCAAAACGAATCTAATTTCAATCGTGGCTGTGTGCCGCGGCTGTGTGTCGTGGCATTCTGTATCGCTACCGCGACCTGATATCCGATTCTATCACCGTCTAGTTCGACCATCGCCGTTATCTAGAATCGGAGGTGCACGTCTCTCCCGAGAAATTCATGGCGTGAGCACGCAAGCACGACAACTATGCCCTCGATTGCCGCCTGGACGGAAAATCGAGCGAAGGGAGAGACAGAAGAGACAAAGGGAGAGAGCGAGAGAGAGAGAGAGAGGGGGGGGAGAGAGAAAGCGAGGGAGGGAGAGAGGGAGAAATAGGAAGGTGGGGCATTCGCGTACACGACGAACGGAAGTCGGCCGCTAAGGTAGCAACGGACTCTATTCCGGGCTTCCCGATTCCTGAAAGCCCGAGGGTGCTGCAAGCTCGACTCTATTGATTTCCCGCGTTAAAGGGAAACGCTCGGTACGCGTAGGCATCGCGTTGTACATCGAAAATCCAGACCTGGCAACAGTCTCCACTGTACTCTCTATCGCGTTTTCATGTACTCGTTTGTACTTTGTATGAGTTATTCGCAAAAAGGAAGACCGCTTATACACTTTTAACCATGAAATTGATAAATTACCGATGAGCAAAGTTAAACACCAATGTACTAAAGCTTGTTCTCCCTTCAGCCTCCGCTGTACCCTTCGATTAAAAACGCGTCCAAAGAAACGTAACATGGATTCATAAGGACACGTTCGAGCTTTCGCGGGGTAAATTTCGATAGATAGAAATTCTCGGGTCTTAAAGTACGCTTCCGAACGTTTTGCTTTCTTTCACATTTGCAAGTCAATTATACGGTCAATTCTGGAGTGCACGGGAGACCACGATGTTCAGTAATATTTTACAATAGAAGTATCAGGGCAGTAATTGTTATCTCAGCGCCCGATATATAACATAGACGTAATGTCACTGGGTTTCGTTTAAGATATCTGCGCAATCGATAATCGATGTCCTATTTTCCGTACCGCCGCTTATCTATGAGCTCAGGTAACACAATAACCGCTGATAACGGCACCGAGACAACGATACCGGTACGCCGCGACGATACCGATAAATTATTAAATGCGTGACAATTTAACGAAAGCGTCCGATTAAATGTATCGCGTTGCCAACTCGCGGTCCAATTCGCGGCGAGCCTTTCATCCCTTTAACTGAACCTTGGTGTATACAAATCACCTGGCAGCCGACCGGAGTAAGCGATCAGAGGGTGTTTGTTTCGAGCATTCGCGCGTCAACAACGTTCATCGCGAGCGAATACGACGTGGTATGCGTTGCGAAAGCATACCACGGCGCGATTATACCGGCGGCGGTTTCCTTTCGGAACGGCACATCGACTCGATTCCAATTACGGCTCACCGTGTGACGGCCGCAAGCGCTATCGTCACGCGCGAGGAGAAGATGTTTGCCTCCGCGCGAGATTATCGCGCCTTAATTCGTGACTCTCGGTCGCGCGAATCATTTCGCCGATAAATGCCTCGCAAAACATCGTATACTAGTTACCGCGGCGTTGCAGAAATTTAGATTAGCGCCAGCTCAGCGGCGTCGCGATAAATACCGGACGTCGTAAAGTGCATGCGTTAGCGTAAACATCTCTCCGTTTACCCCGCTTCATCTTTTTTTTTCAAACGTTTAGACCAACGCGCTAATCTGGACTCTTCATTGCTAAAAAGCACGTTCCGGCGAACGAAATGGGAAAGAAAAATCTGAAAAGACTTGAGACCGGATCAAAATTAATTATCGCGTGTAACATTATTGCGCGCGCCATTTTTTTATTAAAAAAAAAGTATAAACTAAATTAGACTGAAAAACTTGTTCCGAAGTAAGTTGAGTTTTGCGAATTTATTAAGTGTTGCACACATCGTCAAGTGCGCGGAAGCAAGTGCGGCCATAAAACAGTTTTATGTAACGCGAAAAATAGGTTGCTCGCACGGGAAACACGGGTTAAGTCAATTTCATTATAATGTCTTAAATACATTATGTACATGAGGTATTATATGCGGCATATAAAGGCGTGTCGATACACCTACTGTTTACGATACTTGCTGATCGTAAACTATGCAGAGCGTTTAATAATAGAACGAAATTGGATTTCACTCACCACAACGAGCGCGTGCGTCAGAGCAGTCGATGACCTCGACCTCCTTGGTGTCATGCCGACGACCTCGCCCCTCATGATGCTCTCGACGACTGCATAAGAAGAAAAAAAGCGAAAACACTCTCAGTAACGTTTCACACTTATTCCACTCGTTCGACGACATTAAAGTCCTCTATTATGAGATAGATTTCTAATGTGAGACAGCAGGTTTTTCAACACCCAAATTCAATCGCAAATCTCTTTTCGCAACGATTACACAATTCAACGATGAATTTTCAACCAAACAGATTTCGCTCCAACGGTAATAAATTCATGGTGGAATCAACTGATGATGCCTTTAACAGAAACCCCGCTATCCCCTATTAGGATCCTACCTCATAGACATTCCTCTACTTACAAAGTTATATACATCGACACAATTTAGAAGAATGAAGAGATATCGTTATTCGCGACGACTTTATCAGACAATTAAACAGCAGCTTAGTGACGCCAGTCAAGAAATCAAGAATTTTAATAAGTGTGGAAACGACCTTACTGGCAATTCTTTGTTATAATAAAACACGCATTGTGTTTAAAACAACATTGTGTTTTATTATAATAAAGAATTGCCAGTAAGGTCGTTTCCACACTTATTAAAATTCTTTTTATCAGACAATATTGATTAGCGTCCGATATTATAAAAAAATATTTAATAAATTGTTCAATGTGTTTCTCCGAATTTTCTCAATAGTGTTAAACAGTATTTTTGAATAATAGTAATATTACATCGCGGCTTTCATACGAAGCTTTATTGGAAATTTTTTCATATCAATTTAATCGCCGTGTTATTAATTAAACGTATACGTTTTTATCTCGCGTTAATATCTCTCACCTCCGTCGCCAATCAGCCGCATTTGTACTAATGTGGGATCCTCGTTGTGGTCTTCGAGGACGGTGTCGTCGGTGACAGTCAAATCCTGTAGGGACAATTAAATAATAATCAGGTCAGTAAATAGAAATGGTATTAAAATTTTTAAATCATCCCGGGCAGGTCTATAAAGTGCGCTTAATATGAATTTTCCGTTAATGATAAGTTCAATCTCTGCAATTACAGACAAAAGCCTCAATCTATTATCTACATACTCTTCTCTCTCTCTCTCTCTCTCTCTCTCTCTGACATTTTTCGCCGTTAACGGATCATCATAAATACCTACTAATGACAATGATACGGATCAAGACGCTCAATTATTTCCCAGGTTCATCGATCTCGAGTCTTATGGACGCTTTCATTCGCGGTTTCGAAAAATTTATTGCATAATGGATGTTAATCGATTTCGAGTCTTCCGAGAAATTTCGTGACTCGCCGCGGAGCGTTTATCTGTAAATTCACGGGTCAGAGATCGGTCGATCGATGGTCTGGCATCTCGTTAAGACCGTCACGATCAACGCCTCTCTCTCTGTCAATATGCTTAACTGATCAGCGGCGAGACAGAATCGTTCGCTGGTTGCGAGACGATTACAACGCAGTGTGTGTAGATTTCTGTCGATACAATTTCCGGCGAATTCAGTTTTCATCGTCTCGACGATTGACAATATCGACAACTATCGTTAAAAATAGGAATTTTCATAAGTGCGCGCAAAATTCAGACTCTGCCATGTGAAAGATCCAACCGAGACCTCAACATTGACAAGATGGGGACTATATGATTGATACGACAATTAAAAGAGATGTGTCTGCAAAAAGTCTCAGTTGGAAAAATTCTTAGTTTTCATTTACTTAAAAACATCAAAGAACACCGACAAGGTGAAAACATGTACTCGATATATAAAAATGAAATGGAGCTCGCGATTCCACATCCATATTAATTCACTTCGCATAATGGAAAACAATGTACATATATCTCTCGTACGTGATGCTATTCGTCATCGCCTCGCAGTATTTCATTAAAGTCCTTGAGACACAACGTTAGAACGAGGGATATTCGAATAAACTTCAACGGGCAATCGATTCGATTCCGCCGATACTTTCGAGAAATATTCGAGACAGACGTAGATACGAAAGGAATAAGGAGACAGAAAAGAAAAAGCGCGCGAGCGACAAAAGCTCCCTCAGACAACCCAACCGATATTTTATGTTTCCTCGCCCTTCGATCTCCGCGCCTTTTCCGGAACGTTTTCTCGTCGCGGACTATTTCAGGGATTTAGTTTTCCAATAGGAATGCCGCGCCAGTGCCAGGATAAATTATCGGAAGCTTTCTCGCCGAGAGACAAGACGAGGAGGATTACTTTCGCGAAGACGCGAGTCTGTCGTTCGTTTCTCTACCGTGGGATGTTTAACGACAAAAACGCTCGGAATATCAGCCGGGGAAAGAAAATTTGCTCGTTTAAGTCACTCTAGGACAGGTTACATTTTCTACAGTGTTGTTACAAGTCAGCGCAAATGTACAGTTTGGTCATATACTTTAATAAATATAATGGAAAAAAATCGAAAGAAACCGTATGCCAAAATTATCTCCCTCTTTAAAAGATACTTAATAAAATGAATATTAGAAAATAAAATGAAAACAGAATATAACTATGTAATAGAAGTTAATAAAATACAAATAATCTATTGAATTTTTGTTTAATTAAAAATGTCCTAATTTCAATTATTATATACATAAATATATATATTATATTTGAATCTCCTCTGATCTTCTATCTTGCAGAAATGTAGAAATTCACTGAAATAGACTTAATAAATGTTCAGGATGACATGAGTCTAATAATGACACATCGCTTAATAATTAACAAGTGTGTCGCCTGACTGTGGTATTACTGTCACTAAAATTAAAACTGTCTTTTTTTCCAATCTTGGCTTATTATTAATTTAAAAATAATGAATTCATTCAAATTAATAATGAGACCGCCTGTGATCCAATTATAGAACAATGTCAAATAGACTTTAGGTTTCTTTCGAGTCACCGAATTTACGTTGTTAAAATAGAAGTATCACATTGGCTAAACGACGATCTATAATTTGCACCATTTGTTAAAGCGACGTTTTTAATATTAAATCACTCTCCTTCAAAAATATGAATTCACATATAACTTGTACAAGATATATTCAATCATGATAAACGTCGGTGCATTTAAAATCAAATTGTAGATCAAGCGATCGGAGAGTAAGAGATCCCGAAAAATTGCAGCGGAATCGTTCCAGTCTACAGATAATACTGTAATATTTATTATCTGGTCGGACTTACCTTGGTGGACTCGTTGTAACCGACGATCACGGCTGTGTACCATTGTGTGGTGCCTTCCGCCCGATAAACTTCGACTCTGAAGCCGACCAGAACGCTGGGCGTAGTCAGCAGGATCCTCTGACCGTCTTGCATCTCGGCCCATCTCCTAACGGCGTTTCCCCAGGGCATCGCGCCCTTAGTCAGCTCCCAGTCTTGCTGCAAAGACAAGCAAAAAAGACTGAGGTTAAAGCTTCGCCCGTGGAACTTGATTAAGAAGAGCGGACTATTCTTCTCCGCTCGAGAAGCTGTCCGCGATTTTGGAAGGAAAAATAACGAAGGAGGAAGAACCCGCGCAATTTGATAAGAGATAACAAAGAGAATAAAAACTTCACGGAGAGCTGAGCGCACAAGATTTTACTCCGCCGTCTAAAAAACAGACTCCGATTTAACAAAGTTGGTACTTCATTTTTTCAAATCGAAAGTTTCATCAACAGTTCTGTTTCCACTCGCAATAGTTCTACAGTTTTTCATAGATTAAAAAAATAGTTTCGTTGATTTGAATTAAAAAAATGTTATTTGGAAATATGGAGTGTTAATTTCCAACAGCACCTCAAGTTACGCAAAAAAAAATCATTTCAATTACAGAATTTTGTAGTTCTGGGTAAGTTCTGTACTTCCTGATGAAATTTAACAACCGTTCCGCCCGTTAGCTATTGTCAAATTATTTTCCAGTCTAGCCGTTAGCTCCTCATTTTTCAAAAGTATACATATACTACAACATATAATGCGAGTATAAAAACTAATGCGCATTCTATCTTGTCCTTTGACTGTGTTTTTCACATATTAATACGATCATAACGCGACGAGAATAAAAAGCAGAGCGGTCGCGAAAACAATTATGCTGAAACTCGAAATATTTGATTAAGAGGAATACGAAAGCATCACATTATCATACATACGCGACCAATAACTGATATATCAGAATATTTTATTCACACTCATAAAAATCTGTCGTCTGCCGAGAAATTAGATCCAATGAAACGGGAATTAGCGTCAGGAATATTTAATATCCTTTTGTTATCGAATCTATAATTGGATGTCTCAGTAATTTCTAACGTATTAGAGCGCCAATCAAAATGTGGCATTGAAAAACGTTAATCACATTCCCGTCTGGCTTCTCGGGTTATAAATAGCCGAAGATTTGTAACTAATTAATATATAATTTGTTTTGTCGTCTATACTGCATATTAACAAACTGAACCTTGCATAACGTGCAAATAGATGGCTGTAACTTTAGTGACATCGCTGCCAGGTCGACCATGTTGACAAAAAAGTTTCAACTGTATGATTAAAACTAATGTTCCGATTTATATGTAACTCTCAAAATTAAAATCTTTTATCAATTTTGCACAGTTGATTTAAAAACGATGCACTTTTCAAACAAGGGGACAATTGCCAAAAAGAAGATTCGACGGGGTTTGAAAGATGTTTAGGCTTATACGCCCTGCTTTCAAACCTAGCCGAGTTTTCCTCTTGGCAATTTTGTTCCTGCTTTTTGGCGCGATACTTCTTTGAAAAGTTCCACGAAAATGGTTTTTCGCAAAGTTACATAAGTTTCTATTTTATCGTGTTTGCCACCGATTCTAAGTTAAATTGTCCCTTGTTGACGAACGCATTTACAAATAATGCAATTCGTAATAATGGACGCTCTCTTAAGAGTATTATGTAGATTCAAAGGGAGAGGGGACAATGTCAAGTTTCGTCTTGTTTCGCGATCACTTCTTTTTCCCCCCCGATGACAAATACGCGCTCGAGCGAGTACACCGCTCGCGCTCGCATTTACATTACGTCACCGCTACGCTGTTACGTCAGACACGCGTTATGCAATCGTTGCGCACAGCGTGACGGCGCGAAGCGCGTTAATGGTAGTAATACAACGGCAATTAGAACGTTATTACCGAAGCGTCGAGAGCACTTAATGTCCGCGCAGTGCTCGTCGTGAGCGCGATTCACGAGGCACTTTGCATGGAGTTCCAGTGCGGAGCCAATCGCGTTCCCTTTCTTCGATGGATTTATTCTTCTCGTTGATTGCAAGTCAATTATCAATTTTACTCACTAAAGAAACACGGGGTTATTGTAATTTACAAATAGTAATTCATTTATTGACAGAAGTTCGTCGTATTTTCGACGACGGGAAATCGTCTCATCGGGCAGGCTGTAGATGAAAAAAAAAACGCGGATGACCGCGACCTCGCGAGAGGAGACATTACGATTCGACCAGATTTAAAAGCAGAAGCTTAACTTTGTTCCCGACCGTTATTATCTTATGTCCTCTACGATCTGCATATCTTTCCCCAACCTTTCCCCGAGTTATTCCTGAAGTCTTCGTTACGCGAGTGAATCGAACGAAATAAATGCTTGAGAGATGGAAAGGCAACCTCGCGCAATCGAAGAGAACTGCATAATTACGCGAGTAATAATTACTTTTGTCGGGCTGGAAATATGACGTACAATTCGAACTCGGTGTACTCCGCAAACGGTATTCCCATCGTTAATATATAAAATGCAGCGTAAACTTCGCAGTCTAGTAAATATGATAATTAAAGTTACGTCAATTTTATGTGCTCTTCAACGTCTTCGCATTCGGACGAAAAGGGAAGTTTTTTGCGGGGAAATAACAAACAGCGCCGATTAAAAATATATCACTTTTACGACGCTCGTCTCAAAGCGCTTGCAAACGCAACTATCAACCGTTCTCGGCGCCATTTGTAATCATTGTAAAATCATCCTCCGCGCACCCGGGAGAAGTCCCGTTTACCGTGCAATCGATCGAGGAGGATTTCGCGCAACATATGGCACCTGTGCGGAGACGATCGTCGCGAAACGTTATACATTTTTCGTTCGTCGAGCCGTTATTACCGTCGTTAAATGTCGATACGAGAAATAGCGTCCCGTCTGGACACATCGCGCGCCAATTATAACGTGGAAATGAACGACCGGGATTGGTCTCGGGGTCAACGAGATTATCCGTCGGCCGTTGAATTATTCGTACGCACGATAATTCGATTCGGGGATGCCGTCCGGTACGGGGACTGAGAGACACCGATGCGTTCCTTATTTATGGATTACGACCCCACGTTATGGACCGCTTGCTCCGGGAGCGACCGTTTCCAGAGGTTCTCTCTCGTTCAAAGAGCGCGGACCAAATCCCATCTCCGATCGTATTCTCGCAGTTTTAATCCCCCTCACGACCGCGATACAATTTTTAAGGGAGTCCTCGTCCGCGATCCCCTACATATTTTTCTTCCCTACGAAGTTCCCGAGCTGAATTAGCATATCAACGAAACGGGCATTGTCCTCCTCGCGGTAAATCGCGAAGCTTATGCGATATATCTATTCTCATTTTACGTCAAATCCAGAAATATCTATTTTGCTCAAGTCGGGAGATTTTATAATTGCCTTCATTTCTTGAAAACTCAATTTTGCCTCGTTACTAAACTCAATTATGTTTTCACACAGACACACATACGCGCACAGGTCGCTGAAAAAGTGTATAAAATATTAGGGAAAATAATAGCGATTGAAACGCTCCTGTCTCCGCAATTACACGTTGACGAAAGTCAAAATTAATTAATGTTATGAAACGTTAACGTTTGAAACCATATATAACTTTTATCTCGAATATTTGTTTCTAAAATGCATAGTTTTCGAAAAATGTGTTTCCATACTTTTTTCCCATACTGTATACTGTGTAATTTAATTCCCAGGTAAAAAATAAGGTATAAACAGATTAATTATACGTATAGCATTGCATACAGTATCGTTTTCTATTTGCATCTCGGGGGGTTGTTTTCGAGTAAAACTACTGGATATTTTTCATAATGCGTTCTCTGAAATCGTACAGACCTCAGTATTGATCACGATTGTTCGTGCGCTTCTTTTCGAGGGAATCCCCCAATTATCAAGCGAATATCTCTCGGCATGAAAATTATCGGTCGGAAAATCACGGCCCATGCCGGTGTCGACTGTTATCGTTCTATCACGCGCCGTGGGTACTCGTTAGCAGTTGCCACGCGGCAGCTAATTAATTAAGGAGTTCCTTAATTAAGAACGCGTCCGCCATTAATCGCGATGCGTTCACCGTACAATCACGGGACCAAAGCGCCGGCAGATGAAGTGACTATAGGCAGGAGAGTGTCGTAAAGTTTAAATTGAAGGCACAGACAGATGCGCGTGTGCCATTTGTGCCAAATAAAATTACCCGCGTGCAATTACTTATACACCGGTGTTCGTGTCTTCTCGAAAATTGACTCAATAATGAACACGTCAACTCCGATATTTCTCGATATAGCCGCCCCGTCATTCGTCTTACCGCCAGGATACTTAATCGTTCCGTATTTAAACTTTGCCAGTGGTCGATGCACACACAGCAGATAGGTTACAACATCATTTATAAACGGAGCTGTTTCGTAACTAGGTATTATTACCTGGATATAAGCTCAGTTTATAGGAAGTTAAGCTACGAGGCATCAAACCTTCGGCATGATGCAAAATGCCACAATATTTCAATAACGCATTATCGGGTTTAAATTCGGATAGCTCGATATCTCGCAAGTTCTAAACGAAGCTGAAAATTTATTGCGAAGCTCGTAAGTTTAATTACAAAACGATTATCGTCGAAAGTTCGATTAAGAAATGGCCAAGATGCGAGTGTGACGAGTAGGATTAATCCCCGTGGTAAAAGGAATAACATGTTTCCTTTCGTGGTGAGCGAGGCATCTTTCAGGCGGGGTTCCGGAGTTCTTACTTCACGTGAGAAATCGCGTCAAGGGAGGTGGCGAGGGTATAATGCAGTCGCCGTCGCACTTGACCAAGGACCGTTAGAACGGGAATACGTTGGCGCCTCGTCCTGGCCGTTCTCCAACGTTCTCCGATGATCGTGCACGCGCGTTACCGATGCGAGTCGCCAAGCTAACAGGCGACAGCGGCAAACCGAAACGACCGCGTGAGCGCGGGACCGATTCTCAACAAGTTGGACGAATGCGGCTCCGAAATCCGCTGACGAAGATTTCCTATTTCTTCCCCTCGGGTCGTGTTATACATGTTACACCTATTGCCGGATTTATCTCACCTTCTACGAAGGAATTAGAATCTTTTCTTGGTCTACTCTAAATCCGCCGCTCTTAAATCAATGACGAAACATTTATTTTTCTCTGACCCACACAGCAAATGTAGAGTCTATCTATTTGTAGGATGTCGCAGAGAATTTAAGATATTACACATGTTCCCAGTATACTAGGATATTCTTAGTACACCGAGAGAAAAGTTTGTTTGAATTTCGACCTTACTAGACTTTTATTTAATTTCAAAGATATGACTTTTTTACCTCAGCCAAAATTTTATTTCATTGATTGAGACTGAAATTTCTAAGGGTGCGTTCCGTTTCACGCATGATGCGCGTAATGCATCGTTTATCCTTATTTAACATCTGGTGACTAACAAGGATAAATGATGCGTTGTGCGCATCATGCGTGCAACGGAACTCATTCTAAGTGAATCCATATCCACTTCTTCAAATCTAGCAAATGTTTTATTGTAGTAGAAGTAAATAAAAATTTAGTAGAGTCAAAGGAATATACGATTTCAACGTATCTCATTTGATTAGCCTAACTAAATCACAAATAGTATTTAATAACGCCGGCAGTTAAAAACCAATGATATCCAATTTTAACGACCTACACTGGCCAATGTTTTATTTTAAAAAACAATACATGTTACAACGTTACGAGTGACATTTTTTATGAACTTTGCACTCCCCAACCAAGGAATGCGATTTATATATTTTTTAATTTTTTTTACTAATATCTTACTGTCATAATGGGATTGGCCAAACAATTATAATACAATCTTGTCGCAGATTACTTGATAAGAGTCCGAATCTGGGACCGAAACGTTGTAACGTGTATTGTATTTTTAAATAAAAACATTGGCCAGTGCAGGTCGTTAAAATTGGATATCATTGCCAACTAAATCTTCTTTCTAGGTGTACATTCTGCAAGTACGGAACATTCGGATGAGATTGCTGTTAGGGGGAGATGATTGCGATCATTTTATTACATGATTTACGCTGCTAGCATTTCCGATAAACGTGAAAGTTGAATTCTCGCAAAGTCGCGTTCGTTCGCGGCAACGAGAGCAAAGCGAGAGCGACATCTCCGAGCGACGTCGCGCGCAAGTGCACGCACGTTAGGTATGCGATGCAGCGGGGAGAAAGAACCCGTCGCATTTATAGTTCAGGGTCAGAACACTCGCGCGTAACTTTGTCCCCTCCCTCCCTCCCGAACGAACGAATTTGACCCCTCGCGCCGTTTCTTCGACCCTTTTTGTGCTCTCTTTTTTTTCCCTCGCACTTAACCGCCGACTTTCTCCTTTTCTCGACGAGACGCGAGCGCACCGGCCCGCAGCTGAAAGTCAAGATCTACAGCCGTTCGAAAGAGATTTGTTGCTGAAACGAGGACCGATTTATCGCCGAGGGAAAAAATCCGGAGTGACGCTCGCGCTTCGCGAGCCACTTTATCGGTATGCAAGGAGTTTCGGATTAAAAATGGACTTGTTTTGACTTTATTATAAATGTCGACGTCGTAACGCATTGCCTCGACTTAAGACGCTAAGCTCGACCGTAAATTTCAAGCGAAAAAAAAATATATAGGAAACTTGTCCGCATTGCTATAATTGCAATTGGAATTTGGCGAGGCATCCTTGGCGCACAGGTCACGAAGGTAATACGTCTTGTTTGAGATGGACTAAGTCGCGGGCGGCAGGGATAAAGGGCGGATCTGAAAGGTAAGACACACCTGAACCTGACCGCCGGACTGAAAGTTCTCGCCGCACGTAAACGACTTACGGCCCCCGTGTTCCGCCGCGCCGCCGAAGCGGGAAAAAGTTTTAACGGTAAAAGTTTCCCGGTAGTTTAATTACTTGGAAACAATTCTACCTCGCTCAACTCTTCCTACCCTAACAGAAGTGCGGCAACTTCCGAAGTGGCTGAGCGCGCGCGCGCACACACCCATACACACAGAAACGTACGCGCGCTCTCTCGCGAGGAGGGATCGGGCTGATCGATTTATTATCTCGGTCGAGTGTCTTGTGTTTCCCCATCTCGGAGCTTGCCCGATGAAAGCGTGCAAGTTTCTGCATGCTCATTCATTACGACCGCCTCAAACTGATACCCGGCGGAAAGTCGATTAATACAGCGCTCAGCCGAAGGTCAGAGGTTAATATCGAAATTTGTTAGCCGCACATTCGCGTGGTGAAATTTGACCGATTTTATCTCTCGCGTTTTTAGTGAATGATCGACGAATTGTACCGTATTGCGAAAGGAAACTGATTAAAAAAAAAAAAGTATCAGGTGTACGCGCGTTACTTAGCATCTCGTAAACTCGTTCGTGAAGTTTAGTAAATATTCATAACGATAAAATAAATAAAATAATAGAACGCAGTATCTCCAATTATGGCAGAAAATACGATGTGTTTCCGCCGCTATCGCAGCAGCGATGCCGAAAGGTAAATTTAAAACGATTGTAAACGGCATATCAAATCGTATTAATAGTTAAAAATTATTTTCCAAAAAATTTCACATGCAACCTCGCGCGCGCACACGCGCGTTTGTCCTAACCGATTCAACAGCTTCCCTTTAATAAATTTCCCCGATTTCACAAAGCAGAAAAATTGCATGACGACCAATGGCTGGCAAATTCTAATTGAAAACATTCATTGCGAAAAATATTACCTCAGCCAGGGCTTGAACCTGGACCTCCCTACGCTCCAGGCGGGCGTCTCACCAATTCGACCACTGAGGCATGTAGTAATATTAGTAGAAATAAACAGTACGATTCGGGTTGTGGGCTGTACACAGAACTAACGAAACGCGATTTTAAGTATCCCCGTTCCCTACCCTCCCCTCCACCCTGAGACACCCCGGACACCCTTAATATTTTTCGCAATGAATTTCTTTAATTAGAATTTGCCAGCCATTGGTCGCCATGCAATTTTTCTACTTTGTTTAATCAGTTGCTGGCGTTGAATAAGTCTTTTCCCCGATTTAACTTGTCATCGCGAAATAATAAAATCTCCAGCCCGGTGAGAAATGTCGCGCGAAAAGTTTCCGCTCATGAACATAATTCCCGCGCATACGCGAAAGTGAAACGGGAACTCGGGTAGTCAAAGTTCGGCCGGCTCCTTCCAGCATCGGGACAAAGTTCGGTCGACTCTTCCGCGTAGCTCTTACGAGAAGTTGGACACAACGAGCCTCCGTGAAAGATTACTTACAGCAGCGGTACGACTCGGGCGAGGACGAGACGCGCGGTCTCGCATTCGCATCCGTTGCCCTGGAGGGGTGTCGGATGCGCCAATGGCGCCGGAACTTGTTCCCTAACTAAGTTCCCAGCGAGGGCCCTAACGAAGTAAGTTTCCAGTCGTAAAGCGGAAGTGGCCGCTGCGACGCGCGCTATACCGCGCTCGCCGACCGAGCTCGCTCGGCTCGCGGGGCTCTTAATCGTTTTCGGGATCCTCTATCGCATCTCGCGCGTGAAATGTGCAGGACGTCGCGCCGCGGCGGCGAGGAAATTAGGAGGGAAACGAGATAACGGATTGCGTCAATGTACCTTGGTCAGCGGAAATTGTCGCCGTGTCTCTCGTCGCGCGCGTAAGTTTCGTGGCTTTTTACGTTTTTTCGCGTTCCACGTGAAAGCAATCACACGGACGGGTAATTAAAGAGCACCGCTGGATCGCCAATTCTTTCCGCCAAACGCTCGTTCCGAGGGGAAAACCGCTGACCAAAATCTTGTACACCAATGCCCACTAATGCCCAGTGGACATTACTTTATCTTATTTAATCTTATTTTGTCTTTATAACGCCCCAGCAAGGCTTAATGCCCAAACTAATGCCCCAAAAATGCCTAGTAATGCCCAATAATGCCGCAAATCTGTACACCACAATGCCCATTTACCCCTCGGCTAGTTCCATCGTACTTGAACTTTGATGCGTCATACACAGAGAAAACGATTTCGTTGGATTTAATAAATTTTTATTATTAATTGGGATCGGGGGGAGGGCAGGGGAAAGGGAAAATTTAAAAAATCGCGTATCGACAGTTCAGTGTATGGTCGACAACCCGTATCGACGCACTGTTCTGAAAAGTCGAAATAGACGCGTAAACAACATCTTAACTAATATATGTTATTGCGAATAGTATTATCACAGCCCCAGTGGTCGAGCTGGTAAGACGCCCGTCACGGATTGAGGGCCAGTTTCACAAACGTCGTTTAACCGCTAACCCATGGTTAATTGATCCTCTGTCTCTTCTTGGATAACAAGATAGAGAAAGGTAGGAAGTCGATTGAACTCTGGTTAACAGTTAACCGACGTTTGTGAAACTGGACCTGAGGGAGGTCCCAGGTTCGAATCCTGGTTGGGGTAATATTTTTCGCAATAAGAATTTTAATTGCCAGATACGGTCAATAAAAATCATTGATGTTGTTAATAAATTTTGTTTTAGCCAAACAAATTTGATACTTGGAATGGTTCAAACGAATCATTTGTTTGAATTTAAAATAATATATATCGTCCGCAATAAAATATTTGTTTGAAACAATAGGTATATTCTCTTTCATCGAAATGATAGTGTTTTATTCAAACAACATTATAGTTTGATAGAAAATATGTAAAAAAATGTACATACATATTTTTCCATTTACGTTAGAACTTTCCCTTCATTAGAAGAAGAAAGATAAACACTGAATTAGCAAACTATGTTCAGCTATAAAGAATAGACCATTAGACGATTAGACTGCGTCTGCTGATGCGGTCGCTCATATGTCTGACCGCCGTGATTTTACTTACGAGTTCGCCGGCCATCTAGTGGCAGCACCGAACTTTATTGGCGCCTGGCCATATAATATAATTATTTAATTGAAAGATATTACCTCAAATAATTGTGTCTTTTCCATTAAATAATAGAGATTGCTTGAATAAAACAACAAAATTTTTATTCAAACAAATAAAGTTTCGTATAAGCATATGTTGTTTCAATGAAACAAGTTTCAATCAAATAAATAGGAATATTAAATCCAAAGGAACCTTTTTCTCCGTGTAAAAGATATCAAATATTTTCATACCGTATTAAGCAAATTTCAAGAAATTGATTTGGAGCTGCACGATAAGTGATGTTACATCAGTATTTGTGTGCAAATAATTTATCGCCCTACGTGAATCGTAGAGATAATTAAACAATCGCTCGTATTATGCATAACCTTTACAGTTTATCACGCGGCTGATCTTAAACAATCAAAACGATTGAGATATGTGACACTTACAGTGAACGGCTTCAGCTTCGAGTAGTCGACGAAGTCCAGTTTGCGATCTTGCATAAACTCGATCGGCATGGCGTCCTCGTGCAACTCGGCGCGTGCCACGAGAGGATAGAAAGTCTAGAAACAAACACGCGATTTTCGATTATATGCGCTATTCCGCGTGAAATAACATTTTAGTCCACCCCATTCAAGCAACACATTTCTGTTATTCAAACGTGTGCACATGCTGCATTTAACTAATCCAATTTACATTAAACCGTCAAAAAAGGTTAGATTCATTATAAAAGATAATATAATAATAAAATTCGCACCGGAGCATTAAAAAAAAGGATATTTAATTCATTTACTTAATGAGGGGAGATTATATTACGATTTTAAATGATTTTGGCTGGCGAATTAAAAATCCCAACCGATTAATTATTCGATGGAAATAGAATTAGTTTATAACATAAATAAAAGAGATTTATTTGAAAACAAAAACGTATTTATATTTTAGGAAAGAATATAATACAGCTAATAGTTTTGACCCGATACGTGCCATCGAATATTCTCGCAAAATTAAATACTATTTGGAAGAAATAGAAATGAAAATTAACAGTCACGGCAGTGATACTTTGACATTTACAACGCTGCATTCTCTTAAAATTCCTTAATAAAAAAAACCGCGTAAGAGGCAAAATTTTTAATTATATAGGTGTAATTATTTTTGCGTCGTTAAGTCTTCGCAAAATAATTAAGCTCGCTGGAGCGTTAAAATTTTAATGAGAAAAAGAGCGCCGAGCCAATGGAACGCGGCAGTCTGTTTTGTTGCGGTCGAATTGTGTCGATTGTAAAATTTATTCAACGAGAATGGAGAATCGAGTATTTCATTAATTAACCACGAACTGATTAATATTCGAATGGGACCGCGAGCATTCCTCAATTATCATCGTTAAAATATGAGAGATCTGCATAAAAAATGGTAAATCGCGACAACTTTTCTGTATAATGAGAAGGAAATCACACGTGACAGATTATTGCCGGAATTTCGCGTGAATATTCTATGCGTGTACCGTATAACGTTCAAATCCTGCTACAAGTATTTTCTCAACAATATCGTGTAAAATTTACAATCTATATTTCCGAATACAGGCGGGGAAGTTATGTCACTTGTAAAGAGAGAGAGAGAGAGATAACTTGTCTTTCGTCTCATGTCTAATAAAAGTCACGTTTAATATTCACTTTTTAATTCTCCCTTTGGAATTTTATCTCTTCCCGTAATTTAATTCGTAAAGTGAAATATTAATGGACGAAGAGCTGATCGATATGTCTTTCTTCGTGGAGAGAAAAAAAACGAAGCGAGAATTCGTAACATCGTCCATAAAAAAAAAACAGATACAGTTTATTTATACTCACGAGAGCTGGCCAAGCGACGGTGTCGGCGACCGCCGTGGCGCCCCTGAGCGGTTTCCCGTTAATGCGGTGCTGATGGTGGTTATTGTTCGCGTGATTGTGATGATCGATGGGGATGAGACTGGCGTGCCTGGGGTCAGGTCGTTCGGCCCAATAGAGACCTCGTTCAATGAGAAAGAAGGAGAATACGGCATCCCTGTGTGGTGACAGCCACTCCCTCCTTTGCCACTCCACGTCGTCGTACTCTACGAGGATCTGCAAGCATATGATTAAACGCATATATTAAGTGCAACTGTATTATAATATGATAAAACGACTGGGCGTGAAACAAAGTCTCTATGACGTTCCAGCTGTTAACGAATGCGAGCTGACACGCGATACAAATTAAAAGATTTAACTGAAATAAATCGGCGTATCTACATGTTTCTCTTTTCCTAGCTATAACGATTGATAATAACATTTGAATAGTATTTCGTAGCTGACGTATAATTATATTAATCCAAGCTACATATTTCCGCGAGAGATTTGATATGGAAACCACTTCGCAAATAATCCCTTCCATTATAAACCGAATTACGAAAGCAATTCTCTACGCAGCTATTTTTCGAGTTGCGATGCAACAATGCGCCCCGTCCGCTATTAATTAGAGGCTTTGAAAATAGCAGATGCTACATAATGAAATGAAATCTGTATAGGTTCTACTTATTCCGCGGAATCACGAGGGGTTAAGGATTAAACCGTTCTCGACAACGAGCGGTTATCATGCGAACGATGCACGGGGCGGGACCTTTTCAGGTATCCGCGGTAACAACCACCAGTTAATTATCAACGCCTATTATCGCGATATTCATGCTCGCTTATCGGGCCTCTTGTTCGCGTTCCTCCTGCCGAGATGCACGCAACGAATTGGCGCGTCGATGGTGAGATTGTCTCGAATATGCCGTACATATTTATACAAAGGGAGAGAGGAGACGGTATGTGGGGATAACGCAATTAATATGTATTATTCATAACCTCTGGCCTGAAGCAGAAAGTGCTGGCTGCCAGGATAACGAGGGGGTCAGGAGGCGGGATGTAGCAGGATCCGCACGCTCGGTTTACTCTCGGGCTTTGTCAGCGCGACCGGGATTCGGACGCGGGGAGCCGATTCACCGAATCAAATAACGGATAGTCATTTCGTGTCCCGTGGCCTCTGCACGCCCCACTTTCGCGGAAATTTAAATAAACGCTTCTCCTGTTTCCGATCTCCTCCAAATTTCGAAATGCCAGACTGGATCTCCGTTCATGTTCGAGACCGCTCGCGAAATAATTGAAAAATACATTGGCGCGTCTTCGCTTCAAACTTCTGGAGCCTTTGAAACCATCTCTACTCTGGAGGAGGGAAAAAAAGACAGCTAGCAACCCAATTTTGGGGCCCGCAATTAGTAATCGAATTATTTGGATTGTACGTAACTCTACTCCGAGAAGCATTTCGGTTAGCGCCTCTTAAGTGAAAATTATCTTTGCGTTACTGAATATCGACAGAACTAATTGAGAGAACTGATTAGTATTACTTTGAAATGTTGGATATAGATAGAATAGCTCATTGCGATTTTTAGCTGCGCGGGGTGAAATTCGTAAAGGATTAGAGTTACGGACAATCCAAATAATTCGATTACCAATTGTGGGTCCTAAAATGGATTGCTATCTTTTTTTCCCCAGAGTACCTTCGATTACGGGATAACGTATAATTATAAAATATTATGTCGACATCACGAAATGTGTTCGCATGATATCGAGAAGAGAAATCTTTCTCGCACTCCGATCGGCGCAAAAATATATACGTTATATTTATAGATATTGATAGTTTGCGTTTGAAGGGAACATCCGGTTTTAAATTTCCTCGGAATATCACACAGCATGCCATCCCTTCGCCTGTCCGGCGTACTGGGGTCATCGTAAGGGGAGAGCGTGACTCAATGCGGTCACGGGGCGTCAGCCAATTAATTGATAAATCAGCATTTACGAGCGGAGTACGCTCGTAGAAATCGCCGCGCCGCGACCGCAAATACTCAATTCGGTATCTGGCCAGTACCGTGCATGATTCAGTGCGTCGCAATTATACCGCACATAAGAGGTGGGACATGCCAAAAGTTTTAAATAGTCACGAGAGAAAGTGGCTCGTAACATAAGCGTAATAATAATAAGGTACAATGAACGTGTAAAGTATCGTTAAAATAGAATCGAATAAAAAAATATAGACACATCAGAAGGATATGCCGCGAGTAAACGATAGAGACACGCGATGACTCAATTTACCAGCGTCAGTAATATGTCTAATAATTGTATAAGTATTATCTATTAACGCGTCGATCGACGATCGCTTATCTTTTCGCGATCGGAAGAAACGGCGTGGCGCATGAATTTGCATTTGCATGACCGCAGGAAATTAATTGATGCGTCTGGAAATGGCGGGTTGGCCAGACTCCGGCTACGGTACCGTGGCACATCGCCTGGCATCAATAATAATTCGTAGCCGTTATTAATCGAAGAAACGCGAGATGAGGTACGGGCGAGGCGCGGTTTCCGGGTACGCGAGTGGAGCGTGACGGCGCATAATTGCGAAACGTTAATCGGTTAATTAATAAGTAAATATCTACGGGGCGCAACGGCCGTTAATAATAGGCGAGGGACGCGCCGCGTAAACGATACACGGATGATTAATAATAACGTAATCTCGCGCTCGCTCGCCCGTTCGCTCGCTCGGTGCATTTAATGGCGCTGCCGCTGGCATGCAATCCGAATCGCGGGGGTATTCGGCACCGGCGGGGCTATGTCAGGAATTGTAATCCGTTTTCGCAGGAATCTCTCTTCTATATTTCCGTGTCCCGCGCGTCCGGATTACCCGCGCATCGGAGATGCCGCACGGACGACGTAATTCAAGGCGTGACGAATCCCTTCCCGGTTTATCAAGAATTCGCGTCGCAACGCCGAGGCGCGTTGCAAATATTAATAACAATTGAAAACTTTCGGCGAGAGAGTCGGCTTAGACAATGAGAATTTGGAAAACCGTGAATCCTGTTACGCGTATTATCGCTTCCATTGTTTCGCCCGAGTTTTATTTTAATGGTACTGTACACGTACAGTGTGTTTTCGCGGTTGTTTTACCGAACCCGACGTTGTTTCTTTTTCAACAATACAGAAAATATTCTTAGCACACGACCATTCATAATTTTGTGAAATCCAACAGTTTTGTTAGAAAAGTAGCGGAGATGCTGCAACTCTCCTCCCTGGAGATACCACGTTTCTCTTTTTTAAACCGGGATCTACTTTAGAATCATTTTAACGTTTCAACTACTTTATATTTAATTTAATTCTGATTACTGCTTTGTAGCAACTTACGGCCAATTATTATGCTGTAATAATTTATTCCTACATTTTCAGAAAAGTGAGAACAGCCAATACAAATCCATCAATAAAACTCCGCCGACTGGGCAGAGTCAATGACGACAGAACAATTGCCCTCATTATTTTGAAACAGTGAAAGTAACTTCAATCGATTCTCACCGAAAGCGTTATATAATTAAAGAAGTAGTACCGATAATATGATTCATCGATACGCCGTATCGATCGTAATCACTGACAGAGAGAAAGCCTGCCTTTCTTCCTCTAGCGCAGCGAAATCAATTTTCAGCAATTTATTGACAACGTTAAATAAATCAAGCGGAAGTACAGTCTATACATGCCGTCGGGATAGTCTTCACATCGACCATATATCGTGTCTCTAGGGAGGGCAACTTGAGCGAATGGCCAGTTTTCGAATGACCGGAACGTACCATGTCACGACACGGTTCCCTGAACTAACCCAGAGTCCGAGAATTATCCCAGAATGCAAGAGCGATCTCTCGCCCATCCGCGTCCCAGACGGTCCCGAAGGGTGGTGGCATATTCCCGGTACCAAGGCTGCTTTTAACCCCTGGCTTCGGGGGACGCTCACCAGGTGGCGATATCTCTCGGAGTGGAGGACCATAATGGCCGCCAAGGCCATCATGCTCCGCCTCTGGTAAACGCCAAGCACCGCCCAGATGGTTTCCCGGGTAACCGTCCAGACCGGCCATTTTGCCGTCGCGACCTACCACAACCTTCTCCTACGACCATGGACGGATGGTCCCCCTCCACCGGCCTCTGACCCCCTTCCAGTTCTAAAGCGTTATTCTCGTCCCCCCCGTGTCCCTTTACGTCCCCACTACCAGACAGCTCCCAGTGTGGCACCAGACTCGTGCTTGTTCCAGACGGACATTAGGAACTGGGCGGCTTCGTTCCACTAATCATCGTCTGCTAAACGATGCTCGACATTTAGCTGTACTAATAATAATGGAGAAAGGAGAGAACTCTCGTTGGGAAAGCTTTAAAATAGTTAAAAAATTCCGAATGTCAAAAAATGTATCCTTGATTTAAGACGAAGCCTAGTTTGATTTTTCCTCTAATTAAAGTAATTGTCAAAATTACACATATATTTTGACAAATAGACGAAATCGCTGCTGTTTTCTAGCATTTTTTTCTCATGAAAATGTTCGTAATCAATAATTAATAAATATAAAAATGGTTTACTAGGATAATATAAAATCTTGATACTCGCCTAAAAATTATAAATATTATCTTAAATAAGCGGTACGTAGATGCAAAATGATTGTAATTATCCGCGATACATGATATTTCGCAAAATAAACGTAAGTGGTTAATGACGTTAAATGCCGGCGCGTGAAAATAAACCACCTTGCAGTCGCGACGATGAAAACGTTATATTATCGCTTATTACGTCGAGACTTTTGGACAAGGGCAAGAAAAAGGTAATACAAAATTTTATTACATACTCCGCGATATGAAATCCCCTAAGAGAAAATGTACAGCACGTTCTTATGAAAAAAAAACAGGTGTGAACCTTCAATAGAAACTGACTAAAATAGAAAAAGAAGTAAGAGATAAAAAATGATCAACCATTGTCCTTTTAAATAATTCATTAAAATTGAAAAAAATAAAATTGTTCGATGATTATAATATTCGCAGGCGATTTAACATAAAAAAAAACAGAATCCTTGAAACATTTACATGAAAGTTTTTGAGTGCTTCCATCGAATTTATCAAATGTCAACATTGAATTCGAAGGATGTCGTGCTAACCTCACCAATCCATTTTATTGCTCATTATTCGCTTCGATTATTCGACTTTGTTTTGACGTTTAATGCCATATTTTGACGAGACACGCATGCATAAAAAATATGTAATTATCATTGATAAAGTTCGACATTATGAACTTCGGTTAATCTCCATGTGCTAATCACAGAATTGTTCAAAAATTCCAAGCTATCATTTTTCAAGAGTCAGAATAAGCAAACTAGTTCTATACTATCAAATATAATTTTGTTATTATTATATTAAATTACGATATTATATATATCGCATGTTAAATCACGCGGTAACAATTACAAAGCTCGTAACGTATCAAGGATATATCGAATCCAAAATTCTTTTATTACTCCTCGCGTTATCCGCTTCGAAACAAGATATGCTCGACGTTAGGTATCGCCCCATGGGATCTTAATTGACAGAACGGGAAGTTTTAATTGAAAAAGAGCCGTTCTCGGCGGCTCTTTCTTGAAAGGTTTATAGGTCTACGGGGATGACGCGCGACCTTGTTCACAGCGACATCGATTTTTCCATTTTGGCCTCGTTGGCCGCGAACACGAGCGAGAGCGGAATATGCGAATGCCAACTATCCAAGCCGGAGTTTTCAGCGCGGAAGAGAAAGAGAGGCCGAGGGGGAGAAAGAGAAAGAAAGAGAGCACGGCACGTCAATATCCTGTCAAGCGCCGCGCGCGTGCACATATCGATACGGCCGGCCGGCTTCCTGTTATTTCGCCGGCCTTGTTCGCCGGTCGTAACAACGCGCCGCGCCGATCCAATATTCGATTCGCGGGGGACGCGATGACGTAAGTCGCGTCTCTCGTTTCTACACACACACACACACACACATACACACACGCGTACACACAAACCTGTGCCTGTCGCGAAACGCGATTTCCCTTCTCGCCGCGCGAGAGAACTTGCAGTGGAAACGGCGGCCGCTTGTCAGACACGCGTGAAGCGAACTTTCCCTCAGCTGTCGCATCCTGTCAGGCCGAAACGACGATTTCGGGCAAACTCGCACTCGGGCTTCTTAGCCGTCAATCAGTATCCTCCGACGTGGCACGTGAAGTGATCACGTCGGATTAAAGTTTTTACTTGCTAGCCATTAAAAAATTTCTTCTGTCACGCGATTAAACCCTAGGTCCACCCGGCCAACCGCAGCTCAGTGTCGTCTATTCGTAGAGACTCAATTGGGACTTTTTTTTCGTATATTTCTACATGGATCGAAAATAATGTTCTCCGTCCAGTTCTTAATAATTCGACGCTACAGTATCGCGAATAATTTGTCGACGTAACTTATCTAATGACTTCATTATCGATGATTTCGGTGTCCAAGCAGCGTCGTTGTGCGCAAATAATTGTTCAAATATAAAAAAGAATTGATATACTCGCTCGACTTTATAAAAAGATAGTATGTATTCTCAATGCTATTCTTTGAAAAATTAAAATAAGAACTAGGTGACCTGACTGTAATATCGATCTGTACGATAATTCAGTGATAAGTCACGCCGTACAGTCCGTGCGCAACGCAACATCCTCCCCGGCGAAACTTTTCAGCGCCCTCGTGAATTATCGTATCGGTAGGAAAAAAAAATACGATACTCGCACTTTTTATTCCGTTTTTGTCACTCACGACGATCGAAGGCAGAGACTGACATTTCTTTGTGTCTTCAACGCCGGCGCTATTTGCGTAAGCGAACGTGACTTTTTACGTTCGAGTGATCCGCGAGGGATATATAAATTAAAAAAATGTTAATTTATTTTCCGTCTTTCCCCCCCTTTTTTCCGCATCGATTCGCCTCGCTGATTTTCCCAAGTCTATTTTTTTGCAACGCTTTCTGTGGCCTTATCGTTAAATACTAAATTGGAGGACACGTCAGTCAAAAACTGACTGGCTGTCCACTCTGCCGGCTCTTAATGCCGAGTTGTTATGCCACTTCCCTCGCACGTAAGCGTATTCCGGCGCTTACGAATAGTCAACGACTGGGTGTGACGTCATGAATACAATAAAGGAGAAACCGCACTACGCCAATGGAATAGAAACCACGGCGGCTTTCCAAATCGGCTTACCGAAAGTCGCAATCGTACGCAGCAGGAAGGAGGAGGATGAAATCGATTGGAATCACCGGTCAACAAGTTATTCCAAAAGGTACCTAGCTGAGAGAAAAGTCACGCGTCGCACGGAGAGGCCGATCGGGTACCACACGTCCAATTAGGGTTGGCACAACCCCCATTAAATAGTAATTTTTGGGACAGCTGTATCTGTGGTTGTCACACCCATAAATAGCGGAGACAACCACCATGCGCCTTGTGCAGCAAATTGTTAGTGAACGTTGCAACACAAAACAATGTAGATGCCCCCACTATTTATACGGCAAAACGTTTTAATTTTAGTTATTTTTGCCCTGACCGGCCTCCCCGTGCGCTTTTCGACGTATCGGACAAATTTGTAGCGTATAATTAAAAAAAACAAAACAACGATTAGTTACGTGTTTCCATTAAACACGCAAATTGAATCGCGTGTGCCGCCAATAAAAAGGTCGTAAGTTCGTCGATGTAAATTACGTGTAAACAACGTCCAGCGCTCTCTGTTTCCGCGATTTCGCGATCGTCAAACACCACGACGGACGTTTTAAATTACTGCGAGATCGGGCAGTTTTTAGCAGGAACGAATTATATTGCATTTCGCGAACGCTGCCGGTGTAGTCGGATGCTCTTTCAATCAATTTGTTTCGAATGGTAATGAAAATAATTCGATTAACTCGCATAGATAGTAAACGCCGCGTAACAAGGTTATTAAAACGAACGACGGGCCTTCAGCCGTTCAAAATAACATGTGCCCCCTACGCCCGAGTGCGAGTCGAATCAACAAGTGGAACAAAAAATTTTTTCCAACGTGCGCGAAACGACGTGCATGTTTACACATCGTGTTGTAAGCAAACGCAAACCCCCGCCGTGACAAATGCAAATTGCTTGGTGTGATTTCGGTAAGAACACAACGGAGAATTACGTTAATCCATTATAAGCTGCCATCAATCTACAGGCTGTACAACCCATTTTTGGGGCCCACAATTAGTGAACGAACTATTTGGATTGTTCGTAACTTTACACTGACAAAAAAATTTTTTTAACTAAGTAAACAGGTTCACTTATAATTATTTTTTTACCGAAGTAAATATTTATTCCATTTAAATGAAAATGTCAAATTTCAAGTAAATCTGTGTATTACATTAAGTGAATTAATTTAAATCATTACATTTTCTACATTCAACTAAAGATTTTGCGAGATAGAGAATACTATTTATTAAATGACATCATTGTTTTTGTCAAATAAGTGTGACAGGATTTTATACCGAACACACGGCGGAATACCACGTGATCGAAACCGAAAAGATCAAAGGGCCAACAGAGAGTGGACATACTAGTTATACTATGACAGAAACGTTGTAGCCATCTCACGAGATCACTTCTTAAGGCCTGCGTCCGCGATACTAGAATCTGGTCCAGGTTCTAGCATCGTGGACACAGGTCTTTATATCCTTTCATCATGACAGTTGCGATTTAGGATGAAGATAATCGTTGCTTTTAATTGTAAATGAACGATGGTATGCTAATTGTAAATTAGAGATGTTGGTTTAATTAAGTCACCGTAAAACTTCTATTAAACACGCTAATTAGTTGACTGGGACAATGAGAAAATTATCTCTGCGTCGCACAAAATAATTCTCGCCAGATTATTGTCGCGACAAAGATACAAAAGGTTCGCAACCACGAAGACACGAAAGCCTCGATAAAAAGGAACCACGAAATCAAAACTACGAGGAAACTTAGACACTTGGCAAGCGGTAGAAATGAAGGCTCGCCTTCGAGTGGGGGGGAAAAAATTGATTTCCAACAGAAGCAATGATTTCCGGGTAATTCAATTTAAATTGATCGCATGGTCGTTGCCCCGCATTCTTCCTTGGAGAATAAATGCATACTTTTTTTTGCACTCTTCGCACTCACGGCCGTTGCATCGCGAATCACAAAACGAGAGAGCGACGGGTTCGCGGGAGTTTGCGTTCTCGTCGGGTCGCACCGGCTCTTTCTTCATTTCGCGTCGCCGGCACTGACAGTTATTCAGCAGTGCCGTGTGCCGGTGACGGCGGAACCGTTACCGTCCCGAATCTCTCGCCGCGTCATTAGTTTTGCTCTTATTCATTCCGCGCGCGCGACCGGGTGGGACTCCGTGAATGCACGAACGAGCGCGCGATTTCGCGATCGCGGCGATGCGCGCAAAAGGCGGCTCGCATTCGGCAATTTCTTGGCACTCCTTATCGTTCCGGCAATTTGCGCGAGGTTTTGATTTACGGGGATCGAAAGCGAGTGTCAACGAAATACCCGGAAAGTTTTTACCGACTCGTTTACGACCTCATAACTAAACTCTTACTGCACGCGCAAATGGCGATTTGCTTGTTCGCCGATGCGGAATTAATTTAAAAGACGTATTTCCTTGTAGAGAAATTATTCTTAAAAAAAAAACAACGTTACTCTTTCGTCTCTTTGCCGTTCTTTAAAATGTGCTTCCTGGCGTAGACAGCGAGTAATATTCAGCTTTGTGTATTCCCCAGTCCATTATGGGTCGACTATCCGCCGTAATAAACGGTCTCGCAATAATCGAGATATTTATTGCGCACTATTCGAGCATACGATATATCGCCGACGACGTCGATTATAATTTACGGAGCGGAACGCAACTACGCACGTCGAAATGACGATAACAGAAGAATGCTTTCAGCGTGGATGTGCACACATGTCGGGATATTTACACAAAAATCTCCGACATTTTACCGGGAACAAAGGCCGCGCTCGTTCTGTGCGAGTCCAAAGTGGAGTTTCGGCGACGCAGGGCGAAGGTGTACCCCGCCGCGAGGTTTCGTTTCCGTCGACGACGAGAGGAGGGGAAAAAAAGGGGGAGGGTGGGGGAAAGCAGGGTGGAAGAACGGGCCGTAGTTTCCGCGAGAAAAGGGTAACACGGGAAACGCGCGGGAACGGTCGGATAAAAAGGGCGCTCGTCGTTGCGTGCCTCATGCGAAACTCACACGAGTCGTCGTCGTCGTCGTCGATGAAGCGCCCGCGCAAAGTGCATCGAGTGCGCGCACGCACGCGTGCATCCGAGGGACACGCACGTCCGTACGGACGAACCGTGACACACGCACGTATGGGGACGAGTGCGTTCTTGAAATGTGAACTCTATTTCCCGGGGAATTGCAAGTAGAGAGAGAAAAGGGAGCGAGCGAAAAAGGGAATAAAAGAGACCGGTAAGGGGAATGAAAGAGAGAGAAAAAGAGAGGAAGGGCAAAGAAGTGCGTGCTTCTGTGTAAAAGAATTTTTTTTCCACTCCCCCCTCTCTCTCTCTCATCCTCGACGTTCTTTTCTTTCCGCATTTCCTCTTTCGCAGTCCTTTGGTCTACGCGCGCTGTTAAATATTCCGTTTTACATCGCTAAATATTCTGTTTCGCGCAAAATATACAACAGCTAAGGTGGCTATTACTCGCAAAATGTGGCGACTCCAAAAATTTTACGTCTCTTATTATTAATATGAAAAACACATTTACTTATCCATTCCTGTATTTTGAAACTGTTATTTCGTGTGGTCACTGCAGTAAAAAAAAACTCTCGCGTGTTTTTGTCCTTTGTCCTTTTAATTTGTCGGCTTTCTGCCTTTCCGAGTGGACTTTTTTTTTATGTACTCGCGTATTTTCGCGAAAATAGGCCGCGTGAAGAGAAGCTGTTGAGTGCATGGAGAGTAGTTGCGTTGGTGAGTGCAATGTGCATGGCTCCGTGAGAGTCAATGAGCGAGCGAGAGAGAAAAAGAGAGAGAGAGGGAGAGAGGCGCCGAGAAATGAAGGTAGCGAGGACGAGAACGGCGCAACGCTAGCTAGTGATGGTGACCTCTTTCTGGACCTGCCGCCTGTCAGTAGTAAGTAGTTGCGCGATAGAATGCTCGAAGAAGCGAGCGCCAGCAAGTACTGCAAAGAGCTTATTTCTTTCTTCGCGCGCTTTTAGTTGTCCCGTATTGCGCGATGCATGCGAGATTGCAATTGCCGGCATTCGACGAATGCGAAACGAAAGAGTGTAACGCGGTAACTGTTCGCAAATTGTTTTACGGCGAAATGGATCGAGCCTCGCTTTAGGCAGCTTTTAAATAGTCCCGAAACTCGGAATAAAGTGCTATTCGTAATTTTGTGATGTGCCGTGTAATATGAGAAATGAATTGAAGAGTCAGAAAATGTATCTATATATATATATATAAAATATCTGTTAAAATATATACATATATATATATCGCGGCATATTAAAGTCTAAAATAGAACTCTACTCTGAAATTTGACGCAAATTATTAGATTGTTCAAGTTTAAAACATGCTTTTCATCTTAAAATGATAACGATTGTAGAAATATGAGGAGCTATCATTGGGCAATTTTAAAATATAATTCTTTTTAACTGAAATTAAATTTACACTTTTTAATCAGTTATATTTGCGCACTGTATCTTATCTTTCTGAAGTAAGTGACTGATCCAAAAGCAATTAGTATACGAGATTTAGTCCTGTTGCTGATCCATTGATGTATTTTTATCTCGTACATATCAAATGACGCGGCACAGATCACTTTCTACACGGCGGATAGGAACGAAACTGGGTCAGCGCAATCACGAAAATTAAAAAAAAGCCTCCTTTTGTTTGAGAAAAATATATAGAAGGAATATATTCCACGCGCGGAGCGTGCAGCAGCGTGTGCCTTTGTTTCGCGATCTCTGCAGAAATCTTTAAAACGCGGAGTTATATACGAGTATAGTGAACGGACGACATGCAGAATAACCGCTAAATTTTGAAAAAAAAAATGCCCGCGCCATATACCACTTTGCGCGCACGTATTAGGATTTCAGCATTGTAGTGTAACATAAATAACAAATACGACGAAAAATATATAATAAAAGTATTACGCTTCGAACTGTTCCCTTTCTGGGGCGTTTTCGCGCAAAGCTTCTGGCCGCACACAAAAATGTGAAAAGCACGGTGGCTCGTATTAGAAAAAAAAAATATATGTATTAAAAAAATACAACAAAAGGGAGAACTACATAATTCTCGAAAAACCCGGTCATCCGCGGTTACGAAGTCTGAATGTATTTTTGCGGCACAGTGAAGCGCTTCGGAAAATCGCTTTGTATATGAATTCGCGCGGAAACAATAGTTCGTCACCCAATGGGATACCACCACCCCTCCAACCCCCGTGTCCCGTCCCGTTCAACCCTGCCGTCTATCTCGATACCCCATCCAGGTCGAACTTCTAGTTGTACTTCTATAGTGCTTTTCCGCCTGTCGGTACTTCTCGGTGTCACGCGCGGTTCTCTGTCATCTCTCGCCTGTCACCATACGTACCTATTGTCAGCGCCATTGTGGACTTGGTCGTATATTCTCGCCAGCGTTTACGTCTCGTATGGTTCGTCGGCGAAAGAGAGAGAGAGAGAGAGAGAGAGATATGTGTGTAATTGAAGAGAAAGAGAGAGGCAACGAGGAAGGACATAAAGGAAAGGAATAGGCCGCGCGACGACGAGGGAAGGGGTGCCCTCTTTTCCGTCTGCGTACATATGACGGCATGCCCGTGTGTACGCGGGGATACCACCACCGGAAGTTGGAGGCCACCGCCTGACCTTGCGTCGGTTGGTCGGTCGGTCGGTTTCAACTCTGGCGAGCAGCCCCGTTCAAACACTCGATTACATATCGGGTGTCTCGCGAGTGTCGCACCGATGCGAGCCGATGCCGCACTCGAGTTCGTTGGACGTGTCGCTTGGAAAGTTTGCCGGAAACTTTCGAAAAGTCTCGGCTAATTATGATATGTGAAATTTTTACAGAAACGTAGCGAACGACAAACGGTTGACGGATACCGTATTATTGCTACTCAAATAACGTCGATCTTGTAACAGCTGATCCATATATGTGTCGCAGCGCGTACGAAATTTAATATTGAAATAACGTGGAAGCACCAATTATTAATTATCTCAAATAAGATTGAGATTTCGGATATAAACTCTCTTTTGTTTCTGCCACTTTGTCACAAATATCAGAGAGATTGAGTAACACGTATGTGCAATTAGATATAATACGACTTATTCATTATGCATAAAATTATTAATATTTCTGTCAAACGCAACATATCTCATAGATGAATGCGGTCTAGATTCGCGGAACGCAATATCGACCGAACGGAAAGCAAAATATCTTCGCAGCCGCGAAATTGCAGCCTTCGGTACAGCTGTGCAAGTATTGATCGTTTCGACGTTTGGTATATTTTTTGAGCTCCCTACGTAGCATTTCGAGGACGTTTCGGGAGTATCGCGCTAGCAACAGCCTGTCGCGGCGAATCGGAATATCTGGCGCGGCGTTAAAACCGATATGCAATCCGGCGAAGAGAAGCAGGTCGTTCTACTTGGAGAAATATTGATCGGTACCGCAACTTCGATATACTTGGACACTCGTGACGCGGACGGGCGAAAAGTTGGTCGCTGTATAAGATCGGATATGGACCCCTTTAACAGGCTGGAACCGTAATATAGGGCATTCAAGCCGATAGAACAATATTTCCTTTCTCCCCACGGGCGATCGGATTTTCCTCGCCGCCGAAAGGAAAGGAAAAAAAAGAAAGTTTCGCCGTAACGATTAGCCATCTAAATTAACCTGACTTGTCAAATGACTTCTCGTAGGGGAAGTCTTTTTCTCGCGTTTCGTTTCCTTCGTTCGGAATTTATATTGTCATTCGTGACGAATTTAACACGATTTTTAACATGACATAAAGAGATAGATAGACAATTTATGCACCTATAAACACGCCGATATCCGGAATGCGAACGAAATAAGTACGTCAGAGTCTTGGCTTATGCAGTTTTCAACTGTTTACCGTTCTACATATGATTAAATTTAAACGTCATGCATCGACATAGAACCTTGAATTATTATCGAATATTATTGTCGAATTTCTAAATATTCTAGAAATTCTATAAATGTCGCTACGGTAGCTATTTAAATAATATTAGACATATTCCAATTAGATATTTCCAAGGGAATTAAATAGAATAATGTATATTGGGACAAGCATAAATTGTATTAATATAGACGGTAAATTAATATTTTACTTGTTATCAATTTAAATATAACATTCGATTCTAACTGAGAAACTCAGCACGCGATGTATTTCCCGAGGGGGAAACCGCTGACCAAAATCTTGTACACCAATGCCCACTAATGCCCAGTGGGCATTACTTTATCTTATCATCTTATTTCATCTTACTTTATCTTATTATACCTTTATAATGCCCCAGCGAGGCCTAATGCCCAAACTAATGCCCCCAAAAATGCCTAGTAATGCCCAGTAATGCCGCAAATCTGTACACCACAATGCCCTCGGCGGCTTACCCCTCGGTTTATTCCTACATCCAAAAAGATGAGAATGAAATTCGCGATCACTCTGCCATTCGCGCATCGTGTTATTCCACGCCTGTGTGCGCACATACGTGAACATTATATAGCGATTATGCGTTACCGATTATCCTCGCCGCGAAGGATAGCGACGGCGGTTACAAAAACTGCATTCCAAACTGCAAGAAAATAAAACCTTGCGCGATTCCCACGTTACGTATATTCGAACGTCGATTCGAAATATATCGCGTCGGGCCGTAAATAAATAAGGCGCTCGCGGAAAGTAGGCTTTGGGGAGCAATCGATAACCGCACACA
Source organism: Vollenhovia emeryi (assembly GCF_000949405.1). Lineage (NCBI taxonomy): Eukaryota > Metazoa > Arthropoda > Insecta > Hymenoptera > Formicidae > Vollenhovia > Vollenhovia emeryi. The sequence continues at coordinate 1,440,316 of NW_011967200.1, forward strand.
CATACACACATACACACACACAACGTATACTCGCGCCACGTTTCAACATACCGGGCGTCGCCGGACTCTACACGAGATTTCCCGGATAGCCCTGTGCACACACGTACGTGTGCACGCACGCATATGTAACAACGTCGGAAGTGGCGATGTTGCACGGCCCCGTTGCGCGAAGAAGGGCGCAAAGGCGCCTTGAATAAATCACTCGAGGAAACGCAAGACGCGGCGCGGCCCCCCCGCCCGGTACAAGCGAAGAGGACGCGACGCGGCGACGGGACGCTAGATCAGAAAAGCGCCGAGCGAGTGATGCAAGACGTAACTGTTATGCAAATCACGTAAATTGCACTTCCTCTCAACGTCTTCATCAACCGACGGCGAATATTGTCACAGGAATCATACCTTGCGGCCTCGTAATCCGCTTCTCGCGGGCGATTCGATTTTCGATACGCTTCTCAATTGAGTTTGATAATGCAAAATGACAATGTTGTCGGCGTAAACTTTAAATATCTATTTTAGGGCGTTGTACAGCGATGGACAAAATGGCTGCGGCACTTTTTCTTGAGTTTGGGAACGTGCATTTGGATTCAGGTTTACGTTCCGAAACATTTTCTCCGAAAATTTTACTTGAGAGATAGATCGAAAACGCTCAAAATGGTTTCGGAACGGCCATCGAGTGAACCCATTCCTCAGAGAGGAAGATTTTGGAACGAGGGAAAAACCGCTGAGGGCATTGTGGTGTACAGATTTGCGGCATCACTGGGCATTTTTGGGACATTAGTTTGGGCACTAGGCCTTGCTGGAGCATTATAAAGATAAAATAAGATAAAATGAGATAAAGTAAGATAAAACAAGATAAATAATATAAAATAAGACAATAAGCTAAAGTAAATGCCCGCTGGGCATTAGTGGGCGTTGGTGTACGAGATTTAGATCAGCGGTTTCCCCCTCGTTTTGAAACGTAAGGGCCTGAGCAGAATGGCTGTCTTGTATTCTTAAGACAATGTTTCAAATCTTTGCCTGGTCTACGAGTCGTTGGTCGTTAGTCAGAAGTCAGAACTATATGCCGGTCCTTTTTCTTCCACCCAGGAAGGAAAAGGATCAACGTACAGTTGCGACTTCTGACTACTGTCTAACGACTCATTGTAGACCGGGCTTTAAAGTAACGCACAATAACTGTCTTCTGACTTAAGAATACAAGACAGCCATGCTGCTCAGGCCCTAACCCTGAATCTAAATGCACGTTCCTAAAAAAAAGGGTGTCGCAACCTTCTGTCCATCACTGTATTCGTAAAATTCGTGGACTACTTCGCTGCACCGTGATCCGTCTCAATTTGAGAAATATCGTGGACGGACACGGCATCTATCACAAAAACATAACGTGAAATATTCAAAGTAAATGGCGAAACCGACGAGAAATGTGTTAATTCTACGATATCCTCGTTCGCGAAAATTTTAACAGTTTTTTTTATGTACATTAATGACAAATAACGTCTAACGCTTTATTTTCTGTCTCTTATACGTGTATACTGGTGGTATACGCGTGTAAGATTATTTCAAATACGTAGACGTTCCATTGTAGTAAAGATTTTATCTCCGTTTTCATTCATTCGCCCGCATTTTTCCATTAAGAGATGCACACTATGTTGAATAGAGCGAGTCCATTAGCAGAATTGTAAATATCACGCTATCTACATTTTTCTACGCGTCCGTGCTTAACGCATTAACGGTCGTAAGGGAGAGATGGCCGTTATTTTCAACGTGACAGCACGCGTGGGGAGCAAACGCGTAAACACGCAGGACTAGAACAACATGTAGGTGGCACGCGCGATCGAGCTGTCAGCTATAATTAAAGGCATTTTCATTAAATTCGCGACGGCGGGATGAAACGACTAGAACTGCCAGGCCGCTCAACGGGGCGGCGCGTGAGGTCTCAACTGTCTTACTAACTTGAGCCCCGCAGAGATTTATCGAGACCTCTGCAATACCGCAGAAGCCTTCTTTATCCCTGTGAAGTTGGTCCCATCGCTCAAATTGATTTAACTACCCGTGCCCATAATCTATTTCTCAAAACTGTGATACTAGCGTACATTAAATTAGCTCTTGCACGCTCAATCGATATAACGTTACGTCGCGCTAATTATTGCGCGTATCTTCTCACGCGATGAAAATTTTCATCATTCTGCCGGCCCCAAGAATGGGAGACATGTATTCATTTTCGATTAAACAAATTATCGCTAATCAGTAACGTTTGTTACCGCCTTCGAGGGCTAAGGTAAGCACACTCGGTTACGTCTACGTGCCTGCACCCACAACTGTGAAATAAACAGAAACTAATCCACCGGTCGAAAACATAAAAGCCGCGCGTCGGGGGATTAATCCGCGATGACTCGTTCCAGGCACCAGGGCGTGACGCACACGATTAATTACCGCGCTCCGTGCAAAAAAAAGGGACACTTTGGGGCGCGCGTGCGGACGTAGATGCACGCGCGCAAAGTTCGAGCGGAAGCTCGTTTCCCCGATGACGGCGAGGCAAAAACGTCCCGCGCCGTCGCGAGCAAGTGCGCGCCGGTGGTAACGCGAGAAACGGATTAGGCGAGGAATCTCGTTAATGATGCCGTTAATTAATTTAATGCGATTCTCGCCGATAATCGTTCGAGTAAATTACTCGCGCTCCGCGAGATTCGCGCTCTTTCATTACCGGTGCGGTCCGCGCAGCGCGTGACCGGTGCTCGCCTCTCATTAAAATTAATAGAGCGTTCGTTTTCGAATCGTTCTCTTTCCTTTGAAGGTTTGGATTATCATCGTACGGGGGGAAAAAAATTAAGATTCGAGAAATTAAAGTGAAAACGACCTACAATTCGCGATACTTTAATTTACAAATTACTACCTTCGATTTTTGCACTTTGCTTCGTCAGCGGTTTGACTTGACAATCTCCTAGATTCTCGGCGGGTCTAGTAGCGCCGGAGGATCTCTGGCTATGTTTGCGACAGCCGAATGATGGAAGGTGAAAATATGGAAATCCAAAAATAGCAACGCGCCGCGGGCACGCCGACGACGCGGACATTCCCGGCGGGGTAGCAGGGGGGACGAGGGTGGAGATTCGATATTTCAAGCCCCTACGCCCGTATCTGGGCGTTGCCCGATAAACCGGGTTGTCGCGGGGCGCGTGACCACGGACGATGGACGAGAGAGAAGAGAATCGACGAGGAGTGCGGACAAGTAACCGCGTGCTCTCGCATTATTGTGCACAGAGACAGTAACGAAACAAAGTCAATTTTGCGAGATGAAAGAAATTTTTCCAACAAATTTTTTATAACATTGTAAATTTAATTAATTGTATTAATTAAAAGTTTGATCCCCCCCGCCCTGATTTAATTAAATTTAATTAAAAACTAATTACGTTTAATATCAATATGTAAAAAAGTGTGTTGTGAAAAATCAAAGCTAAGCAGCACTCGCGTTCTGCATATTATCATTAAATATTATCTTTGTCTACAAATTTCGTTGAAGCATTTATTTTCTCGAAAGAGAAAGCAAGAAGATTAACGTTTCGACAAAATTGTTAGGCTTAACCACACAATAAAGCAATGTTTTATATCTATTACCTTCTAATCTCTCGCATTTCGTGCGAAATGTGATTAATTTAGAGAAATCGATACGCACCCGCGCCACAAATATTCGATGTATTGCGCAAGGATATCAATGTCATCATTAATTGAGAATGTGCGAAAAAGGGATGCGCGTACATGGTGGGATTCGCTTTAATTAAACTCCTTCGACTGATTAAGTCTCCCCTCTCTTTTCGGGACTATACTTGGGCTGTGAGTGGATACACCCTTGCCGGATTCGGATACACCCTTGACAGTAAATTTAGCGAAGGACAGTAACCCCAGCGTTGCTATTCATCCAACTATTACTAGCGTATCCCGACGCCCAGTTTTCTAATTAACTCAAAGCCCAAGTTATTTGTAATATTCGATAGAAGTCCTATCTTTATATTGTTCATAAGTTAGAAAATGTGATTTTTGCTAAAAAAAATAATAAGTACCTAGAAGTTTTTGAAAAGAAATAAATATTGTCCACTTCTTAGATTAATAATTTTCCTAATAATTTTAAATCAGAAAAACTTTTTAGGTAAAATAGTTGTATAGATCGTAAATTCTACTCGTCTAAACTTCTCTTTAAACAATTGCAAATTTTTACATACATTTTTACGTATGCCAGTTACTAATCAATCTAATATTGGACAAGATGTATTCTTCATATTTTTTAATTAAATATGAAGGATAAGTTGTTTTCTTATCAAGTCATTTTATTGGCCTAAAAATCGTTATCGGTATCTGTTAGACGTTTGCACCAATTGAGGATTGACTTGCTCACGTTCGCGAATTTACGCGTACGTCCTTCTTGCACAGATATAACTTTGTGCGACGTCTTGAAGCAACCGGAAGGAAATTTTATTGCTCCGAATTGCCGGCACTGAATGTTCGCGTTCAGAGGCGAAAATTACGGGCCAGTTACGTTCGTTGACAGGTCGATTGCATCGCAGATAAATAGAGCTGTCAATTGACGACGACGAGCTTTTCCTTGCCATTTACTTTCCTGTCGTTCGTTACGGTCATCGGGTAGACAGCGTCTTCTCTTTACGTAATTAGAACATGCGATGAAGAACTTAATACATTACGACTTTCCCAACCATATGTCCTTAAATTATCTTTCACCGTTTAGTCGGTACGCAATCATCGTGGACGACTTAATTACGACTACCCCAGCTTAATCGTTGCTCGCGATACTTTTTCTATCAATTAGTTGCGATGCTCATCGACTATAATTATCATCTTGCTGGATTATTCATTATGGTAGTTTCTCTTCGATTATATTTGTCATTGCCACTCCTCTATTTTGCGCACCTTAGCATGCGCGGCCTCATGACGGATTATGTCAGAACGTGAGAGACAAGGGCGTGGACCAAATGCGTAAAAAGATGTAACATTTCTCTTTTAGATAAATGAAAGTACTTTCGGCCAATTGTATCCGGCTCAGACTTAACGATGTTACTTACATATATTCTAATTTTATTATTGAATGTCCGATTCTGTATCTTGTTAAATTAAAATATAACGCTATTACTCATTTTTAGGAGTCGCGTTTCAATCATTCTTTGGCGCACAATTTGGCGGAAAATATGAGAAATTATCACTCGATATTTCTACCATAATATAATTTTAGCATTTTAATTAATTAGTTTGTTATTAAGTTTATATGCAAAACAGTTAATTATACTAATGACATGAAGCATATTATTAATAAAATTACAGCGTTTCCTACATAATGTACCATAAATTTAATCTATAAAAATTAATGAAATATTTACGATAAGCTTTTTAAAATATTCACGATAAGTTATTTGTGTTATTATGTTTGTTAAAAACCTATTAATAAAAACAAAAACTATAAAAATTCATAATTTGTATGCTGCATTGAAGAAGCTTAATCGCAAAAAGCAGATTTTTACTTTAGGAAAGTCACGTTTGTGTGTATATATATATATATATATATATATATATATATATATATATATTTATATAATATAATTTAATAAAAAAGAAATTAATTTGTATATTTATATCACAACATTTGTGATATTTGAACTATACGATAATTGGAATCGAAAACATATGCTGCCATTTCATCAAAAGGCGGATTAAAGATAAAATTTACATGCATATATTTAAAAAACAGCATAACAATATTTGTCAGCATTAATGAGAGAAATAATTAAATGAAATATAGTTGATTAATAAGACGCATAAATAGAGTACAATACAAATAATGATATCGATAATTAAATAAATATATAAAATTAATAACAAATAATTGACATTCTCCGTTAAAAATGTAGCTCGCATGTGCGAAGATGCAGGCAAAATGTACGTTATATGCTGTGAATAATGTCGGCGATGAAAGAGAAGTGCTCTCACGGACAGACACGTAACATCGTCGCATCCCCTTTAAGGTGGACTCTCTAACTGCACGAATACATGATCGCCCATTCAATCGAGGCGAACCACGATTTTAGATCTAAATCGCGAAGAAATATTAACGAGTAATTCGCCGAGAAATGAAATCAATTAATTCCTACAAATTTACGTTTAACGTAAATTTTTTAATACGAGAAAACAGTTATATTCGGTCTTCAGTTATATGAATGTATGTATACTGTTATCCTCCGATGTCACCAACTTCACAAAATAAATTAATAATAATATCTATTCAATTTCAGAATTATAAGAATCGCGAGCGTAAGATTGTAACTTACGGTTTGCAATATTCGAAGAGTCGTAATAATAAAAATTAATAAGCACATAGAAAGTGCTCCTAGGCTAAAAGTGTGTAAAAAAGATACTAGTTGTTTTTAACAGAGTTTAGACTCATTTATAAAAATTAATGCAACTTTAAAGATATAAATTAGGAAAGTTATTACGAGCTAAAAAACGTGAATCAAAACGCTTCTCGCAATATTCTCGTACTTGCGACCGATGAATTATGCGGTTAATAGTCTGCCTGCAATATTCATTGTCAACAAAAACTTATTGTTAACATCATGATTACATCAACGCAAATATAAATTACAGACGTAACATCATGTTGTCAAGTTTACCTCACACACGTGCGCGAGGGTTAACGTCACAAGAAACACGCCTGAGTATTTTGTACGAGTGTTATTATTGCACGTCAATAGAGCAATACTGACGTTTTAACGTTTAGTAAAAGGGAAAATGAAATTTAGAAGAAAGAGAGAGTAGACTACTATGTGGTCTACGTCTCTTGAACCACATCGCAGAAAGAGCCACTCACATGGCAATTATTTTTTATTACCTCCGTTAAACTATTCGGCGAGACGTTCCTACATTTAGAATGGGCGCTGAAAGCGCGGCGCGCGATGGAGGGTAATTTATTCAATAACCCGTCATTATTTCGATATTACCCCTGTGTTTTTAAATAGATACAATTTCGGCCGAACTGCCAATTATCATTTACGGTACGTTTGAGCGTATGAACGGGAGAGGCGCATGAGAAATGCACATCGAAACGGAATTGCATAATCAAATACCAGGGTCACCACTGTATATATTAATGGAATCATTGGCATATGAAATATTTTTCAAGTCGTCGTACGCCTTGAAAGAGTAAGAATTAATTTTTGTTTAACGCGAGTGCTATTCTTACTAGATTACTCTGTCACTCATCACGCGTTTTTAATTTTTAACATTTTATATTCCTATTATTCGATGTTTTAACTACCGATTCGCGCATCAATTTAATTTTTCTTGAAATCCGAATAAACTTTTTGCAAATAAACCGAAAAATAAGATAATAAAATTCACAAGGCTCTGATGTTAAAACACAAATATAAAGTAATGAGGGAATAAGATGTTAGTGTCCAAGTGATTTTAATTTTTTAATTTATTGCGAAAAATTCACCTCAGCCAGGGTTTGAACCTGGATCTCACCTAGGCGGACGTCTCACCAATTCGACCACCGAGGCATATGGTAATATTTACCGCAATAAACAGTCTAACGTCGTAAGCTTGCAAAAGTCTACTCGCAATGCGTACGTGGACGCTCATTATTTTCCACCACACAACTCGGGACGCACGAAACGAAAACGCGGTTACAATTTCTCCTTCTCGCTGTAACGATCCGTACGCTACGATGGACGATCAAGCGAGTCACGTTGCTCGCGCTATGTTGCCGCGATACATATCGAGAGAGAGAAAAACAAACACGAACTACACTCGCGACTCTTATGCGGGGTCTACAATGCGAGTCGCAGAGTCGCAGTCGTAAGAATAATCGACTGTAATTGGTCAATTCAGTCAGACACATAAGAATTAACCAATCATAGCCGACTATTCTTACGACTACGACTCTGAGACTTGCATCTTAGACTCTGCATTAGGATTAGTTAGGGCCTGAGCAGAATGGCTGTCTTGTACTTTAAGACATAAGACAGTTATTGCGCGTTACCTCGAGACAAAGGTTTAAAATATAAAATATTGTCTTCAGGCTGTCTTAAGACAAGAGTGTAAGACAGTCATTCTGCTCAAACCTTTGCAAAATACAAACAGGAGCGCGCACAAACGTTATTTCACGAAAGTCACACGTATCGTAACTAAATAACATAGAACAATATTGAATTCTCCCTTACTGCCCTTCCCACCCAATATACCTAATGAAAAATAAGATTTTGTTATTGTATCGAGTGAATTTTCGGCCTATTTGTATATCTCTTAAGCTCATGAATAAGTTACGTGACACAAGCGAATGAATGAGTGGAAGAGAGATGATTTACGTCCTCGAGAATCACGGAAAGGACAGTATGTACATATTAGTCTACAGACAGAGTTCTCACTAATGACTCATATAGCGGAGGATGTCTCGGCCGGATATGCGCGCGTGTGTGTGTGTCGACACGTGGGGGATATCGTGCACGTGCTTGCGCATAGCGAGGGTCGCGTCCGTCAACCAAGCTCAGATTCCAGAACAGGTGACTTTGCAGTGCTGAACATTCCACTACGAATCAATTGTATGTACATTACAATTAATTCTTAAATCAAATTACGATTTACACGCAAAACTCTTTCATATTCCCGATGATATTTTCGCTCGGACATGATAGACGGCAAAGTGAAATGTACATATATCGAATATCTCAATTTGCAGATGACTTTTTTCTTAATCACACACCGTCATTTCGCGCCAATCTTTCCTGATAATTTGTAAATCTTGAATGTCAAAAACAGCGATTGAGTTTCAAATTAAAGTTCCGCGAATGAGAAATCTCTAATTGAAAGTATAGAAATAATAAAGCTCTATTAACAACGCTTGCATGTTTCCCAAGCTTGAAATTTTTAATCGCCGGTAGTTGGAAAAAAAACTGTTACACGTTTCACCGTCGAAACAATCGCTCTTGCGAGCTCGTAATTTATTGCTAAAAATGCATTATATTTGATGCAATCGTATGCTATCGTGCACGCAAATGCACACAGCACAGGTTAATTAATAAATGCCGTCTCGCCGGTGTGTTATCAGCACCTGGGCCATCTCGCAAACATGCGACGCGAAGCATTTCGCGTTGTTAGTCATAACACGTGAGATCGGTTATGACTCATTCGGCTTTTACTATTCACACGCCGTACCAACCGGCGGATTCATCCACGAACGGACCAAAAGTCAAGGTTGATTCTTTCCACAAGGATTTCGCGGAACAAGATAAGATCCCGCGAATATCGGACGGTTCGGCGAAACGAAGAACGAAATAGCGCTCGCTACGTCGACGGCTATTTCGGTCGAGGTTCCGAACGCATTCTGCACATTGTTAGGTAAAATTTGACACGCTCTATTTCAGACCAAAAAAAAAGTGCGTTTCCTGATTCGTTAACTGGAATCTCAGGTGCACGTCCTTTAACTAGGTTGGAGACAATTTCGTTCTTTTTCATCAGATCGAAGTGCAATTACAAAGTAATTTAATATTGAAATTACAGGATTTTAGCGCATTAAATTGCAGCCCACGAGCAACAAAGTAACGTGAGTTGCATTTCCCAAGTTATGTTTCACTGTGTTTTTATCCACCGCGTGAATTACGTATTAAAGAAATTTTAATTTGCGACTTGGTTATCAAATCTTAAGAATTGCGCAAAAAAACGTGTTCCCAAATTTACCATAACGCCTAAAACGATGCTTATAAATAGCTGCTAACTTTGCGCTGCTCAATTTCTACATACTCGTCGTGGAAGCAAATTTGCGCAGGGTCGCAGAAATTAATTACTATAAATAGCAGATAATTAATGTGTTGTTATGTTTCGTCGATCGCAATTCACCGCGGTTCTTTTACCGCCGCCTGCCTCTTACGCTTCCGTCCGCCAATTTTAATTAATTTCGTTAAAATGAAAAGACTCAAAAATATGAGAGGAGTTTCTTTCGTTACTCTCCACGAAGAAGAGAATTGTCGGCCGGGAATGACCCGCGCGGCAAGACAGGAATAGTCGGGAGAGAGTGCTGGAAGAGGAGCAAAAGAGGGATGCACACACGTGCGCGCTGGCGGTCTCTCTATTTTTATGTGTAACTCTTTTGAAATGGTCCTCCGTTACTACGTGGGAGTTCTACACTTTCCGTCTTTCTCCGCCCGTGTCGAAACACTTGAGCGAACTTAAGTAGCAGATAATTGGATAGTCGCGGTTCATATCTCGTTTCGGCTTTTCAGAAATCTCTTCGATTCCGTTGAACTCCCGACGCGACGACCTACCGGGAATTCGCATTATATATGGCCTCGTTAAATAAGTAATGGGTAGCTTCAGCATTTTCGGAAACGGACATAAATAAAATAGTACGATTTTCTCGTATGCCAACTCGTATAAAATTGTGAAAAAGTATCAATAATTAATTTCATTGTTGTCAGAAGTAACTTTTTCCAGATCTGTTAAAATGTTTAAATTACACGTTTTGAATTATATGTACATTCGCGAGTGTGATACATCTCTCTCGAAATAATATCTATAATAAAAGCATATTCAAATGTGAAAATGTACTTTCGCGAGGGGAAAAAAAATGATTATCGTGAAAACAACGCTGAATAATTCGCTGTAATCAGATTTCACCAACACATAAGAAATTCGATACGTATTCACAACGAAAGCATGTCAGCAGAGAGTCAACGGCCTCCGTGCACGTGTACGGCACTTTGTGCATTCAGCAGGTGCATACTACTGAAGATACGCAACAAATTCACGTTCACGTTTCCAAAGACGCAGTAAAATGCGTCAAGAATATGAGGGTTACATAAAAAAAATTTCGTAGATAGTCCAATCGCACCTGTGAGTGATTGTACAAATTATCGTCTTGTAACTTTCCTCATGTTTTTCTCCACAATTCGCTAATTTATACGAGGAGTAAACCGCTGACCAAAATCATGTACACCAATGCCTACGCTGAGAAATAATTTCATCGGATAAACCAATTAAACAGTGTTTCCGACAATTAATCTTTCCGATTACGTTTTCCGATTAAATTATAGATACATCCGATGAAATTTATCCGCTGAAATGCAGCTACCGATGAAATTTGATTGAAAAACCGATCACATTTTTAATTGGATATATTCGTTTGTTATTATGTAATTGGATTATCCAATTATATTTAATCGGGCATTTTTCTCTGTGCACTATCGTCCAGTTGGCATTACTTTGTCTTATTATCTTATTGTATCTTTGTAATGGCCCAGCAAGGCCTGATTGCCCAAACCAAATCCAACGGCACACGACACAATTTTTCTTACCGGATTACTTACGAGAACCAATAAGGATGCAGTTTTAGGTCAGGCGATTTAAAGCTAAATCCTGTTTGGCTCACGTAAGTAATCCAGTAGGAAAAATAGTATCGTGTGCCGTTGGCTTTGTACTAAAAAAAAACATTGCCTACACAGAGAAAATGTCCGATTAAATATAATCGGATAATTCAATTATATAATAACAAACGGACGTGTCCAATTAAATTGCATATCCGATGAAAAATATGATCGGTTTTTCAATCGAATCATTTCATCGGTAACTGCATTTCATCGGAGGTATCCAGAATTTAATCGGAAAAATTTACCATCGGAAACACTTTGAATGGTTTATCCGATGGAAATTTTTCTCAGTGCAGTAATGCCGCAAATCTATACACTACAATGTCCTCAGCGGTTTACTGCTCGAATTTATAGAGTGGTTCAGATCTATCATTTGTTCTTCTAACTTTCAGACATGGAAAAATGAGTGAAACAGAAGTGGAAAAAAGCGCAATACAATGAAATAAATTAAACAAGCGAGAGCGCCTCTAAGTCCGAGCAAGATGTTGGTAGCTCAATAATCGTAATCTAAAATGTGAATTCATATACCGTTTTCCACCTTGTCCTGCGCGGTTTCTTTTCGGACGTAACGCAGTTACATTTAGATGGAATCATTGTCGTCAGTGAATTCACATGTTAAAATCGATAAACGATTTCTAATGATTAAAAATGCTACATTTAGCATTCAATACCCCCTTGCCCGTACTGTAAAGAATTCTTATATTATCTACAATGAAATAATACGTTTGAGACTTTTTGACAAGAATAAATAAAAACGCTTCAAAAATGTCACGAAAATTAGAAAAATTAGTAAATTAACCAATTAAATGACGCATTTGTACGTTTTTCTTTGAAGCTCTTTGAAAAATCTTAATTATCGGAACGATGTAGGGGCCTTTAGCGAATCGCGAGTAACATCGTTCTTCCAAAGCAACCGTCAATATTTATATCATGTCTGGACGCGAATGTATGAACGTTTTCTGTTAATCGCGCGCGCATACATTCGTAAGACACGGTTTGCGAGCGAAAAAGAAGAAACGCGAGCGAGCGGGTGGCTCGTAAGTGATGGACTCTCGCGGGAAGAGAAAGGGGAAGGTAACGGCGAGTAGAGTCGAGCAAGAGAGACGAAGAGTTGCCATGGTGACCATCAAAGGCGCCGATCAGACACGAAGGGATGAGGATACCTCTTTTATCGCCGACTTTGTCACGCAGAAGCCGCCACCGCGGAACCGAAGAATACCCTCCCTTCGCGCCACGCCGCCCATTCATCCCTTAACTCCGGTCCTTTCGAGTTCCACCGGAGCGGAAAGTATTTGCGGGATTGAAACGAGTCCGCGAAAAAAAAAAAGAGCGGCGTCGTGACGCTTACGTGGCGCCTACAACGCTATACCGAGTGTTCCGGAATCGCCGAAGGTCTCTCTAGCCGTGACAAAAACTGCACGATCAATTTTTATTTAATAAAGAGGAGGTATTATCAACTTTTTCCACGTCTAAAATTAAACGTTCAGTATTTAATCTTCAGTTTTGGAATTCTTCACCCAAGTTAGAGAATTTAATTGAAAATATTTTACTAATCACGGTAACTGTCCGTGATAAAAATATTGAAATAAGTTATGTCCGAAAAGAAACTTGTTCCGAGTCATACGTAAAATATGACAGAGAGCTGTGTGTATCGAAAGTTTTTTTTTTTTACAACAGTCAATACACTCCTCTCTGTTAACGGTACTGAAAATTAAACGCCGGTGTCAGAGGCTACAAGTGTACCATTAATTAATTAAATTATTTTAATGTAATTAGCTAATTATGGTGGAAGCGCAATGTGATTCACGAAAATCAGAAACAATCGACGTCGCGCTTCCGGATGATATATTTCCTCGAGTTTGCAAAGTTACTATTGTCGCAATGAGGAAACACAAATGCTCGCGGGATCAGTTATCGCGCTAGTCGGGTGTATAAATCACTCAGGCCGCCATCGTAAATTATATTGAGGTACACTTCGAACCGATAAATTTGACCATTTGTGCGAGTGCACCGTGCAGGTTAACTAAATAGCCGCGGTTGTTTACATCATGCGCCGGCGACGATGTACATTAATAAATATACACTGTATGACATGCCGAGATGCAATTTATGGTCGATCTAACAATTCCCTTCGATAAAAGCTACCGTATATATAAAATGTTGAAATTTTTTTAAATATATATAGACAGAGGAAGAGGGAGAGAGAAACATAAAGAGATAATATATGCTAAATCCAAATAATAATAAAGAAAAACAGCTTCTATATTATTGACTACTGAATAAAAGGTGAATGATCTAGGACGTCTCGAGATTATATAACTTGTAATTATATAATTTCAAACGGATTTTACTTTAAAAGAATCTTAATTTGAAAGTTAGCGTCAAAGGCTGTTTAATGTTGTATATTAAAAAGTAATAAAAGAGAAAGGAGTGCTTAATAAAATTTCCAATAAAGGGAAGTCAAACTCCGTATTAATCTGAAACGTGGATCTTGAGACAAAACATGTACAGGAAGAAGAAAGGCGGGTGATGATCTTTTCAGAATATGGCGAAATTGAAGTGCCTGAGAGCCTCTCTCTCTCTCTCTCCTGCTTCCCCCCCTCCTACCCGTCACGTCTCTCTCTAATACGTAACACTACTATACGCACGGAATTCAAAGAGTGACCCGGAAAAGCGGAAGAAGACTCAGGCATGATCCTTACCTTCCGCTACGAACGAAAGCGAGTTCGCAGTCAGCTGTGCGAACGCTTCGTGGGAGAACTTGGAAAAGAAGAGGGCTCGCAGTTACGAAACTTCTACCGTGTTATGGTTAACCTAGTTGTGTGACGGAAGGGCGAGGCTACACAACGAACGAAGTAGTTGGCTATAGATTATAGGCCAAGAGGATGGGGTAGAAGAAAACAACAGGTATACTAGCGAAAATGTCTAGAATGTCGCTGGCCATCCGAGTCTACAGATGAGCGGCATTAATCGATTTCAATCAATATTTCATGTTCTTTTTCTAACATCATTTCAAGTGCGGAATATTAATTACTCAGTGGATCGACTTCTTTTTCAGTGGAGAACAACATATTACACGTATATAGGAAAAAAGATACAAGATATAAATATAAAAGTATTTTTAAAAAATAGTTAAATCGATTCTTCTTCTAGAGAAAAATTGTTATCATTCACTATCGTCTGTAACTTTATTATTAATCTACGATAAAAACTGTAAAAATATAATCATAGCGCAATCACTCGAATGATGGTAATTAATTATTTTCAATACGCATCTAAGGAACATTATTTATAAATCACCAATATCGCCCCTCGCAATCGATTATTCGAATGTCGATCCCCTTTCTCGATACCCGTTCATTTCTAGCCGAGCCGTTTTTCTCGGATGACCGGCCAGGCTGAAATATTAATCCGCGCGTTCCTTGAAACGAGACGACGCGGAGGAAAGTAAGACGCGGGTGCGAGGGAGATGAAGAGGGATTGTATAGGCCTAACACCTCGACGCCGGGGGCTGGCGAGGGAGAGAGGAGGATTTATTGATCTCGCCAACCCTTTGCCCTACATTCCTAACTATTTCTCGCTCGTGCTGTCCCGCGTCCCATGCTCTTCCTCGCGTCCAACTTTTTGTCTCCCGTACAACCTCCCACACCTAACCGCCTGTTCCCCCTTTCTGTCTCACACGCCTGTCCTAAAATTTATTTAGCTCGTGTCCTAAATTTTTTGTCTTTTTATTTCGCATTTAATTGGACGCGAATTCGCCGAAGAGATATATTTAATATTTTGTTGACGGAATATGTTTTAAGTAAAATTTCCAACAAATGCTGACAATTGACATTTTCGTTTCTTCTACTAATCAATCGCCCTAGCATTAAAGAGGATTTTCCGGTTATTCTGTTCCATTGTAAAATATTAAACTCGGATGTCTTGATAGCTATTGAAACCTTGTCATTTTCCTTACTTCAGTTTGACGTATCTATAGCTAAGATGCAAAGACTCTAGACTTGTACGCATCGTTCTCTCTTTCATTATCGCTTCCTTGCATTATTGATGCGAAAATCTTTCTCCATTCTCACGGACTATTATCTGTTTTTTTTTATATCTTCATAATATCCACAATAATCTTCATCGTTTTTTTGTCCTGCCGCTCTTTCCAATCGCGGATATCCATCATTCACTCCAGCTATATCGCCATTCAACGGTATACGTTTATCTTGCGCGAAACGCACTTCCGCCTTCTCAACGTCGGTTACAACCACTAGGTCATACCAGGTGCAGATCGACACACGATGTTTTATGTAGGAAGCAATTAAAAGCGCGAATGTTCGTTCACGGTGTTCATCAGCGGCACCAGTGATAAAAAGACACGGTGGAATCAACGGTGGGTATAAACGGGGTGCATCAGGACTTAGAATTTCCGTCGCTAAACTTTATTCTTCGCATCTTCACTGTCAAATATTTTTCAATAACTAGAGAACTTAAAGATTAATGCACTAATTCAGCGAAATTAATCAAACAATGACACTTCGATATCCGCCCCGCACTGGCTGAGAATCACGTCGCCGGAAGATGAATGTTACGTCAGACTGACGGCTGAAAATTAATAATCTAGCCGTTGCTTTCCGCTCGTTTTCTAATACAGATGATACGCGTGTTACGGGCGAAACTTGGCGACTTCTCGGGCACCCGGTGCATAAATCATACCGTAATAACACGCGGACGAATTCGCGCGAGTTCACCGGGCGAAATAAATCCCATCGTCAGCTCGACGTGTATTTTCAAAATCGCCTCAAGCGTCATCCGAACGGTTTCCGATTGCGAGTCTCTTGGGCGTAAATCGCGCGCGTGTTTTCCCCCCCTGGAAAGTACGAGCGCGCTACACGTGTAATGTAACACTTGCGTGTTCCAGGCGAGCAAGACGGAAGGATCGGTGCGCGCAATACGGAGCGGCACACGATCGAGCGCGCACCGGTGCTCGCCAAGTCGCGACGTTGCGGCACATCTAGGTGAAACAATCAATCAGAGAAACACGCAGCTCCGAGCAGGCCGCCGCGCAATGCAACATGCAACGCGCAATATCGTAACGCTTTTCCGAACATTAACGTTTAAGCGCGATCCGGCGCAACGCCGTCATTAACCGTTATTGAAATTTTCTTTTTTCGCGCGGCTATCACGCTGTGCTTCGCAACACAGCAAGAACAGCATTAGGCCTTGCTGGGCCATTATAAAGATATAGTAAGATAAAATAAGATCAAACAAGATAAATAAGATCAAATCAGATAATAAGATAAATGATGCCCGCTGGGCATTGGTGTACAAGATTTTGGTCAGCGGTTTCCCCCTCGGACAGAACTAATTGAGAGAATTAATTAGTATTGCCTAAAAATCTTGGATATAGATAGAATAGCTAATTGCGATTTTTAGTTACGCTGGGTGAAATTCGTAAAGGATTAGAGTTACGAACAATCCAAATAATTCGATTACTAATTGTGGGCCCCAAGATGGGTTGCTGTCTTTTTTCCCCAGAATATAATCGCATAATCTGACTAATAAATTCGTTCGACCGCCCCTGTGTCATTTTTTCCACCTACTTTTATTCTTAAATTTGGTTAAGAGACTTCGATCGATATATTTATAGCGAGGGGTAAATCATAGGAGTATACCAATACAATTTACCAGTAAAATGTACACTAAGTATAACTATAAAAATGACATAACGCGCGCTTTGCACGCGCAATTTGTAGTTGGGCATTGTGTATTTCAAAAAATTCGTATACACGCAAAGAAGTAATTGTATGCGCAACGTCACTTTAAAATAGAAGTAATTTATCACTCACTGATACGATTCGCAACAGCAGAGTTGTACATCCTTAACTGGTATACATATATGTTAAACTGTAAAAAAACAAATATGCATACGATTATTATAGAATAATTTGGTAAAATCGAAATTACTGTATTAAATGTACTTTATATTTAACATTTTTCAAAATAAATATTTATTAAAATAATTATATTGAACACTGAAAAAGTTTTCCTTTTAAATATAAACTCAGAAAATTGTATACGTATGATTTTGTCTCTAACACTCATTCGAATCCTCGTTCGAATCATTTGAATAAATAAAATAAGAACACAGAGCAGATGCTTTATTTTGCACAAGTAACAAATAAGATAAAAATATAAGACACTCACCTCACCGATTTCTCCGTTGTTGCCCGATGCCTACCAGGCCTGCTCCTCCTCTCAGATTTCCTTGTTGCACTCACACACTCACTCGCGAAAATCATCGATCGCGCGAAATTTCGGGCACTCCCGTACGCGACGTGAAACGCGAAACGCACGAAATATTATTAACAAATTGGGATAAATCACTTTTGAATTGGCGATATAAAACGCGAGCATCGGAATCATAATCTGCGGTAAAGAGGTAGTTATTAGTCCGCAACGAAACGATATTTTACAATCTTTGTCATTCAATCGAATCCTCGAAATAAAATATGTGAACGAAATTTCCAGCGACAAATAATTATGATTAATTGCAACAGTTAATCGAGATAATTTACGATTACATTTACATAATGTAACGACGTGCAATAAGCGACTTTCTTTACTCGCTGCCCGTTCGAGTTGCGAAGAACGACAGAGCGAGTTACAGCGCGAACACCGCAGTCGCACAAATTCCTCTCTTTTCCCGAAAATGGAACAGATTACACGAAACCGATAGATAATTGAAAGCGCGGTGCGTACACGTGATGTAATCGCGACAAAGTACCACGGTTTCCATTCACATTTTAGATGAGTTAGTCTCGTAAAATATCTACGTACACGTTGAGAAAGAGCCGTCGCCTCAATATACAATTCGTTTCTCATTACAAGTTGTAGAAAATAATTAATCGAGGAACGTTACTTGTTACTGATAAAGGTGTACAAATCAATAGCGATTTATCCCTGCATTCGTCGCGATTGAGTCCTGAAAACTGATAACGCAGAAATAATACCACGCACGGAGCGCGACTCTCGCCACTGCCTGCCGGCACGACGTTCGGCGAGCGAGTGAGAACGCGGCGACCTTCAAGTACACGACGGCACACAAAAACATCATACGTCACCGCGCCGAGTGGAAAAACAAAAAACATTGAGAATTCGTTGGCCCGCTTAATCGTCGTACGATACCGCGCCGAGTGAAAAACAACAAAACAACGTTGAGAATTCGTTGGCCTGCCTACGTAATGGAAAATTCCGTACTTAATATTTTATTGTACATTACTTTGTTCCGTGACTGTTGCTACGTTTTGCGTATTATTTCGCAGACTTATTGGTATTGATTAAATTAACGATTAATTCTGTTCAATCGAGAAAATGTTTGGAAACAAAAATCGCTGTTAGTTAAATTCTAATTAACAATATTAGAGATTTTATCACAATAGTTGATGTATACAAATGTATATTTCTAAATTGCAAATCTTCATTTACTATGAATGTAAAAGAGAAGTGAAGCAGACCGCGCTTCGAGAAGATCAATCGGTATCGCGAAAAAGAGGCCTCAACTGTTCGATATTAACGACTTCGCGCTGGTAACATCTCCTTTTTAGAAAGGGAAACTAGTTACTGGTAAAATGCATGGTAAAATTTCAGAAAACCCTCATAAAGTTGTTCAAACTGCCATGTGGTCCCACGATTACATGATTTTCAGGGTAAATTTTAAAAGAAAATCCTCTCCGTGTATACCACAATGCCCTGGACGGTTTATCTCTCGATTTATAATAATATTAATTGTAGAATGTGACAATTCTAGAGAAATAAGAAATAATCCGAATGTGTATTTTTTTTCAAATATATAAACTTTACGAACTTTGACTCGTATTAACATTTTTAGTAATCAGTCAGTCCACTGTGATCACGAATAAATTTTGCATTTTGATTTTGCACGCAATAATACAAAATTAATGTTGATAGATACAATAATTAATGTAATTATCATTGGTATATTGAATAATACGAAATATCGATACATTAATTACATAATTCCGCAGCGAAGAATTAAATGAAAAAGTATTGCGTTTTGGAGTAAGTAATTTTAACGTATTATTCAAGCGTCCTCTCGATAGCATTGAACATCGCTCGAAAATATTCGAGGGATCACGACGCGAGATCGCCTGCATCGCTAAGTTTAATTCCAGCAAAGCGTCGTGGAGCCTAGTGAAAATCAGCTGTCACACCGAGCGTGACTTACTTGCCCTGACACTTTCATCAACGCCTTTACAGCCGCTCAAATAAGCGAAAGTGGCCAGCAGGCCGTGGATTTCTGCGGCTTAACATTAAGTCGCACTTGCATAATACACGTGCCCCGCAAACGATGACACGCTAACGCGATGGACACACGCGCGAGTACTGGAGGATGTCGGATTAGCGCCGCGACGCGGTCCTAACGCGGATGGGGGTCAATTCTCGCCGCAGAAATATTTCTTCTCTACCTATACCTATCGCCGAATGTGTTTCACGTGTGTTCGCTCGAAAGTCGGGGAAATGAGAAACACAGATATGCGCGGGAGAAATTGGAGCAAACGCAGTTAATCCGTCACTTGGGAATTTCAGATATTTTGATTTTTATCTAAACCAGCCCGCCGACTCTCTCTCTCTCTCTCTCTCTCTCTCTCTCTGCTTATACCGGGTGACCGCACATGTGCACAAAATTTTGCTCCGGCAGTGTCGCAAGAATAAGCACTCGCCGCGAGCCTCAAAAACCGGAGTAAAAATCAGTTCTTCATCGCGTACTCCATAAAATTTTGCCCGCTGCGTGTAATTAGCGTGACCGACTTCGGAAGAGCGCAAAAAGCTACGCGTTCAATAATCACTTCGAGAGTATATCGGCAACGAAACGCCGTTTTCTCCATAATTGTGATTATCTTGTTTCAAAATTTCGTGAGGTCTGCTACAATCCTACTACATATAATATTTATACCCACGGCGATAAAATTGATCTTTCAAAATGGGGACACGGATTTCAAGTGTTTCACGCCACTCACCGCGCTTTACTCGTGCAGTTGAATATTTCTAAATATCGAAATAGAATGCGTGACTTTTAATTAATAACTCATTTTCATTTAAAACGCGATAAAAATGTTATAAAAGTTTGCTCAGCACGAAACGCACGCGAGGCTCTTCTGCACAGCAAACTATGCAGGCAATTTCTTGCATTTTTGACTTGCAATAAAACACTTCGTTTAATGTTCCATATGACATGTGTATCAATTTATATAAGAATCAGTTTATACAATACCGGCCAAAATTATATTACCTTTATGTTTTCTCAGTGTAATTTTTGTCAAAGTGCGTCGAATATGCGTAAAATTTCACAGTAGACACCTGAAAACAGGTGCATCTTGTGGCCCACACGAAGGGTAATGAAATTTGACAAAATACACCATGATTTTCGAATTTTACATTCGTGCAATTTAAAACTAATGTTCAAAAAATCGAAAGGTGATATAATTTTGTCCGATACTGTATATTAATACATATAACAATCAGGGTTGGCTGGAAAAATCCAAGGGATAGAAAAAACTATTGTAAATTCCAGTTTTTACCGTTCCGAACTTTATCCAAAGGAATAAATTGGCAAAAATTGTAAAAATAACTAATACTTAATTAAAATATATTTATATAAATATTAGACATTTTTAGAGTCTTTATGAAAAAATATGTTTGTTTCAAATACTAAATCATAGATATTAATCACTATTTTAAAAAGAAATCAATGTAACAAGATTTTTTAATTCAAAAAACTTGTTTTATTGAAATTAATACATATTTTTAAAACGAGAACTTTGGAGATACTAAATTTTATACTATATTTTAGTTTATATGGGAAACAATACTTTTTTGCAGTGCTTTCTAAAAGTTTTCTACTTATATTATCGTTTTTAATAGAGAAGACCAGTTTTTATCGGTTTTTTTTCGGAAAATACGTTTTTACCACTGGCATGGACTTTACCCAAAAAATGTGGAATTTTGCCAACCCCGATAACAATATATATTTATCATAAGAGGTAAACCGCTGACCAAAATCGTGTACATTAATGACGGCTAATGTCCAGTGGGCATTGCTTAATCTTATTATCTAATTTTATCTCGTTTTATCCTTTTCGATGCCTTCTAATGCCCCAGCAAGGCCAAATAACGCCCACTAATGCCAAAAAAAAATGCCTGGCAATGCCCGAAATCTGTCCACCACAATGCGGTTTGCCCATCGATATTTATCATTTTGTGCATTCTGCAAAAAAAAATGTCAAGCCAGATATGTGGCGAAGGCCTAAAAATACGCCCGGTCCGCTCCGCGTCGAATGCAGCCGCGGCATTGTACACGCGCGTCGTTCGCCGAATTTTCGTGGTTCTTAACCGCTTGTGCGTGCACGGAAGTCGGCGAGTCGTCGGGCACGCTCGGTGCGCACGTCAGGGTCACTGACCTCGATACACGGTGTGACATAATACCGACTGCCGTATACACGGACGAGCGCAACCGCGTGCCACGTTCGCGCGCGCGCGACACGCACACACGAGCGCCCTTTCATACGTGACCATGTGCATGCGACACGTGCAGGTAACCGGAACCGATTCCCTTGGTTTGGGGTGCATCCCCCAGCGGTACGCCTTCGTACCATTCGCATGCAGACGGCGGCGTCGGGGAAATAACCGTGCATGTACGAGCGCACACGTGTGCGCGCGCGCGGAGAAAAAAATCTCTAACGCCGATAACAACTTCTCTTATCGGCGGTGGAGTATCGCCGATACGAGATAACCCGCGTCCTTCCTATCTCGGAGAGTGAAGCGTTCTACGATAGAACGATGCGGAATATCGCGAGAGAGGATGCCGAGGAAGTCTTCGCGACTGTCCGCCGACACGAGTACGCGAGCGCGAAAGTGATCTTGTGCTGATCGCGCGATCTACCTGAGGATGTTTTTAAATATAGCGATGACTGCGACTTTTTGCCGTATTCGCGTTAAGGAGGTGCAAAGTGGATGGTCTCGCTGCGTCATGCGGATTCATACGTCTGTTTGCTCGATGTCTGTGCGCTGAGCGTATTTTAAAGAGGACGCGTCGAATGTCGAAAGCAGTGTATCGGCAATAAAATTGCGAGGTTGTGATAGGAGAAGTTACAATGTAAGTACCAAAATAAGTATTGAACTCTAAGTATATCAATAAGCAGAGGGAAGTCTATTGTGAGATAGGATTCTAATATGAGATAGTAGATTCTCAACGTCCAAATTCAATCACAAATCTCTTTTCGCAACGATTACACAATTCAACGATGAATTTTCCACTAAACAGATTTCACTCCAGGGGCAACAAATTCATGGTGGAACCAACAGACGATGTCTATCAATTTTGCAGAAACTCCGCTATATACGCGAGTATATACAACTAAAAATAAATGCACCAACGAAGAAATAATAATCGTCTTTAAAGTTCCAACAGTTTTGTCGTTTTCGTGAAATTCACGTATATTAGTTTCTGCGAATACTTTTAGACATTTAAAGCACGAAAATTCTAAGCACGCGAACAGCTCGCCTTCTCAAAGCGACGCGGTATTAATTACCACAGCTAAAGTACTAAACCCACGTTTGACATTCGTGCCATTTAAAGAACCTAAGCTGCCGCCAAGTAATTACGCGGCACTTCTCCCGGTCCTGCATGAATATTACCCGCGTGAATAATTTACCCGCGACATTTTATACATTTGCCGTATTTTGTAACTATTGCTGAAATCTCAAGCCTGACGCGGCGACGTCAGGGAAAGCAACCAAGTCCGCTCAATCAGTAATTTTCAACGCATGATACGCGCGCGCGGAATGACCGCTCGATACCGCATACGATATCTCCCCGCGTAGATGCAAAGATATCGCTGAAATTGCACGTTGCACTTTTTTTTACGCATAGCTGCCTAGGCGCCGATGCAATCCGCGCGCGATCGGAGAGATAGATGGAGGGATCTCCGCGGAAATAAATTGATAGATCACGGGTGGAGGATGGAGAGCGCGAGGGAATAACAGCGGAAAAACAACGGGACCCCGGCAACTTCGACGTACGTCCAAGACTCGCGAAAAATGACGGCCCGGGAAAATAACGAAAACCAACAATGGAAGATAAATTACACAGCTGGACGGGTCGTTCGTTCCTTCGACGCGGATCGAAGCGGAGTGTTTGCGATCCGCGGTGGCCAACGATAGACGATAACATCTCGCGGATGCACTCCCGATGCCGGGGCCACTCGTGCTCGGCAATGATGTTTTCGAGCGAGAGGAAAAAGACAACCCCGTTTGCCATTGCCAGCACTGGATGAATTTTATTTGCGCCACGACAAAATTATAGACCGCACAGGAAGGCGCAGCTTGAAAGGCGCCACGCGAGCCGCCGCGATCTTCGCGCAACCCTTCTCGCTCGCGTGGCACTTCTCTCCTGGCTATTTTGAAGTAACCCATCGGTGGTGGACCTCACACGAGGCGCGCGCGGTCAAGTACGGACGAGCGTCGGCGTGTCGTTTCTCCTCTTTCTTTTTCCTCTCTTTTATTCATTTTAGAGTCGCCGGACGCGCCGCAAGGTCGACTAACTGTATCCCGAATACCTGTACGCACACTTGAAACCGCACGTGCACCGAGCACGAATGCCCACGCCGACGTTTCTTGTCCCTGACGTTATTACGTTTACGGTTACCGGCAATAAGATCGGATTCTGTGCTAACTTACGAGGCAGCGAGCATTTTTTTAATCCCCGCCGTCGGGCGCGTCGAAGAAAATTCTCAAACTCTCGCGCGGCGACTCTCCTCTGGCCATTCCGCGGAGTGAACGCTGTAAACACCCACCACCTCTCTCTACACTTTACTGAAATAGAACGGGCGAGATAATCCCGACTGATAAAATATTTAATGGCGCGATCACTACCCCAGATAAAATATTAAACGCGTATTTTCGTGACTGTACACTCTCCGGCGTTGCATTATGTAAGTTATTATTTTCAACGTCCATCAAACGTCACGTCCAAAGCGTTCGCGTCAACTTGGTTGCCTTTGCTAAATACGCTACCGGAGTAATAACTGTTTTTTAAGCATTTCATTTGCGCGCCAGCTTGTTTTTCGTTACGACCGCATCTCCCCCCCGCGATGATTCGCCGGCGGATGAGCAGCCTGTGCGCGGTATCTAACGCGGGTAACGCAATCGTTTGCACAGCTCCACGCAAAATGCTTGTTTTACGATTGAACGGTACGTATACTTGATGTTCCAAAAACCCCGTTTGAGCGCGTGCGTGTAGCCGATCACGCGCGCGAAGAAGATTGCGATGCCGTTCATCGGTGACCTCGTAACGCCGATATGAGCTACGTCATCGGGTCGTCAGCCCAAGGACGTTGAATTCGCGAAACAGATGCGGCGTCGCGGGAGAGGGAAGCGCGCGAGTGACGAGACTCGTTAAAAGCCATACGCCATAAAGAGTTGTCGCCTTTTCTCCGCTCCCTTCACCTTCGTACCGTTTCGCCGTGCGCCTTAATTTTGAAACGTCACTCGCAAAAGGATGTTATTTTTGGGCTCAGGGTCGAGCAGACTCACCGTCTTCGTTTTTAACCACGCCGGTCTATTTGCGAGCGTAGAATGAACGCCCGGCCAACCGACATTCACGTGCGAATCGCGATCGCGCGAGCTAGAAGAGACCTCGATCGTATCGTTGCGTAAAAATAACGTTATCGACGGCGCAGCTTTGCTTATGAACGAAAATATGATTTGCGCGAGACGCCACGCGACGAAATACGCGCACACGATTCCGTCAAGCTTGTTCTCTACGCGCACGGTAGCTTGCGATGGGTAAACCACTTGATGTAATCGTGGGACAGTGTCTCCGAAATCATCATGAAATCCTTACGAAATCCCCGTGTGATCGTTTTGTCTGAATTTTTAAGTTTCCTCACTTGTTAGACAATAAACGCCTTGCCACTGAGGGCACGTAGCGTACAGATTTGCGGCATTGCTGGGCAGTACTGGGCATTTCGGGGCATTAGGGGCACTAGGCCTTGCTGGAGCATTATAAAGATAATGGTGCGCAGTTTAAAGTCGAAAAATAGACGCGAAGGCAACATCTTTATATTGTTATTGCGTCAAATATTACCACATGTCTCGGTGGTCGAATTGGTGAGACGCCCACCTAGACTGTAGGGAGGTCCAGGTTCAAACCCTGGCCGAGGTAATAGTTTTCGCAATAAATTATCTGCATTCTTAAAAATGCCAGATATGTTCAAGATAACACTGACGTTAATTACTGCTGGCGACATTGAAGGATATTCTTATTAATTGATTCTAAAGATAAAATAAGATAATAAGCTGAAATAACGCCCGACCGGGCATTGGTGGGCATTGGTCTACGTTTGGTCGGCGGTTTACCCCACGGTGGCTCGCGCCACAAGCGCCGAAAAGGAATAATCGGAATATTTTCGACACCACGCAACGACCGGACGCCCGTGGGAGATTGTTTGCCTCGGGATTATTCGCGGAATCACACCCCGTGCACCTTGCACCGCCACGCTGCGCAGTTGCTGCATTTCTGCTGTGCGGGGCGTGACGTACGTGCACCAGACGCGTGTTTTCGTATCTCCGGCAGGTCTGCACCGGCGTGTGGTGCAGTGCGCGAAAAATAACGCGGCACTTAAGCGCACCAACGTCAGCTAAGTGACGTCTTTAATGGACCACGGCCGGACCCCGGCGGAGAAAGGGACAGAGAGAACGCGTCTATCGTGTTCCCGGCACTCTAATAGCCTGACCTATTTGCGCTCTCCGAGGGAGCGCTTCCTTCCAGCGAGCAAAGGTTACACGAAGGAACGAACATCGGACTCGCGCGAGAAGCGAGTTCACAGATAGATATGTCGATGTTTAGAGATTTGTCAGTCTACTCTCCCGCAAAGACCTCGTTCCTCGCCGAGAACGTTCAACCCGCGCGCGATTTTACTCGCGCGACTCCACTCGATCGGACGGTCACAATATTCAGATATGGACAAAGGACGGCGGAACACGTCAAAATTACAAACAAACAACTAAATTATGTAACGCTGAAACTTTGGAAACTCATTTAGCAATCTGGGGCGATATAGACTGTTTTAGGGAACTGCAACTATTTGTCAATGTATTATTTCCTCAATGTACAATAATTAACCCTTTGGGATACTCAACGTGTGGAAAAGCGCTTTTAAAACGACCAACATTTACTGTACATAGAAATATTGATAAGTGACCGTCAATTATATATAAAAGAAATATCTTATCAATACCCGCCAATGGAAATATTGATAGATAAGCAACTGTCAGTTATATAAACAATCGCATTAATCATATTACTTGCTGTATGTTTTCAAAAACAAGGCAAATATTCAATTACGTATCTCGCAGTCGCGAAAAAAGTTTCAACTAGCGATGAAAAATTTGAAGAATACGACAGCTCGTGGTCTCACGGCAAGACCACCGGGGCGCGAAGGATTAATAAGAAATATTAAAGAGAACGTAACGATATGAGAGAAAACGTTATGAGGAGTGAGGGATGTGTGTGCGCAATATATATATGAATTTCAGAACAATCCGCGATTCAACTCCGCGCGCGGGCGAAACGGCATTTTGGCCACGGCAATAAAGAACGTGCACCTTAAGAGAGCGCATTCTACAGCAGATTAATAAGGAGGTTTACAATCCCGGGCGCCGCGCGGCATCATCTCGCCAGTTTCGAAAGTCACGCATCTACGCAATATTCATGAGATCTCTGTCTTAACGACGTCGACAACAGGAGGCGCATAAAATACGAGGGCAAAGAGGTCGACAAGATAAGTTAAGCAACGAGCGATACGTTATCGTTATCGTAGTGGGTCGGCGCGGTATTTGGCACGCGCTCAGATAAAGAGACAAATGAAATTGGGAGGGCCGCGCCGCGGCAACGTGTGGAATCTCCGAGATTTCGCGATACGTACTATCGATATATATATATAAAAAAAAACCCCCGAGTAGATAAAGCAAAGCGCGAAGCAATAACGACTTCGCCGCGAAACGGTGCAAATTTCGCGAGAAATAGAAGCTCGTAGCGTAAAACGGACGATAAGGGAATCCAGGTTTATCATTTAAAAGTCTAATATGCGGTGTTTATTCCGGAGGCTCAGCATACGATTTTGGCGATTCTCAATTACGAAGATATCGCCCGCGCGCGTGGAACTGCGCATTTCAAGACGACGCGCATTAAAATCCGTGGCACGTGGAACAATTATATGATAATCAATTATTCACCCAGTCGGCGAGTCAACGCTACATCTGTTTCCATTCAAGCGCAATCGCGGATTACGCCTCTTACGCGGCGCGAGTTTACGCGCTTTTGGCGTAAAAAAGGAGGTTTGCATATTAAATGTATGCGGCTGACAATGCGCTTAAAATGCGGTCGTCCTTGTGAAGCGTGTGTGTGTGTGTGTGTGTGTGTGTGTGTGTGTGTGTGTGTATGTGTGTGCCACCTTGCGATAAATCAGGCAACGTGGAAAACTCGCGAAACAACTTATTAATGGCTCCGTCTCTCCGGTATTGATGCGCGACACGCGGCCGCGCGGATCTCGCCCGTACGCCAGCGCGCGGATATTATCGACGTTAATTGGGAGATTACTCGCGCTACAATTAAAGGATCGATAAACGTATAGCTCGTTGAGCACATAGGTGGAGCACATATTACGCCGCGCCGTGTACGCACTATTCAATTTTAATGCCGCGGCAATAGTACGCGCGCCCCTCGTTAATACACGGCCATACCGCACCAGCGTGTATATAGATTCGCATACTCGAGCCTAGAGCCGCGCCGACATTAAAGGCACCGGCGAGCCCCGCGCGACCGAAATGTCACGATGGTATCGCGGATTCTCCATTATTCGCGAGGCCGATAGAAATCTAAAACAATATAAAAAGAGCGAATGTCGCGCGCGTGCCTGCGCGTTATATGCAATTCGTTCGTCTCGTCCCGCGAGCCGAGAAGACGCGCCATGAGCCGCCCGTTGTACTCACAGCGGTGTTCACAATAGAACATTGATCGACAGAAAGAGAGAGAGAGAGAATGGCGAGGGAACAAAAGATCCTCGATTACTTTTATTTCAATTTCTTTCTTTTCGTCTGTGCGATTCCAGAAAGAGAAATTAAATTCTGTCATACAGTTACGCGCAATAGATCAAGTTCCCTCCCCCCTCCTCCGCCCCCCCCCCCGCCCCGCCACTTCGCCCCCACCCTCCTCTCGTTCTCCCCTGTGTGTCGATACCTGAAATGACTTCCCGCGTATTTTGCAATTGACAATTCGTAGTAGTCTTTGAGAGTGTTATTCGAATACTTTGTTCCGTCAAAGTCAGTTTTATTTAAATGCAAATGCGCCAACAATGGACAGGGCGCTCACGAGCCGCAAATTCGGTTTTAACGATAGGGTTTCTCGTCGACGTGAAATCGATTTATGTAAATTTTAATAAGTCTTATCCTCCCCCTCCCCCGCCCAGATTCTTAATTCGAGACTTAATCGCAGAGACATGTTATGAGAAACCGCGAACGCAGGAAGAGAACGATGCCCCCCCATTCGGTCAAGATTTCCACCGGCGGGGGAAAAATTCAAACTCGTAAAATGCCATCGAGCCTAGGTTAAAAAAAAATTGCGGGACACTCTGCATACCTTATCATAAATTCAAGCAGAGGCGTCACTTTTCTTATGCTAATATTGAAAACTCTCAAACGTCATCAAAACTGCATGCGCGAGATATCGAGTATGTATTTTCATGAGGCCACAAGTGTCACGCAGAAATGTTGTGACAGGACGGACGCGACTACATTCCGTTTTCCCAAAGCCGGTCGAAGCCCGACTGAATTCAACGTCACGACAGCACCTGTCCCAATACAATGCCACGTGAGGACGAGCCGTCACGAGAAATCAACGTGAAGGCAAATCCACCGGTCGCAACCTTGAAGAGGGTCATGTCTCGTAGACATCGTGTCATCGGGTTTTCTCCGCACAGCTATCCCTGCGTCCTCCCCTTCCCACTTGTTCTCTCCCCCACTCTTTCCTCTTGCTCCAGCTAGCGTCGTGTTCGGCGCCATGCATGCCAAAGACCTCGGTGAGCTGGCCTCGCTTGTCAGAATCTTCCAGACGCCGCGGTGCTTCCCGCGTCAGGAGGTGCAAAAGCAGAAGACCC
Source organism: Vollenhovia emeryi (assembly GCF_000949405.1). Classification (NCBI taxonomy): domain Eukaryota; kingdom Metazoa; phylum Arthropoda; class Insecta; order Hymenoptera; family Formicidae; genus Vollenhovia; species Vollenhovia emeryi. The sequence goes on from NW_011967200.1 coordinate 1,469,945, forward strand.
GTGGCGCGGCGGGCCGGGAGGAGAGCCACGAAGAAGAGGAGCGTCGCGCCACGGAGCTGGACGGGACGGTGAAACGGGCAGAGGATGGACGGTGTTTGGTTGTTTGTAGAATCTGGGTGAGTGACCTGGGTCTCCGGCCGGCGGTTGGTCGCCTGGCCCGCCAGGAAACCTGTTTTCTCGGCCGTCTCTCCTTCTCGTTCCCGTCTCACCCCCCCCGCCCCACCCATCTTCCCGCCCGTGCTCTCTTCTCGGTCCCTCTCACTCCGTTCCTCTCGATGAGCCGGCTCGCCGCGCCGCTTGCTACGCTCCGTTCCTCGCTCTCTCGCGAACTGAAAACGCTGCGAATCGTGCCCGAGCGCGATTTTCATGGCATTGTCCGCTCGGATGGAGAAGTTTGAAGTTTCCGGGCGAAAAAGTTTTTCGCGACGTGGAGAGAAACAGGGACAGGGAAGGAGAGAAGGAGAGAGAGAGAGAGAGAGAGAGAAAGAGAAAAAGAGAGAAGGAGAGAAAAGACTCTCCGCACCGTTAGAGGAACGCGATCATCTGGGTCGTGATGATCCGGGTGAAAGTGCTGAGCTAACGGGAACGCTTCTTCCCTCCTAGATATCGACAGAACGAGCGAAGATGCATACAGAGTATATCGCGTAGAGTGTACTCGAGTATGATAGAGCGCACTAGAGAACGGCAAAGTACGGCTAAACAGTGATATGATAATGACAGAAATTATTAATAGTTTGGAGAAACTCAACTTTGACTTGGAAATAAAATTAATTTTCTCCGCGCTCGAATATCATTTTCCCCCGAGACGTCCCATTTTCTGAGTCGCGATTCTTGTTAACGTGGAGGTTGACGTAGCCGAGAGTATATTCGGCGGGACATCAGACTTTTGTTCTGTCGACACGTAGAAAGAGTTTCCGGATACCGTAAACTAGGATCGATGTAGCGCCAATCGTATTTATTACAGGGAAAGGAATATTTTAATCTTAAATGAAAAATTCTGAAATCTAGACTAAAACGACAGTACGTATCGTCTATTGTCGAGTATCGTGGTGGCAAGATGGAGGGAAAATTGATTCTAAACGCGAGAATATATAAACTGACATTTATACAAGCTACTGTTGTCTCAATATAGTGAGTCAATCTTTTTCAATTCGCTAGAGGAGAATAAGAATTATTGATTTTATTTCGATATCGTCTCATTTTTATCGTCTCATTTATACTAAATGAGTTTGAGAGAAATATAAGTGCGTCAAGAATATTTTTCGTCTCGGATAACAGAAATCCTTTCTGAGGGCGCAGATCTAAATTACGGCTTGATTTAACGCAGGCGCCAGCTTAAATATATTTTTTACTTGGACGTATCCCATTTCTAATATTCTACTGATTTGTCGCTGTTTGATTCCCTCTATTGTGTTTTATCGAGGGGCAAACCGCCGAGTCGTTTTCCTTACGTTCTGCTCTCCGGTGAAACGTAACTAGCACGCTTTCATATCTTTTTGCACAATCAGTCAAATAACATATTATCACGCATATATCCTAGAAAATAACCTATCCTTCGTGTTTATCGTCCGATAATTAGATATTCCATTGTGGCCATCTAAGCTTTCGGAAAAAAAAAACATGTCTAATTTCAAATAATGCGCAGATTTTTGCTCCTTGTTGGACCGTCGTAGAAAAATTTGCAAAATTTTCTTACTCTCGGCAAAGCACCTTCACTCCCCCCGGTCGTGTCCAACGACCAATTCGACAATGGTACGGGATCCAGACAGCGTGCGCGTGGGTGTGTAGGTGACGCACATACAGGTGTGCAATCCCGTCTGCGCCGACTACGACACGCGAGGGAACGAATGCATATAACCGTGCGCGCGGGGTACTTAGGATTATGCAAGCGAGTCCGCTTTCTACGTGGGCTTAGAATCTGGGTCGGGCACGAAGTCATTGTTTACAACGAGCCACCGGCGCGGATAGATAGGTCCGCGCTCACCAGCGGATGAGGACTGCGTCTTTTAAATATTTCGCACAAAGACAAATGCGCGGGGGTCCATCAAGTGCAGCGCCGAGTCGGCCACCGCCGTCCCGAGAACGCGCGCTCAAGAGAATCGGAGTGAATTACAGTCAGAAATTAAATATACATCACTTTCCCTCATTATTCCGAGTGAACTCATCGAATCCTCGGAAGGATGATAATTAAATGCGTGCGGCGTGACGCATTTGTTCCCGCGTGGGCAAACTGTCGCTCGTGCCTTCATGAACCGAAATCAGCAAAGCATTGCCGCTGCGCGCGGTAGCATAGGGTTAAAGCCCCGCTGTCACGTGATTTTCTGTCAATGACTAATCGCGATAATATCGATTGCACAACGTGCGTTTTGTACGTGTGTTAAGCACACTTGAAGCAACTCGGACTCGACGCGATTCCGGGCTAATTTACGTTGCTCGATTTAAGTGAGCGACAAAGTACGCGTTATCGTACAATTAGACAGTTCCGCGGACAACAATTTTTCAACCGAATGTGCCAAACCGAAATTAACGTCGAACGTGTGTTGGCGCAATCGTTACCTGGCAGTAACGTCGTGTGCAAACAGCTTTCGCGAAATGAAAAATACGCGGTTACTTTTTTCTCTCACGGCGAAACGCCGTTTTCTCGGAATGATCAAGTAGGAAGCCCGCTAAAGTGCTATTTCGAATGCATCGAGTAAGGAAAGTGGCACAAGGCGGCGTGGGCGACTCGTTGCGTAATAATATTGACGGACAAATAGGCGAGCGAAATATTTCTACTGCCGGAAAGACAGTCGCCTACGAAGGTAGACAGAGAAGGGGGCAAGAGAAAGAGAAACGTAAACTCTCCCGTTTCCTTTTCCCTTAATAGTTCGTTTGACTTTAATCGTGGCTTTATCTCTCCCCATATAAAGTATTCTTTGGATAAATTTACATATTACGTTACGTAATAAATTCTCTACTTTAATCTCTTTCCCTTCTCTCAATTTAAACTTTTTACTCCGACAGCAATTAAAGCTCCGTTCTCGCGTGAAAAAAAAATAATGCATTGCTTTCCTAAATTATCACGCGTCTTCCCTTACTTTTTCCCGTTCGCTTATACTCTTGACAATCGCTATGACGTGTGTCATTTTTATAACGTTTCATCTTCCGAGAAGATCTCGCGCTTCAGACGCGAGGTACGTACATACACGGAATTTTCGTTTAAAATTTATCCTGAAAATTGTATAATCGTGGGACAACACGGCACTTCGAAGAATTTTATGAGAGTTTTTTGAAATTTTACCACGTGTCTCACTAGTAATTATAGTTTTTTTACTAGTAAAATATATGATAAAATTTAATTAAGTTCTTGAAGATGTCATATTGTCCCACGATCGCACGATTTTCAGGCCAAATTGTAAGATAAAATTCTCGCCGTGCATTTAACTCTCTGCACTCTGTGTATAATAACGCGAATCCTGCAGGGCGCGCGTCGAGGCGCGTCTTCTGGTATCGCGGCCGTTGCACTCGTATTTTAATATTAGAATGCGACCGATAGGGTCCTCGCGATACTCAATGCAATAACGCGACCTGGCACCAAACGGCAGCTCGGCACAGCGAACGATTTGTTGAGAGAAGAAGACGCACACGTGCGACATTTTGACGAATCATTTAGGGCCAGTTTCACAAACATCGGTTAACTGTTAACGAGAGTTCAGTCAACCGCCTATCCTTTTCCATCTTGTTCTCTAAGTAGAGACAGAGAATCAGTTAATCTTCGGTTAACTGTTAACCGACTTTTGTGAAACTGGCCCTTAAAGTCTCGTAGTTATCGACGTATCAAGACCAAAAAAAAAACAACCCGCGCAACAGTCCCGCGTCTCGAGAACTGGAGCTGTGCAAAATATATAGTGCAATTTTATTGCGCTGATGCAGAATAATATTCAATTAAAAGGAAAATAAATATTTGGTAGCCCCCTTTGTGCTCAACGTTAATCTCTTTTCCCATTTGACATTCCCCGGCTCATTCAATTGACGAAAAAGATCGGCGCGATTATTTTTGGGCTTTTAATTGATGCGATTAAGCGAAAACTCAATCGGCTTTTTAATAAAATTATACTTTACGTCAGTTATACGCCAATTACCTGACCGCCATTTATCTTAATTATGCGTACACAAATTGACGTATTACACACAATATTATCTTATACGAGCTTCATTTCTAGCAAAATTCTAGAGTAAGTCTGCTTTCTATGTGTCAGTCGGCTGATTTCTCTATCTCCGGATCATTTTATTTCACAGTACTTGGAGACACGGGCAACTTTTACTCGATACTTTACGTGCGTGCGGTTGTATTAAACAGACAAACTGATACCGGGTTTAATGACAAAGTGACACGTGAAGCATATATTTTACATGTGTTGTCAAGAAACCAGACAGAATCTAAAATTTAAATCAGTGGGAATCCACGAACCACGGTTAGGCAAACGTGAGGCAAGAGTCGGACGACGGTTTGTAACGGTCATCTTTTTATTAAAAAAAAAATATCTTGCAACGATTCCCCGTGATTTCTGGCGATGCGATAAGCGGATTTGACCTAGTCCTGCCAATCGATGAATTCGTCGCGTCGCGATCTCGGTGTAATTGTGACGTCGGCGCGTTTCGGCGCGGATCGCGAGACGCTGCCAGTGATTACGCGAGAAATGAAGACACCGATCATTTGTCAGGACGCGTGCGCGCGCGCGCGCGCGCGCGGACCCGCGTATATTAAGCACCTGTGGTCCGCGGAAAGCTCATCGACTGTGTCTAATTGTATGACGCGGTAGACGGACAAATTGCGGGGATTACAAAATAGCGCCTGGTAATGCGAACGTGTACGGTGCAAATGATTTGCCGCGTTGCGCGGTAACGCAACGCATCTGCCGTCCCTTTGTTGTTTGAGGCTTTAAGGCGAATACGCGGCGCACAAAGAACACCCGGCCGTGTGTCTCGCGATTACGTGAAATCATTCGCGACCGATCGCACCGATGCGTTTCGTGCCGCGATCTAATTCAACGCGAATAATAATCATCGTATGCAGCCAAGTGCGAGGAGAAATCCGGATGCCCGCGGAAGCGATTTCGCAGCAGCGGTAACGTAAGGCACCTCCGGGCGCGCGAGAGGCCGTCATTTCGCGACAGCGCAATATCGATTTCGCCAATTGCAAAAAGACGAGCCAACAACGTCGAACGTTCAACGTTACCGAAAAGAGCACCCGGCGGGCCTCTTCCCGTTTATTCCCGCTGCCTATTTCTGTCTGCCAATTTATACTCAAAGTAGTATGACTTACGTAACGAAACGAGAAACGTGGCGGCGTATTTTTAGTTTCTCCCCATCTTAGAAACGCGATAACTTCATTTCTCCGCCCTACTCGGCAAATCTATGAAATTCCCCGATATATTTGGCATTTTGCGTAGAAAAAAAAAGCGCGTATTTCAACGAGTCACTTCGCGGCGAATGCGTGTATCGAGATGGAGAAACGAATGAAAGTAACAGAATTCGAACCCGGTGCCGCGTTTTGTCGTGACAGCATCTACACGGATTTCGAAGTACGCTGTTACAGCCTGGATATTAAGATCGTTATCGTACAAAGGAATGTCCTATTAATCCGACAGCGATCTGATAAGCCCCCGTAGTCGCACGTATGTCCGCGCCGGTAACGCGTGGAATCCCAAAAACTTTAATTGGACGGCTGCTAAACAACAGAACGTCAAAAGAACGAAAGAAAAATCATAGCTAATCGCCGTACCATCTAATCGGCGGCGATCGTTATTTTCATAATATGGGAATTTTAATTAACGTCTCCGCGAGAGATTGTTTTCACAAAATCATTTTCCACGAGGCACTTCCTCTGGTGTTCGCTTACATAATTGAATTTTCCGCGCACATTTGAAACGCACAGATGTTTATCATATCCGTTATATCATCGGCGACAAATAGCTACAAAACAATAGTAAAAAAAAAAGCACACAATCTAATACTTCTGGGAAAACGTTAAACGTCATCGCGTTGTCGCAGGCACCGCTGCGAAATTATATAAACGAAACGTGCATCGCGGAGAAAACTTATGGTAAATTTATTATTGCAGATTAATTATGCATCAGAAGCTAAGAGGTGTTGTCTACGCGGGGAGAATTTTCCCTTAAAATTTACCGTGAAAATCACGTAATCGTGGGACATCGTAGTTTGAACAACTTTATGAGAGTCTTGCGACATTTTGCCACACATTCTACTACACTGAGAAAAATGTCCGATTATAAGTACAATCGGACAATCCAATCACATAATAACAAACGGATATCTCCAATCAGATTGTATATCCGATGAAAAATGTGATTGGTTTTTCAATCAAATGTATCCATAATTTAATCGGGAAACGCGATCGGAAAAACTAGCCATCGAAAACACTATTTAGTAGGTTTATCCGATGAAAAATTTTCTCAGCGTGATAAAAGTGAAATTTCCAACAATTCTCATAAAATTCGTCGAAATGCCATTTTGTCCCACGATTACACGATTTGTATAACAAACTTAAAAAAAAATTCTCTCCGTACACTGCTTTCTGTTTTTCTCGCACAGCTTAAAATAGCCTGGTCGCTTTGAATTAATTTTAATTACCGAAGAAGCTATCTTTAACGTCTACGGCTCTTTTTTATTAAAATTTTAATACAAGAAAAAATATCTGTTCTCAAGATAAGCAGCGTACTTTTCATCGCAATCGCAAGTTCGATCGTCTAGAGAGGAGAACGTGATCCTGACGGAGATGCAGCCGCGAAGAACTTGATCCGCTCTTACTGTTACTGCAAATTCGTAATCTGTTCATAAGTCAGTTCTTCGTACGAGGAAAGTAAAGAAAGGCAAACAGCGTCAGGCTATTAAAACGATACGCATTTGTTGCGGACGTCATGACCATGACTTTAGCGACTTTCTTTCGATAAGATAAGATAGAGCGCGACGCGCACTAATGAAAAAAAAGAGAGAAGCTTTTCGTAACGCAAAAAAGTCTTTAACGTATAATAATACACTAGCGCGAGGCGATACGCGCAATCAAGGCTCACGTGACGCTGGTACGCGCGATGGACGCGTCGCGTCGTTGCGCTTTGGACCCCGCGTTCGGCACCGCGGGTATCAAGAGATCTCGTTTGCATCTCGTTAGGATTCGCGACCGCTCGAGACCAGGGTAACTAACCGCAACTCGAAAATAAACCTCCTGGAAACCCGCCGGGGCCCCGTTTCGCTGCACGTGCGACGAGCCCGCGGTACGTATCGCCGCTCGGCGAATTTGCGGACACCCCCGTTCGTCAGGTTTGACCCGGAATTTCGCCCGCAATTTTCGACGGCAACAAAACATCGCCCCGCTACACGAATTATGCGAAAGTGTTGGGTACGCGGTGCCGCGCGGTGGCCTGGCACGCGGTTTCGCGGACCGCAAATTTCAGGGTTTGTGGCACGATCGCGGGTCCTCGATAATTCGGGGGTACCGTCTTTCCGACCCCACCCCCCCCCCGACCCCCGCCCCTTCGCCCGTGATCCCTAGCCAAGCCGACTCGGCCTACCCGAAATTTTTTTTCACTGGCCAATGCACCTTCCGACCACATTTCTGCGTCACCGCGTTACCTCGCCGTCTCCCCCCGAGGCGCTTCGTATATTTCGTGCACAGAGTATAACGGTGCTTCCCCGAAGAGACGCGGCAGGTGCGCCGCGAAAGCGGCGTCGAAACAATGGGAGGATTTATGTACGAAAAGTCGCGCGCTGCTGCAATGCGTATCCTCAAATCGGGGAAGTCAGAAAATTGTAGGACGCACATTCCCCGTACATTTTTGGACACGAGTCACGGTGTGTTGCAGCGTTAAGCTTACGCAGAGAGAACGTCTTGCGCTTCTTAATTGCATACGCGTGCGGGGAAAAAAAAGGTCTCGGTAAACATTTTACGGGAGAGACGCATAAATTTTCTTGAAATACGACTTTCAGAAAAATCGACGATCGGGATAACAGATAACTTTTACGTGGTTGTACAGTGTGTCTCGCGTTTCATTGTCACCGCAGACTGCGATTTATAGTGCGCGAGTTATGCATCATTTCACATCTAAAGTTAGCGTAGAGAAATTTCAAGGTGACGAGCACGCGACTCTCATACCCGAGCACACCCTTATCGATAAAACATCTATTTTCTCCGCGTTCGATATTTCAACGACTTGTCAATACTTCAAGGCGCTTCTCTTTATCGCCGGCACTATCGACACGCATAGTGAGAAAGAAGAGAGAGAGAGAGAGAGAGAGATAAAGACAATAGTTTCTTTCCCTCTCCGTCCCGCGTCTCGGACAAGAAACTATCTCGCCCGGGATTATTACAGGCGGCAGGATTTAAAGCACGACAGGCGTTTACGTCCGGCGAAGAGCCAGCAGGTCTCAGTCAGGTTCGTCGACACGTTTTCTGCGAAACCGAGGGACGCACGGGGTCCTTTGACGCTAGGAAAACCGGAAAACCGGGCCGCCGCGGCCGCCCGAGAGACCCGGCGGCGCCGATGACCCCGGAATACCTAATGACGTTTGTAGTCGTTGACCCTTTAAAGCGTCAAATAGCTAAACAGATGTCAACTGAATTCGCTCCGGGTGGCGCCCGGATGCTTCTTGACGCCGCGATAAATTCGCAGACGCCGCGAGGGCCATTAAGGGCAGTTGAAACCGGGCGAGCTGCTAATGAGCGCCGCGAATAAATACTGGTATTATTAACTCCGAGTGTGCCGGAGATCGATTGACCGCGGCTGAACGGTTGACGTTGCGCCGGACGAGTGATGTAATTTAAGAATTAGCCGCGGGACAATAGGAAACGATAGAAATTAATAGGGGTTGATAAATGCCAGTTTGCAAATAGAACGTTGCGTGTAACGCGCATTCGAGATTTAGCCGCGCTAAGTTTGTCGGGATTGTTTTCAAAAACACTTTTGTAATAACGAGACTTTTATGAAAAGGTAATTCCGCGTAAAATGACAAACGTATTGTTTATTATAACAACGACTCGGCGAGAGGGCTGTTATAGCCGTGTTTCTGATATTCGAAAATAAAAAATCATTAATACAAAATGCAAAACATATAAATATGAATTTGTTATTAAATATTATCGCTAATGGAGATTAAGCTGAACGAACAGCGGTCGAATTTATACGGCACGCATACAGGGGGGGGGGGGAAGAATTTTCTTTTATAATTTACCCTGAAAATCGTGTAATCGCGTGGGTCAAGTTTTCTGAAATTTTACCATACATTTTACTAGTAAATTATACTTAGTATACATTTTACTAGTAAAATGTATACTAAGTATAATTGTTGCACTGAGAAAAATGTCCGATTAAAGATAACCGGACTTCTATTACAATGAGAAAATTTTCCATCGAATAAACCAATAGCGTTTCCGATCACGTTTTCCGATTAAATCACGGATACATCCGATGAAAATTATCCGACGAAATGCAGTTACCGATGAAATTTTATTGAAAAACCGATCACACTTTTCATCGGATATACAATTTAATTGGATACATCCGTTTGCTATTATGTAATTGGATTATCCGATTATATTTAATCGGACATTTTTCCCATTGTACTCGACTTCGTATTACATTGGCTCTAATTATTTTTAAGGTAACTGACTGGTCTAGGAGTCATTTTCAATTTGTTATATTATTTTATCCGCTGTGACAAACCATATCTTTCATTGCACTTCTTAATTATAACCTTGTATCATTTTACATATTGTACACATTGTGATTTTCTATTAATTCATTTTGTATCTTTGATAAATCTGCAATTGTTGGTTTGTTCCTTTTGGAACGTGCCTGAAACGGACCCAAACCCTCGGTCGAAACGTCGCACTGTGTTTTATTTTATTTTATTAAACACGTGCCAGTTGAGGTCGACTAAACTTATTTATTGACAATTGAATAATCCAATTACGTAATAACAAACGGACACGTCCGATTGAATTGTATATTCGATGAAAAATATGATCGGTCTTTCAATCAAATTCCATCGGTAACAGCGTTTCATCGGACAAATTTCATCAGGTACGTCAATTAATTTAATCGGAAAACGTAATCGGAAAAAAACTAACCGTCGAAAACGCTAGTTAATCGGTTTAGCCGATGGAAATTTTTCGAGGTGTGGTAAAATGTGTGATAAAATTTCCAAAAAAACCTCTCACGAAGTTCCCGAAAATGCCACGTTGTCCCACGACTACGTGATTTTCCGGATGAATTTTGGGAGAAAATTCTCTCCGTGTGATGCACAAACCAAAATAAGATTTCTTCAGAGGTTGACATCTTGGCAGAACGCAGAGAGAGAGTTCAGATCTCGACCTGTTAACGCGACATTTTGCAACACGTCAGTCGAGAAAAGTTCCATGATAGCCCAATATAATTAATTATATTTCCATGCAGAAGCACAACGTTAAAGCGTGGCTGCAATAAACGTCAATATTCTCAAACTACGTAATAGCGTTTCTGCAGCGAAACATTGTATCTGAAATTCGCAGAGTTCTTCTCCGCGGGAGCCTCTCAATAATTATGGCGTTAATTAAGGTAATAATACGTAGGTGAGCTAATATTCTTATCGTCATCGGGCTGACTGTTTCATTGCCCGATAAATGATACCCGAGGACAACCGCCTCTTTTATTACATAAGAGATAATAAGTATTGCCTCTCCGAATTAATTTCGCGAGCGTGCGCGCGCGTGTCCGTCCGAGTGCTCCGAAATTCGACCCGTTGCGTAACGAAGCCGTGACGATGCTTCTTTTTTTTTTTTTGAAGACACGACGTTCGATTCGAAAACGTGCGTTTCCGACTGTCGCGAGCCGAATGCAAAAATCGACCGCTGAGATTTTCCGACATTTCACGCTCGACCGACATAATAATCGCGGTCTCTGGCCACGTGGTATAATTGGCAAATATCACTGGCCAAGCAACGCGAAACGTGTATACCCCGACTGCGGCGCGCGTGTGTGTGTGCGTGCGCGTGCAAACAGCGTTGATACGTAAGTTGGCAATGTCCTCGAAAACTGAAATAGTTATGACTTGAGTTGAAAGGAAGGGAAAGGCCCTTGACAGATAAACTTAGGCGCGTACGCAATTGTAAGAAAAATTTTCGCTATCGCAGCTGATCGTGATTTGCCGGAGCTGTTTTGCTGCCGCGGCTGTAAATGTCTAAGCCACAGCAAACGGTTGCTGCCGCACCTACACTGTAGAAAAATCACGCCGTAAAATTACAATTATTACAGTGAGTTATATGGGGACCATCTGTTAAAGGTGTGTGTTTACGTACGTCTGTAAATTTACACCTTGTGCAATAAGTAAACTGTTCGCTTTTAATTTTGCGAATTTTACAAGTTGCCGTAATTTTTCGTCAAGCACAAACAAGCATTTACACAGCAAAGAGTGGAAAAAATTTCTTTGCCAAGAGTGCACAAATCTATATATTTCCGTTATTAATAGTGTAATCGCTACACTTATTGCGTGTGTAATTTTACGTACTTTTTTTTACAGTGCGGTACAATAGGCACAGTAGCAAAATATTAGCCGTCCATATTTTACGGAATTTAGTTGCCACGTGCGGTGTTTAGCTACGGGCAGCTGTAACTTTTTGCTCAGTGTATCGAGCCTCGATGATGATCGCGGATTCTCCGAACGTACGTCGTTTTATGTAAGCGACGTCAGAATTGTGATTAGAGGCGACTTGAAGATGCAATCTGAGCGTTACTCTTCAATGATTTTCGTGATAGAGAAGCTGATTTCTTAAGTAACTCGGGAACGAGTCATTGGCAGACGTTGGCGATTCGGTGATGAAACCGACCTTCGGACGTACTCGTAATCGCAAGTTTTTAGTATTCATAAAGTAGCATAAGGTATAACCTTCGTTTCCCTCCCAAATCAACCGTAGCTGAGAGAAAAAAGTTATTGAAACGACTACGTTCAGTTAAACGAGTAAGTTAAACGCGGTCGTTTGTCGAGACATTTTTATTTTTCAACCGACGATTATTTTTGCCAATTGATTGATAATTGCTTGGCAGCCCGTGATCGTCGTATGCCGAAATTACGTCTTGATTCGACATCCCTTTGTCGCAGTGTGCAATTTATAAGCGAGTCAAAAGTAGATACGTGCGACGGCAATTACACGAATAATGTGCGACCGCACGATTAATATTCTATAATAGAAATATTAATAGGGACAGGCAACGGTCGGGCTTATCGCTCATAAAAAATTCAAGCGAATATTCGCGAGTGTACGTTCGCAAAACGCGACCTTCGGCGAATCCTTAGAAAATGTAGGCCAAGATCTGCGTAATCTCCGCGTGAAAAAGGGACACGTACGTAAATTCCGAGAGATCTGCGCCCGGCCGCACGATTTAATTTACTGGCACGTGCGTGCCGAGACGTAACGTGAATTTTCCCAAGTATTTCTGAAACAATAACAGGCCTCTCGGAAACGCGCGTCCGCGCCGCGATCGATCGCTGCTCCGCTCGGATCTTCCCGCAAAATTCGACATGACTCGGCTAATTGTTCGCGTTTTGCGTACATTTGCGATTAACGACCCGCATTTTGCGCGTCGAGCGACGCCCGCGACGGTGGATTTTATTCGGAGCAACGCAGCGCGTTAATTGCAGCAGGCGCTCCCGAAAGTGCAACCACGCAATTCGGCATTACGCAACATTTCGCGATTGTACTTAATTGTTACAATACGAGACACAGTCGAGAACACGCTGTGCCTTCGGCGAAAGTCGAAATCGGTCGCGCCGCCGCGTTATTGCGACTCTCCGACATTTATCCCGGCGACGTGTAACGAGATCAAGCTCGGCGGAGGCGACGACGACGATTTTTGTGGCCGCGTGACACATGTCGCGCCGCCGAGGCGACTCCGCCGAAACGGGCGTGGATTTTCGGCGCGCGCGGAGCAGCGGCGACCGTCGAGCCGGCGGGAGTCGCGCACACGTACTTAAATACAACACGGTGCAGCGGTGCACGTACACACGCGGGATATTCGCACGAAGGGTCGCGCCGCGCCGCTTGTGTTTACATCGCGGCGCGGCGCGAGGCGCCGCGCGGTGACCGACAATCGACCCCCGCGTACAAACTACGCGGCGACGACGACGGCGACGACGACGCGCCTGAAACAGGGTAGGGGGGGAAAAAAACGCAGAGGTAAAAGTAACAAACGGGCGCACTCACCTGGAGGTCATGGCAGCCGTTATCCCTGTGACTGGCGGCACGTATCACCCCCGCACGCCAACCCCACTCACTAATCTTATTCACCTTCAGCTTGGTGAAACCACTCACCGAGAGAAACCTCTTTCCCACGATCTCCTCGCGAAACTTGTACGCCATATTACGTTCGGTAAACCGCGGCGTGCCGAATCCGCGACTTCGGATCGCCACAGCCGGGTCCGCCAGTCACCCTTTCCCTCGCGCGTCCCCCACCCCCTCCCGCCCACCCGCGAACGGGCGCCCCCGGCCTCCCTCCCCCACCGTTCCCGCTCCTCTTCCGTCTTCTCTCTCTCTCTCTCTCTCTCTCTTCTCGCTCCTCTCTCTCTTCTTCGCTCGCCCGTTCGCTCGCTCGCACGCTCACTTGACTCTCCCGTCCCAGA
>NW_011967200.1:1486157-1491003 GCF_000949405.1 Vollenhovia emeryi
CCCCCCCCCTCCCCCCTCCCCCCCCCCCCCCCCCCCCCCCCCCCACCCGCGCCCCCGCCCTCCCCCCCCCACCGTCCCCGCTCCTCTTCCGTCTTCTCTCTCTCTCTCTCTCTCTCTCTTTCTCGCTCCCTCTCTCTCTTTCTTTCGCTCGCCCGTTCGCTCGCTCGCACGCTCACTTGACTCTCCCGTCCCAGAGCCCCTCGCGCCGACCTGGTTTTTCCTTCTATCCTCCGAGGAGCGTGCCTCGCCCCCGAAAAGAAAAGAAAAACAACAACGGGCGCACGCACCGCGAGACGCCGCGCGCGGGGACGGGGACGCGATGGCGGACCCTGTCGCAAACGATCACTATTCTTCGACGGCACAAAGCACCACACCGCGGCCGATCTCTTCCCGCCGGAGATCACGAAGGGCCATCGAACAGCAGGGCCATGAGGCGACGGCCGGTCACTCGTGGTTATCCTCCCTTCCCTCGCTGCCGTCTCTCTCTCTCTCTCTCTCTCTCTCTCGCTCACTCGCCTTCCTCACCAACACACTCCGCAGCCACTCCTTGCTCCTGTTTCGCGCGCGAGACGCGCTTATTTACGCGAAAACGGCCCACGAGACTCGCCGAGTCGCGCGAAACTCACCCGAGCGCACACAGTCTCTCTCTCCTGTCTTTCCTTCCTCCTCCCCGTCTGGCCGCGACGCGATCGCCGTTCGCGCCTAACTTCACGCTGTCTGCCCCGTTCACGGCGCGCGCGCGCGCGCGCGCGTCCCTACGGCGATCGGAATCCGCGCGCGCGTCTCCTCTTCACCTGTGCGGCTCCTCTCTCTCTCTCTCTCTTCGTGCCAGGCGACGAGCGAGATCCCCGAAGCCGATCGGCGCGAGCGAGAAAAGCGGGTCCCGCGTACCACGTCGTCCTCTCCGTCGCCGCGAGCACTGTTTTGACGTCCGCGCGCGCGACACCGACCGAGATCGACCGGGCGCGCTTTCAACTTGCGACCGGGCGGGGGGGGGGGCCTCGCGCTTACGCGGGGCACGGTACGGGCCTACGCTGTTTCGGCCCCGCGCACTACGCGCCGGCGGCGGCGAGGGCGGGGGGGACGGCGGCGGGAGCGGGGGCGGCGGCGGACGGTAAACGGCAGCGGTGGACAACACCACCAGCGCGGTAACGAGAGGCACTCCGAACGGCAGCGGTGTGAACGTGAGAGTTGACACACACATGACCGGTCGGTGATATCGCGAAGCGCGCACTGCGGGCGGACGGCAGGCAGGGAGGCAGGCACGGCTCCTTCCCGCGGCCCGTGCGCCCCCCTCCTCGCGCGCGCGCGCGCGCGCGCGCCTCCTCCCACCAGCGCGGCGCGATCCGTTCTCCCCACTCCGCCGCGCGCCCGCGCGCTCTCTCTCTCCGTTCTCCCCCACTCCTGGCGCTCCGCCCCTCTCCGCCGCGCGTCCCGCGCGCTGCCGCCGCGCCGCGTCGCCGCGCGCCTCACTTCGCCGCTAGCCGTCGCGCGGGAGCGTCGACGCGGGGCGAGGGGGCGGCCGGGGAGAATCGCCTCTCGATCCGACGTCGTGGTCCGCGCACAGGCTTTCCCCCGGTTTTCCTCTCCTCCGCGGCGGATAAGGGCAACGCTCGTTGTAAAAACACGTGCTTCCGTTTTTCTCCCGGTGGGAACAAATTTCGATGCCGCCCGCGCCCGTGTCCTTGAGATAAATGCGTTACACCCGCGGCAAGAAGCGAACGCGCTATTTTTGCCCGGCGTTTGGCGAGAGCGATTCGATCAATTGGACGGTTTCGTGCGCTTCCCGCGAATAATTTAAGCGTCATTCCGGGCACAACGGGCGCGAAACGCTAGGCCGCGAGAGATCGGTCAATGGCAGTCGATCGTTCGCCTCACATTTCACTCGTCCATTTCTTGCGTCGCGGCCACGCTATGCGCGACACGTGATTCGTACATGCCCGGCGTTGCGTAGAACATGATCGAGATTCCCGTAGGAAACGATCGCGTTACGAGCAGCGTCCGCCTCGCTCGATTGACAATGAGCCGAATGTTCCGGTACAATAGACTGTTTTCGACCGAGTTGTTTACGGCGCTACTCACTGTTTTCGGCATCGACGCTCGGCGAAACAAATCGTCACGCACGATACATTAGGTAATTATTTTACTTACAAGGAGTAAATTTACTGACGTATGCAAATGTACACAGTTAAAAAATTTGTGTTTTCTTGTTAAAATTTTGGTGTCAAATGTTTAACGCATTCATGTGTTAACTTAACATATTGCTCGTGTCTTAATTGACCTGAAATGTAAAGTTGTTAAAATAACCGAAAAGAAATGTTAAAACAACACAATGCGTACTTCTTTTTTAATCTTACACATGGCAATACATACGTTCTGTATTATTAGTAACAAGATTTATCTGTTAAAATTTACAGAATAAAATGTCGACTTTTACTCAAGAAAATTATTCATTAGGTGGCTCCTAATGGCTTATTAACTTAAATTTAAAAAATAATAAACTAATTAAAACATGCATTTCTTCAATTTAAGTATTTATTAAATATTAAACAATAGATAATTTTGAATTTAAAAAAATTACTTCAATTCTGTAAAATGTTTACTAAGATATAAAGTTTACAGCGAGGAAAATTGGGTTCCCCATTTGACAAAAACAACGATTTCATTTAATAAATAATATTCTTTATCATAAAATCTTTAGTTGAATGTAGAAAATGTACTGATTTAAATTAATTTACTTAATATAATACGCAGATTTACTCGGAATTCGATATTTCTATTTAAATAGAATACATATTTACTTCAGTAAAAAAAGAATGTTAAGTAAATCTATTTATTTAGCTTAAAAAACTTTTTGCCAGGTTAGTTACAATGTTGCAGCAATGTTGCTGCAAGCTTCTGTGCTGCATGGAAAAACTCGTGTGCGAAAAATTAATCATGTTCTCGATTGCGTTTTACCGCGATCTCACATTGTTCGTGTTGTTCGATGATAAAATTGACGAGAACGCGTTTTGCGCGAGCTTCGCGTGTAATTATCTACACTTGAACATTTCAAGCCGAACATTTCGTCGCTTTTCACCGCAAAAATCACGTCTGTTTGTCCGCCGGCGTGGCGCTGCCGAGAGAGCGTTACGCTGATGGGAATTCCCTGTTCTTTTTCTTTCTCTTCTTAACCTACTTTTAGTATTCTTTTTCCGCCGTTCCTTGCCCGGAGAATTTGTGTGTTTACGCGGTCGGCGGTAAGCCGGAAGACGTTTTACGGTCGCAATTTTTGGAGCAGGTGAAATGTTTGGGAAAACTTCAGTGTGCCGTGAATTATCGCGCAAAACACTCCAATTATTCACACCGCGATATATGTATTACACAGATGCGAAATGCTGACGTACGACAACGTCTTGCAATTTTAATTAACCGGTTAACGATGTAACGCAATTGCCGTCGATAAATCACGCGGTATAAAATGCAGCTCGATCCCACGCAATCGACTCGAAACCAGGAGGCTTTTATCACCAGGCAAGTGAAAAATTTGAATTAAGATGAAGGCAGTAGTTGTAAACAATAATGAAAAATGTACTGTCAATTTAATATAGTGAGCAATTTTTCATTAAGAAATAACAGACCGCATTACTTATGGAATGACCAAATGTCTCAAAGAGATTAGCGGCTGTAATTTATTGTACCAGTTCCATCCGCAACACACTCGGCGCTAAGATTTTTAAAGCAACACGATATCTTTCTCCTCGCGAACGCGCACTGACAAAAGAATTTTTTAAAACTAAGTAAATGGATTTACTTGAAATGGTTGTTTTTACTGAGGTAAATATTTATTCTATTTAAATAAAAGTATCCAAGTGAATCTGCGTATATTAAGTAAATTAATTTAAATCATTACATTTTCTACATTTAACTAAAGATTTCATGAGATAGAGAATACTATTTATTAAATAAAATCATTGTTTTTGTTATATAAAATATCAAATTTTCTTCGCTGTAAAACTTACATCTTAGTAAACATTTTGTAAAGTAAATTTTTTAAACTTAAAATTATCTACCGCTTCATATTTAATAAATACTTAAATTAAAGCAACGCGTGGTTTAATTTGTTTATTATCTTTTAAATTTAATAAGCTACTAGGAGCCACCTAATGAATAATTCGCGGTTCAGTTCAGTTCAAATCAGTTCGCGGAAACACTTGTGTAATATACAAATTAAACGACTTACAACGCACATACCACATGTACTGTATGCGTGCGTTGCTCACTATTAATTTTTATTAGACTCACAAACTTAGTTTCAGTGATGCCATATTGCTCTTTAATTCAGCCGGAATAGCAAGCTGCTCTCGATCTGTACGCGTGAGCCATTTAATTTGTATATTACACAAATGTTTCCACGAAACAGACAGTTTTAAGGGGATGCTGGAGTGATTCTGCACTTTTGCACCTTTCTAACCTAAAAACTGTCAGTTCGCGAAAACATTTGTGTAATATACAAATTAAATGGCTTACGTGTTCAGATCGAAAGCAGCTTGCTATTCCGGCCAAATGAAAGAACAATATGGCATCACTGAAACTAAGTTTGCAAGTCTAATAAAAGTATATGNGTAGCAACGCACACACCACATGTACTGTATGCGTGTGTTGCTCACTATTAATTTTTATTAGACTCACAAACTTAGTTTCAGTGATGCCATATTGCTCTTTAATTCAACCGGAATAGCAAGCTTCTCTCTATCTGTACCCGTGAGCCATTTAATTTGTGTAGTACACTAATGTTTCCACGAAACGGAAAGTTTTAAGTGCAAAAGGTGCGAAAGTGCAGAATCGCTCCAGCGTCCCCTTTAAA
>NW_011967200.1:1493801-1525216 GCF_000949405.1 Vollenhovia emeryi
CCACGATCTAGTCCCGACAGGTGCGCACGGCCAATCGACTTGCAGCTTTTCCGGGGGGGGGCTTTCCCCGGAAAAGCTGCAAGTCGATTGGCCGTGCGCACCTGTCGGGACTGAGAACTTGGACGCGGTTCTTGGATCGCGGACACAAAGCGCGCGCGGCCGTTGAGCAAGCGCCGAGGGTGAAAGCGGGCACCCCGGCGCGCGGTCTCGCAATGCGGAGCGGCGCGAGGACGTAACCTAACCTAACCTAGCCTAGCCTAACCCGACGTCCTGTTTCCCAGCGTTTGTACGGCGCGGACGTTACGACACTCGCGGGCGCGATTATCCGCGCGATCTTACGTTCGCTCGCGATGGAAAATCGGAGCAGTGACGCGCGTGTCTCGTTGAGCAACCGCGTATCCAAGCCAAGGAGTCGCTTGATATTCTTTCGACGTTTCGGCGTCCTTTTGTATCAGCGAAGATAGGATTTGCGGGAATCTTACAGCGAATTCGGTCGCACTGGCGCGCGCTCAGGCTTGTTCAAAGTCTACTCTTATATTTATGGTCATCTCAAGTGCGTGTCCATAAATTACTTAGCCAAAACGACGATACGTACGAGTGCTATACGCAGTTGAAAAACTTGTGTTAAGTTTAACAGACGTCACGTCGGTCCACACAAATTTTTGTGTTAATTTAACACAAAATGAACATGTTAAATGATCACACGAATACTCTGTTAATATTTGAACGCAAAATAAATGCAAGACATTTGTAAATTTGAACAGATAAATCTTGTTACTAATAATATAGAACGTACGTATTGTGTAAGATCGAAAAATAAGTACACATCGTGTTGGTTTAACATTTCTCTTCATTTATTTTAATATTTTACATTTCAAGTCAATTAACACAAGAGCAATATTGAATTAACACATGAATGTGTTAAACGTTTAACACGAAAATTTAAACAGACATTTTTGTTTAACAAGAGAAGACAAATTTTTCAACTGCGTACAGATCATTTTACTGGCCGAGAGGTATTTTGAAAAGTATTTAAGACGAT
Source organism: Vollenhovia emeryi (assembly GCF_000949405.1). Classification (NCBI taxonomy): domain Eukaryota; kingdom Metazoa; phylum Arthropoda; class Insecta; order Hymenoptera; family Formicidae; genus Vollenhovia; species Vollenhovia emeryi. Next base: position 1,494,844 of record NW_011967200.1, read on the forward strand.
CCTTAAATATAGGAATCGACTGTAAACAAGCCTTAGTTTGCACTCAGTGCGCACTGGTGCAAGTCGAATTCGATATTATAATATTAAATCATTATAATGATGAGAAGTAAAATTCCACCAGTAGTTTCACCTGGAACACGACTGTTTGTTGAATAGACCGCGTCAACATTATACATAATTGTTACCAGTAACAAGGGACATCTGGTATAAACTTAATTATTTCACCCGTGCGTTAATCGCACGTTCGCCCGTTTGCATTTCTCTCTCCTTCTCCCACCCCGAAGTTCCGATGTAACCGAGAAGAAGACACCGTGGGCTTATCGCGCAAGAAACTGCAAAAGAGAGCCTGATAATCCTCGGGACGTCGACGAAAACTCGATTAAAATCCGCCAAGAGTCTCTTTACGGCCTCGCGTTGACAGTCCTCGACACACATTTCCTACATCGGAGCGAAGTGATCGCTGCACCGGTTGAAACGTTCTCTCTCCTTACAATACGCGACGCCCGGCAGCGGGTCGTGAAAATAGCATAAAGCGTTTTCGTTCGCGGGTCGCAAACGTCGTAGATCGGAGAAACCGCGCGCGCGATAAGCGAACGACGCGGCGCGACGCGTCCCGCGCCGTCAGCTGATCCGAAAGCTACGTCACAATGGCGCGGGTCGTTGCACTCGCCGGGCTCCCTCGCTCAAGAGGCACGTTTTGTTTACGGCGTTGTCCGGCGGCGCTCGCGCTCACGCACAGACGCACGCCCGTCAGCGCGGCGACAATGTGCGTGAACGCTCGTCTCGACCCTCCCTCCTCCTCCCCCCCCCCCCCCCCGTCACCCCGCTCTCTGTCTCTCATTCTGGTCGGCGCGTGACTCACGGCCGCCGCGCTGCACTTGACAATAAATTAGAACGAAACGGAGAAACGCCGATTCCACGCGTTCTGGCACAAGGTAAACGTCACGGCGTCGGCGGCCGACGAGTTAATGGGGATTCGTTCGCGGTATCTGCTCGGGTCTCGCACGCGCAAAAGCGAGGAGAGGACGATTTTACCTTTTTTGTTTCCTCGAAAAATTGCGTCGGCAGAGAAAGACGCAAATGGAGGCGAGGACGGGGACAAGCAGAAAGTAACGTCGCGAGTGTCGATGTTTGTTGCGTGTAACGAACGGAACGCTGCCGCAATTTTATTCTTCGAAACAATGAAATTCGCAAACGCGAACTCCGGGGAGAAAAAAGACGGAGCCATTTTGGGGCCCACAATTAGTAATCGAATTACTTGGATTAATTGTCAACGCTGTTTATCGCGAGGAATATATTGCCATGTGCCTCGATGGTCGAATTAGTTGAGACGCCCGCCTAGGTTCAAACCCTGGCCGAGGTGATATTTTTTCGCAATAAATTTCGAAGAAAATATTTCGACACTAACACCCTGTCACGGCTCTTAGTCCTTTATTCCTTCAAATTTGTGTTTATCACACCTGAGCCATACGAATTTTATTGATTTGCGAATTATTTCTATTCGTAACTCTACTCTGAGAAAAATTTTGAGAGAAACCGATTTTTTTCTAGTTAAGCAACTTAACGTTTCAGTTAGTGGCCTCTTAAATGAAGACTATCTTTGCGTCACTGAATATCGACGGAACTAATTGAGAGAATTGGTTAGTATTACTTCAAAATCTTGGATATACAATAGACAGAATAGCTAATTGCGATTTTTAGTTACGACTAAAATTCGTAAAAGATTCGAGTTGCGAACAATCCAAATAATTCGATTACTATAATCGTGGACCCCAAAAAATGGGGCGCTGTCTTCTTTTTCCCAGAGAAGCGTCGAAGTAAAACAAAATATCGTTGTGAAACTAACGCGAATTAATTGTATTCAATATTGGATCTCAAGTTGGAGCACGAACGTTTACAGTTAAAAGCTCCAAGTGTGGTTGGTGCGGAAAGAACGCGTGCCGATCGCGAGTGAACAAACGTAACGTCGCGTATTGAAATAATATAATAAATCTAATAAACCAATAGAGATGCACGTAGCACTGAAGTACATAATTCATCCATGTACTTTTGCGCCTGGAACATTCTTGTAGGAGAGGGATTCTCGAGTAAAGTACGGAAAGTGCTTCGTAAAAAGTGCACTCGGTTTACTAAATGTGTCTCCGCTATTTCGTGGCGCCATATAACCACTATGTATACATTTCCTTTAGTGCATATTCCATTTACCAAGTATATTTCTGCATCTCATGCGGCGACTTTGTGGAAAATTTGAAAGCGCGTCTCCGCGAACACGTTCGCGGGCCGCCGCGCAAGTGTACGGCCGCGTCTTTGAATAACGGTTTTATTAGGTCACTCCAAATCAATTTTAAAAGTATTTTCAGCCGTTTCGCTTTTAACGTTAAATATCGTGGCAGTTAAACTGCCGCGGAGAGTCCATTTATCGTCCGCATTTAAGGTCACATTAGCGAATGATGGATATGACTTTTCTGCTCGGCTAAATTTACGAATCCCGATTTATCGGAAGCTCTTAGTTCCAGCCGAGCATCGCCATCGAGCTTCTGTTTGGGAAACAACACTCCTCTCTCTTTCAGGGCGTCCCGAATGCTTTCTCCTTTGTCTCTCGCCGTACGCGTTACGAAGCAAACTAGATTTTTACGAGCGTACGTGATTAAGGGTAACTTGGCCGGCGAAGATCCCGTGATCCTTGCGGATCCAAATGGTCTCGCTACGAAATTACTTTTTGAAAAGTTCAATTATGGTGGAGGCGGCTACGCCTAGAATACAGGCTTCGAAAGGATCTCCGTACCGAGACTGTTAGGCTTCAGAGAAAGTCCCGCATCGCGCTCTTCCGTGCATCGTACGAGTGCTTTTCGATCGGACGCATGAAAATAGCACTTTGATATCGAATACGCTTACGTCTAGCGACACCGGCCGGTCTTGGCGCAATCGTTTCTCGCGCTCTCCCCGCGCTGTGCATTTCCACGAATATTTTCGGAAAGGAAGCCACCGGCGAAAGGAAAACGGGCACGCCGAGAGAGCGAGAGAGATACGCTTCTTGGTATATTAAGAGGAAACTTGGTCGCTCGTTGGATCGATGCACGGTTGGCAACAGAAGGGTGGTACTTCGTCGCTGAACGTAACCATGTGCGACCCTACATACGACGTCTCGTCGCTACTGCATAAAAATACTTTTATTAATAAAATTGTTTGACGCACTTGTCAACGGTTTTAATATACTAATTTATTATTAGACGGGCGTGTTAAGAGACGGGCAGGTCCGGGTTCAAACCCCCTGGCTGGGGTATTATTTTTCGCAATAGACTTGCTCCTTTATCACTTCGTATTTGTGTTTTCACATTAGAGCCTTGTGGATTTTATTTTATTAATTTATTATTTTCTGAATAAAATTGAACGCTCTCTCTGTCTCTCTGTCTTTCGTCTTCTGGAGGTTTTGAATCGAACAACTATTAGGATATTTAACATCTGCAATGAATAATAAATCGGGAAGAAAAATTGCTTGACGACTTAAAACTGGCTAAGGTGGTTTAATTTAACTATTTATTCCAACGTTTCGACCATCGTGGTCCTTTTCTAGGAAAGATATGGATTAGTTAAAAATTACATTGTAAAAAAAACGCAGTTTTCTCCGACCGATATCCAGAAACGGATGACATCTTTTTTAAAATTTAAAAATTAAATGAAACCACCTTAGCCAGTTTAAAATCGTCAAACAATCTTTCTTCCTGGTTTTAATTAATTACTGGCGACAATAATATTCTTCTTGAATAATAATTGTTGAATAAATGTCAAATTTTTTAAAAAAAGTGATGGGCTAAGAAGAATGAAATGAGTCCGTAATGTCTTCTTTACACATTGAATTACACAACGTATAATGCTTTAATCAATTTTATTTTTATATTCGCCGATTATTTAACAATCCATTTTTTTTAATTATCAACGAAAAGTTTTTTAAATATATATCTCGCGATTTTTTTTAACGGGAAACCTAGTTTCTAGCTGAATAAAGTTAAATCATAATCCCACAGAAATGTAATTCGAATTTTATTTTAAATATTTAAAATCGAACACTTGTTTAAAAAGTAATCAAGTGTGGAGAATTTTTAAACGTACTAGCTCAAGTCCTGCAGTTTAATCACTCAAATGTTTAAAAATAATCAAATGCAGCAAACTAAAAAGCGCCGAGCAAAATTCCCCGCGCCTTTGTGCTTCCCTTTAATTAGACGACGACTTTTTAATACACTTCCCCCATGATGTCGCGTCACTTCTTTTTACTCCCATCTCCGATACGATAATAACTTTTTAATATATTTCCCCGTAACGTCGCGACACCCTGTATACGTGTGTGCATTCGCGTATCCCTTTCTTGAACGTACACGGGGCTAAAAGACTCCTAACGCCGGAGTGAATCAATATTCCGTACACCCTCGCACAGGAGATCGCGTTAACCTTTCTCACCCTCATGCAACCCCGTCGCGGCGCCCTCGACGTCTACTCGACCATCACGCGGAGGGCGGCGGGTGCTTGTTTAGCTCTCCCTCCGGTGTCTCGCCGTATACTTCTCGCCGAGTCGCCGAGACCAACGTAAGGGGACACGTATATTTACGTCGGGCTGCGCGAAATTCTTTAACATCGGGCCGAGTCGCGCGAACGTGACCCACGTTCGTACAGCTCGCGATTAACGCTGAAATTGACGAATATCCCGACGTACCGTGGCACTCGATCGTAAATACTGGGTTTGTTGTTGGTTTTTCAGAAGTGAGTTTTATTTTAAAATTATTATTCGCGAAATGCGAGAGCTGCAAATATTTTATTAAACGCATTAATTCATTTTGTATAAATAATCGCGAGGTTGAAATAAAAAAAAATGCTTGGATAAAAATTTTACATTCCAGAAGCGTACTTTCCTTTCTCCGGAAATGAATCGTTAATTATCAAAATTCATCTATTTCATTGCTCCGAATTAATTGTTAAATATTTTTCTTCAGGCGTGTGAAATTAATATAACGACAACAATTGTAAAGGTTACAACAATTATAAAATGCGGGAAAATGATATACAAGATAGGCGGGACTATTATATCGTTAAACCGCGTTATCATACATAATTTATGATTTTTTGCGCTTAAACTCCTCGCACTCGCTCCCCGGGCATCGTTAATCTCGTAACCCGCATTCCGCATTTATTTCTATTTTGCATATCAGGAATAACGACCGCGCGCGTTGCCATCCGTACGTTGACTTTTGAAGTCGCGTGGATACGCAAAAAAAATATTTCACACGCGCTCACGTGCGCCAGGCTTTCGTGTACTCTAATCTAAAACAATGCTACCGTCGCAGGACTGTATAAAGTTTTCCTTTTAAACGCGCGGCCACGCGACGCGTTCTCGTGGCTAAGGGAAATTGTCGTGAAAAGGTCCGGATGTTTCAAAAGATTTCACGACGGTGTTGAGAAAAAAAGAAAAGAGAGAGAGAGAGAGATAGAGAAAAAAGCGGAGACAGGAAGAGTCGCGCCGACGCGACGCGGTGATATTCGCGGCCGATTATATTCTGGAATTCTCAGTGCAGCCTCTTGACGTCATTATGCTCATTAGAATAATTGAGAATGCCGCTCGCTAATTACGAGATGTGGAAGTCCTCGGGGTACCTTGCGGCGCATAATTTTTTTTCCCCCGCTGTCTCCGACGTCGAATCCGCAAACGCCGGGCTTCCACCCTGAAAATAAGAAGGAAATTTCAGCGGAATTTCGCCATCCCGTTAATTATAGCGATCTGTAGCCTTCCAGCGGCGCGGAAACGGGGAAAAGTTGGAACTTTCATTACGATTTCAGTACAGTTTTTCTTTGCTTCCCCATAGAAAAGGGAACAAATCGAAGAAGTGTACGTCTAATTACGTCGTCGCGTGTTAATTATGAATACCGTTAGTGGAAAATTGTAAATGCGGAATAACTAAAAAGAGGAATTAGAAATGCAGAAGGGAAAATTAACGAATATTTCTTTGCGAGTCTCTTTGAAGTGTTTTTTTCCCCCCAACAAATAGAAATTGTGGTGGAAAAATAGTGCGTGTTCCAATTTAAAATAATTAGCTCGCGTGTCCGTGCACGTAATACATCCATAAATTTTCAGATCGAAATAATCGGACTTGTTAACGACATGTATTCCTATACGGACGCTTTGCAATTATCGAGTTTCACGGAATATCGCGATGCCTAGCGAACGGAAGAGACTCGTGTATGTTGATTGTCCCGTTGTGCAAATTCGTAATTACAAGTTCGAGTGGCCAATTCGCAAGACGTGGGTTTGCAACAATAAATAAGACCCCGCGCGCGATGCGATTCGCAGCTTCGCGTTAACGCCTCGCGGCCGCACGGTCCGTTATTAGTGGTCGTAGATTAATATTAAAAGCCATTTATCCCGTGGCAAATTTTATCGCTTGCGCCAGCCAAGGGGAAGCAATTATTTGCGGGAGCCTCATCAACGCTAAAGATCCGTCCGGTGCACCGAGATTGCATTGTGATTTGCATCCCGAGCCTCGTTCCGATTCCGTAAAAATCGCATCGAGTTTTGAAGCGGATGCTGGCAATAATCTTTGGCCTCACCGACTCCGCTTGTCACTGTAACGGCTTTCCGGCGAAGGAACTTTCGCATCTAGGGACTCTCTTTTTTTTTATTTGAACGTGCTTATTGAACTGGAATTTGTAGTATCAACGGGACTTATAATACTATTCTCACACATTTTATTTGCTTCCTTACACGTTTGCCCTTTTAATTGTCATATTTAGCAGAAGACAGTCCTCCGTTGGGGGACCTTCCTGTTCTATTGTCGCGCGTTTTCTCTTAATAATTTATTATCGTATATTTATTCTCCATTTTTATTCTTTCGCGTTGCTCAAGTGCCCAGCTGACAAATGGCGATCGCGAAAATTTATGCGGCACCCGTGCACCTTATGAAAGACGGCGACATCATGCCGAGCTCATTGCGGCCATATCACCATGGTGTGATCCGCGGGGCTCGAATCTCCATCGGTTGTCAGTCACGTTATCAAGAAGCGAGTCACGCGAGCGGCTCCCTTCTGAAGTGACGCCATCGTAATGAGGAGGATATTGAACCTTGCACCGCAGATAGTCGTCCGTGACGCAGCAACGCTCTCTTGTACGCTTGCGAAAACGGAATGACTGAAGGCTGGAGGTCTCCACTGCGAGACCCGAGATCCGGCATGTAACCTCGATAAATTAGAGATTCGTTCCTGTTCCCCCGTTTCCCGTTTCCTGGGGCGCACGCGAGCGACTTTAGACAAAACGAATGGAAAATAATCCTTCCACTGTCGCGAATGGGAGGTAGGGAGCGAGCGAGGAACGCGCGCGCTTAGCGTCCTCGAGGTTTCCATCCTCTCCCCCCCCGGAGGAAGGAAGGAGAGGGAGAGGTTCCCGTAACCCCTTTCCGAACCGCGTTTTCGGCGGATGCGAGAGCCTCTTCGCCCGAGCCTCGCACGCCCCCGTTGCTTCCCGTTGTGATTTACGTTCTTCTTCTTCTACCCGCCCTCGTATATAATTACGCCATTTTCTCGCGGGGCGAATCGTATTTCTTTGTCTCTGGAGACGCGCCAGGGAGCAAAAGCGCGCGTCGCAGGGGTGCACCGTTGAAGCATGAGGAAGACGGAGTGGGGACCGTCCGGCAAAAGAGCAGATAGCGGCGCGAGGGGGGCGGTGGGGGGGGGAGGGAGGGAGGGAGGGACAAGGTAGAAGCACGGCGTGCACATAAGCGAGGAGGAGGAGGAGGAGGAGGAGGCTTCGCCAAGAAAGGGTGATGACCCTTTGGGCGTACCCCGAAACCCTACATCCTGATATCGGCGAGATGTTCTCCCTCATGCACACACAAACGCGCGCAGACCGTCCCTTCTCCATATATCACGCTTCCTCTCCTTCCTCGACCTCGTGTTTGGTCCACTCCTTCTTTTTGCTGCTTCGTTCAGCCTAGATCTCCGCCTGCTCCTTCGTCTTCCCCGTCCTTTTATCTCTCTCTCTCTCTCTCTCTTTCGCGGGTGGCAGTTCGAGCGCGTGGGCAGACGGGTGGAGAGGATGAAAAAAAAAAGGAGGATACGTTCTCTCGCGAGGATTTGAACGGCGTGCCCTGGAACGCTGAACATTCCAGACGTTCGAGATGCCCCCTTCGGGACTTCCTTTCTTCGGCGAGAACGCATCGCGAGCGTGACGAGATGAAAGCACGCCGAGTAGACACGCCGGTCTCGCCTGTAATATTTATCGATCGGAGACTAACGTACCTGTGCGCGAACTGTCCGATGTAGAGCTAATTCGTATGCAGGCGCCGATTGAATTCGGTGTACGCAGCCAGTATAATTTGCGGGACTGATTATTACGGCGCGTTCGTGTGTCGCGCGATGGAACGTCGAGGGCTTTCGCAGCCATGTTTAATCAGAATATTTGCGGCACAGATCACCTTTTGGCTTGCACTAGACATTTTTTTTATCTATCTCGCTTTAGTTAATCTGCAATTTTCGATATTACAAACACGCGTATCTGCAACTGAATTCGATTAAAATTTCATTAAGATTTCGAATCAAACAGAGAACAATAGTCGCTATCTGTTAACAACTCGTATTTTAATAATTCAATTAATTGCGACGGTAATTGATTTTCACGTACGCGTTTCGTCAATTGTACAGGCGGCTTTGTGACGTCCCGCTTTCTTTGCGCTGCAAACCGTTGAACGATCGTTCACCATGCGCGAATTACCCTGGCCGGTCCCGTTTAAAGCGTAGGATAAATACGTTCCAACGTGGGAGGTCCGCGATTCCACCGTATCGATGTGTGTTTATACGTTCTTTTATTAGCACGAATTTTCCGACATTTTACACACCTCGCCGTCGGCGTGTGTGTGCGCGCATAAAACTGCGTATTGTGCCAAAAAGCCGCGAGAGATGAGTAACAGAATCCCGGAAAAATCATCTCTAAGCGGCAACAAAAAGCGCGACTTGATCGCACATTTATATAAGTCGAAACTTCGCAGCTTGAAAATCATTTGCAGGTGCAAGTACAGAGAAAATGACAATGTCCCGAAGTAATAAGCGCGGTATCGCTCTCGAAAATTATTATGCAACTATCTCGTCTTTCACATTCGCCCTCGTACACTTTATTCATATACGAATTCCCGAAACTCGCGGCCCCGTCCCTCTCGAATAATATTTCTCTTTTAAACATCGCCTCGATATATCACGTGTGCCAACGTATCCACGTATCGCGGTGGTGTTTTCGCTTCGCGAAAGCGGACATTTTTTTCTCCTTCAATCTGACATTTCTCTCGGCGCGTTCTCCACACGTGCTGCTTTCTTTCTTCTCTCTCTCTCTCTCTCTTTTTCTCCTCCCGACGTCCGGCCGACGCATTGGGAAAGACGATGCGTCGACGTCGACGTCGACGTGGCCGGCGGCGCTCTGCCGTTTAAATATAAACCCAAGCGCAGAAGTGGCCGGCTTCCAGTTGGGGCGTCGCGACGCTCGTGGGACACACTCGCAAAAAGCTCCCGCTGGTCCCAGGATAAGTGCAACGAGTACAGCTCGGTTTGTTTGCGTCGGAGGCGCGCGACTTTTCCAGACTCGGTACCGTTTGGCACCGTCCACGAAGACCACCACGCGACGAACCGGTGAACCCGCGGGACTCGGGAGAAATCGCAGATCGAGCCGCGGACCCACGTCCAACGGCCCGCGATGTAGTTTTATCTCGGAACGCGCGGACTTGGCGATTGAAAATAGAACAATGCCGTCCTAGATTATTTTAAGGAATCGCTAAATCAAGCGGCCCAAGCAAGACTTCGCAAGACGTCAACGATAACGCCCCGAGTAAACCAGGCTGTGAATATATCGTGAAACTTTTATTCCAGTGCTCCGATTTCAGAATTTAAAATAGAATAATATTCTAGCTTGATGAAACTGCCCTGTCGAATTTCGGGGCGCAAGCGAGGCTCTAGTGACAACGACGACATTCGCGTCGACCAGTCCGTGATCGTTTTATCTCGGATTTTTGTTCTTTAATTCGACGCGATACAAATTTGGACCTCGTGGGATTAAAGGAAGCGCAAGAATTGTCGTTTACAACGGACGAGGTGTGAGCGCCGTCGAACGAAAGGATTTGACGGTGAATATGCCGACGGTAACGTCGATGGAATAAAACGCGATCACGACTGTCTCCCCGGTCGGAGAGACGTTCTCGACGATTCGCGGGAGCGAATGTTCGATCGGCACGGTGACCGAGGCTATTAATCATCGTCATTACCCGAGCACCGAGCGGCCGAGAGAAAGACGATGCCGCTGACGAGGGAAGCAACGCTGCCGTAGACGCTAGAATGTCGTACCCTTGATCCCGGCACGTCGCCTCGGCGAACGGTTCAGTGCCTGTGTTCAGACCTGAATGGAAGATTTATTAACTCGCATCGTATCGCGGATAATCGCACGCACAATTGACGCACAGAAGTGACGAAGTGCTGCCAGCATAGCGCGTAAAAGACATTAAAGGGGGCCGACTGAGAGAAGCGTTCGCCATTCAAATTCAATCCGATCTCTTCGTCCGCGGTAATTCAGCGATCGTCGTATCCTCATCGGCGACATGTCGTCCAGAGTCAGACAACAGATTCGCATAACGATCTTCTTCAACGACGGCACCGTGGTGATCTACATCTGACTGTGAAACGGTAGCAGTGACGTAAACAAGAGCGGAGAAGGGTCCACGGTGACGAGATCGTTGTAACACGAGGGACTTGTGAAAATTCTCAGGAGCGCGAGGACATCGAGGGAGAAAGAGAGAGGGAAAGGGAGAAAAAATAACTTGATCGGTAGGGCCAAGGAGGAAGGGAAGAAGGAGTTGGCGGAGGAAAGGCGAGCGCCTCTCTTTGAGCCGGCACTTAGAATACGTTAGTCGAATCACTTAACCGGTCATTGCACCGCGGCTGGGGCTGGCCGCTTCGACGTGACGATAAAGGAACCGATCGGGCGTGCACAGGATCGACCAACCACGAGGCGACTGCTTGGCCGCGAATAAAAACCGCGGTAGCGGTCTAAGCGCGACAATCAGGTCGAGAGAAAGTGAGCTCTATCGCGTGCGAGAGCATGCCCGAAGGATATACTTTCTGTGGATCTCTGTGTGGGGACAACGATCGAAATCGAGAGATTTTAGTTGTTTGCGATCGTAGATGTGCAGGGTATTGCGTTTCGTTGCTATAAGTTTATAGAAAGTTCGTGCCTGGGGAATCATTTATCACGCCCGTAATAATACGATATCGTTTGTTAATAATACATCTCTTTCTCTCTAACAACTGTACATTATGCGCAATTATAGAGATACGTGTGCATTTAAATCATTCAATTGTTAGTGTTGGTATTCTCTTAGTATTTTCTTGGATGCTACGAAAAATTATATAGCAGACGTGTGTGTGTGTATGTGTGCGTGCGTGCGCGACAAATCCCGCAAGTAGTTCTTTTGCATACGTAGACACGCTATTATGCCTATCTTTGCGTTTTATCTTATTATAGGAATGTTATGCTGAATGTATTGAAAAATAAGATACGCGCGAAACGGGACTGAATTAATGGGAATCGGTTGGAATGTAGCAGCGAAAATATTTCAGGCGGCTAGGATTAATCACGATGTCCTCGAGATAAATCGTAGATCCAGGAGAATCGATGAGAGAGCGGAGCCGATAAGGTGGAGAGAAAGAAAGATAGGTCGGCCTCCTCCAGAAGCATTTCGGATGCTGCTAGATTTAGCGAGCTATTTTCGTGGAGATCTGCACTTTCTAATCCAGCGAGTACACTCGGCTTTTAAACGCGCTGTCTCTTGCTAATAGGCGATCAGCTGGTGAACGGTTCAAACGGTCGCAATTGAGGCCATCGCTGTGCACATCGTTTCTGCAACGACTCCGTAGTAGCATCTCTGCGCGACCGCTTCTGTCTCGATTCTTCGCTCCGCCTAACCAAGCACGCCGCCGTCATAGGCAAACTCGGATCATTGTCTCGCCCTCCTTCTCCCGCGATCGCCGGGCAGAAATAACGCACGCGTCGAATCGCCTCGACATTTCTCGGTACTTTTTTTCTCCTCTCTTCGATAGGATTTTGCCGGACGAGCCGACATGACGTGCTTCTTGCCGCCCAAGCGAGCCACACCTGTGCTCGTTCCGGCGACGGTGCATTATTCGCGCAATTTCCACGCGCCGATTTTCAAGCGAGTAACGGTCGTTAACACGGTATCCGTGGTTTTTCTACCCCCGCCTCTGAAAATTGCGTCCAAGCCGTGAGAGCGATGTAAAGAAGCGGAAAAGTTCCTTATTTCAAATGTGTTTTATATTGCTCGGGGAATCTCACCGTGAAAATCATTTCGCGACGAATAATAATATCCGCCGCCTCTTGCTCTCATCTTTGGAAAGTATATCAAAAACGTAAAATTATCGCTCGAAAGTTCCTACTTTCAGTTATAACCATCATACAATTTATTAAAAGTAAATCAGTATCTCTTTTATATAATATTTATATCTCTTTTAAAGAATACGTTAAACCCGTGAAATAAACGAAAGAAAAGACCAAGAGTTCCTAAAATCTCGAATACCGTTTTATTTTTAAAGGATTCTAACAAATTACACAACCTAACACTTGTGCAGTAAGTAAAATTGCCATCTCTTTTAAAGAATATGTTAAACCCGTGAAATAAACGAAAGAAAAGACCAGAGTTCCTAAAATCTCAAATACCGTTGTATTTTTAAAGGATTTTAACAAATTGCACAATCTGACACTTGTATAGTAAGTAAAATTGCCATTGTGAAAAAACAGCTCGAGACGGAATTCTTTTTGATATGTAATTTACGCAAGAAATATAACCGCAGCGAACTGTACTTCGCATTTTTTGCATTTTGCAATGTGTTACAGAATACATTAAGACATACTTAAATATTTCCCGTGGAATTCAATTATTGCGCGTCTGACAATGAGATAGATGTATTTTGATCCAATTGCGAGTATGTTGAATGTAGCTCCGGTATACATTGTTACCTCCACATGATATCAATACTGAAGAAGCAACACACGTTCTTAAACCGTATCCAAATGATATGCCTCGAAGAAAGATTGCGGTTAGCTAATCGACCAGAAGAGATATTAGACCGTATAAGATTGCAGGAGATGCTTATTTTTTTTCTCCGCACAACAACGTGAAAAATCCACTTGTAATCGATGATTATATATTGTATGTATAATCCACTAGATATACATTGACCTTTTTACCGTACGTAGAAAGAAATGAACTTCGTCACGGAATATATTGTAATATTATAAATTAATTGAGCCGAGGTCAGCTAAGGAAACTTAGCTGACTTAGCTAAGGAAACTTAGCTAACTCAGTATGAAAAATTTACAATGAAAATGTCCAAAATGATTAATACATTTACATAAATGCTTTTCTTCGCGCAGTTTTCAAATATCTAAAAATTATTGTATTGTGAACTTTGAACATTTTTATATGAAGATTAACCACATAAGATGTGTATATATCATGTGTGCAACTTATATAATATTTACTTCATCCCGTTGAACAGCATGACGTCTGCATAAATAATTATTGCGCCAACATAATTACATTTATTGTTGCGAATATCCTCACGTAGCAGGTCCTCGTGTGCCATACGCCAAAACTGTTGCAATCTGCGCTTTAGTTAATACAAATACCTGCCACGCACTGATATTGTATTATCTGTGCAAAAAAATAGATACTTCAAAATACAACTCACAACTCACAAGATACAACGTAGAAGATTCTAACAAAATGTTTATATAAATTTCTTATCAAGTGTCTGTTTGAATTATAATTTTTCCCCTTTGTTCTCGACAAAGATAAATAGTAAAACATGGCGTTCAGAAACAATTCCTAATATAAAAAGAAGTAATCTGATTGCAGAGAATGAAAAATGTGACTATTTTTTTAAGGCAGAGTCGTATTTGCACTTTTGCTTGTGAAAAGTCAAAAAGTTGTTTAACATTAAAATAAACTTGCACAGTTACACAGTCATACGCCGGTGCATAAATATTCTAATCGAGAGGGACCTTCAGTTAGAAACGAGGAAATTGATATTTATTCCCTTTGTTTTCTTTACCTGGGCTTGATCGTGCGGCGCTTCAAGGTTGATGAGCTGGCAGTATAATAGAATGGCATTTATCTCGTGACTCGGTGCAATTCCGAGTAGGCAGCTTTGAACACTTCGCAACTTTGGCACAAATCCAGAAATCCTCACTTTGACGCCCGTGGACATAATCTGGGGGTTTTTTTTAGACCGGTGCCATAAATTATAAATACATATGCGAGAAAGTGGATATTGTAACGGAAGGTCTGGATATGATCATTTTATTGCTTTATAGTATATCTGGCAAATAATTGAAATATCACGTGCAAAATTCACACGTTCACGAAAGTTGTGTTCCTGGTTTTCGCGCACATATCGTTTAACAGTGAATGAAATGTCAAGAAGGGAGTTAGTATGAGATTATTTTCGACACGTCTTGTGAGTTAAATGAGCGCCCTCGTAAATCATTGTTATATTCATTGTTAGATTAGGTTAATGCTCTACGTCCTCGTCCCGAAATAACGGAGCACGCCCTCGTTGCTGCATTTTGTTCGCTGCTTGTCTATCAATGTCCCAGAATGAACCGTAATTATAGTAAAAACGCACACATATGCATTTGTGTAAAGCGGTTAATAAGCGCGGCTAATAGAGTGTTTATTATAGAGCGAGCCAAGCATCACAGTACACGTAGTAACAGCTAATAAATATTTCTATATAAAAATATTTACAGTTGCCTTTAGTCGCAGTAAGTAATGTATTCTAGTCGCTGGTCATGGGATGCTTTCTACCTAGATTTTGCAGCGACGGAAGTTCCAATTTCAGCGTATTAATCATCTCCTGAGCACATCAAACAGCTTCTGCCGCGAAAGGCGCAACGGGCTTTATTTATTTTACGCACACCGGCAACACGCAGATGCCGCATAGCGCTGCACAATAGTGAAGTAAATTTCATTCGACGTACAAAACAATAACCATTCTCTCTGCACATTAAACCTTACCACCGCTCCATTTACAGTTTATCGATAACCTTGCACGTGTTCTTTGCAAGGTACTTCCGTTAAATATATCTGTGCCACGTGTTTTTCCCCGTTGAAATAGAAAAAAAATAGAATTCTCAATCGGTTCAGTGGATACGTGAAGATAACATAAATTAATTAGGACTTTATTTGGGCTCAGCCGTCTAGCTTTAAAGCTTGGATTTTCACATAGAACATATTTTTGTTCCCCAATGCTTTAATAAATCTACTATATTTATTTACGAGGGTTAAACCGCTGACCAAAATCATGTACACCAATGCCCAGTGGGCATTACTTAATCTTGTTATCTTATTTTATCCCTCGTTTATTTACTTATTACAATTATCTTTTAGCTGACAATGAGCTATGGATATTAATATATCGATACTCTTTGTAGCGATTTAAAATCAATTTGCTTTAATGAAAAAAAATCTGATACTGCAAGTTAAAATATAATACGAAAAGTACATATAAATGTCAAAACAATTGATTTGAAATGAAAATCGAGATCATTTATTTCAGTCAATTTAAAACACTCTTTATTTTAATAAAAATTTGAAATTTCCGACGAACAATTTAATACTGCAAATCGAAAGCTGCGTTAAAAGTGATAACTTTTTATATTGAAATTGCACTAATTATTACGCACACACACATGAAAGAGTTGACGAAATATGACGCAGCTAAAAATCTTTGACATTTTATTTAATATATCATCAGAATAACATGGAGGGAACATAAACAGAAATATAAGTTTCCACAGAACGTTGTTATCACGTTGAAGATGATAGTCGAGGTTAAACGAAGCGTGACGGAACTCGGGCTATGCGCAAACGAACGACAATGATCTTGACCTCGCGATACACTACGAATAGCCATACTCGCGATCGAGGCCACCACTCGTATGTGCGTATGCCGCGATAAAGGGGAAAGTTATATGTCGTCGTCATTAATAAACATGAAAGCGCATGGCGTTAACAATCGTACAGGATCCCAATTGCGTTCGACGTTTTATGCGACGTGCAAACATGAATCACGCAATTTCTACGCAAGTAGCTCGATGAACTAATTTATTATTACCGTTGCTCACATATCGCACCCACAGAAAAAATTTCCGGATCCAATGCTTACCGTATAGACATAATATAGCTAGACCGAGCATTAAGCAGTGGAGGTAGAGGTTTACGTAGAAAAGGACGAACTCCGTTTTGTGCTATTTCGTTCTCTTTCCTTCGCATGTGAACAAGAGAGAACGAAATCGCACAAAACAGAGTTTGTCCTTTTCCACGTGAACCTTTGCCCCCCCCCCCACTGCTCAAATAAAGGTAAACGCTCGGTCTAGATATATTACGTCTATGGCTATTACACTTCAAAGTATTATAAAATAGGATCGATATAGCGCCAATCGTATGTATTATAGAGAAAGGAATATTTTAATCTTCAATGAAAAATTCTAAAATCTAGAATAAAATGATAGCATGTATCGTCCTTTGTCGAATATCGTGGCGTCAAGATGGAGGGAAAATTTATTCTAAACGCAAGAATATATAAACTCGCATTTATATAAGTTACTCTTGCCTCAATATAGTAAGTCAGTCTTTTAATTCGATAGGGGAGAATAAGAATTATTGATTTTATTTCGATATTGTCTTATTTTCATACTAAATAAGGTTGTGAAAAATACAAATGCGTCAAGAATATTTTTTGTCTCGGTAACAGAAATATGAAATTTCTCTTGAAAAATTTATCTGATTTTTCCATAGACCGTCTTTAAAAAATCCAGCTTTTTGGTAATAAATATTGCGATCGGATCCAATTTGTATTTTACAAATTAGCTAATTTTCTAATTTATTTCTCTCAAAGAGAGTACAATGAGATAATTAACGAGAATGAAACGTCATATTCCGCAACAGCATTTACATGTTATTTCTCTAGCTGTGTGTTGTTGCTATTTCTGCACTTACGTAAAATCATTTTGCGAGACAAAAGTTAGGGGATAATTTGAGCCGCGCGAATGAGACTGCACAAACTGCATCGACGTTTGCGAGTCATTGGAATTGCAAGCGACGGTACCACAGCTGTTTCGAAACTTTCGAGTACCGCGCGACCTTGAGTGGCGATACGAAATATTTTCAACGTCGTTTCTCGCTTGAACGAGTACTCGCGTGGGAACGTAATATAGTAAACAACCTGTCAATTTAATCGATGAGAGCCTGTCTAAAAAAACAGTATCCGATAACTGAGAAAGTAACGAACAATCACGCGTAAGAAGTTTAAATTAAACATGGCAAAATAGACGAAATCGATAACGATAAAAGGTGAGAGTGAAAATGGAGCAATATTTTCCGCGCAAGCATATTAAATTGAAAGCTACTTCGCGTTATCGCCGCGAGAGATTAGAGGCAGGTGTAATAAAAATTTTGACATAAACCTCGCGCGAGCTCGCTCAGAAGGAAATGTACGACCGAAAGGAAGCGACGATGTATAACGTCGGAGTAGGGACAAAAAGAGCGGCGTAAAAGTTGCCGGATTCTCCTTTACGAGATATCAGGTCGATAGATAATCTTACTGGCGGAGCGTCGGCCAGTAGGTGGACATTCAATTTCGTAAATGGCCGCGGCGGAATCGCGACGGTCATAAATCGTCGGGGTCTTATCGCGCGATTGCCAGTCGGCTAGCTCCTTCGTCCCGATACCCCATGGGCGAATCGAAAGGACGTCTCGTATGGTGGGCTCATCTATCGGAACCGGAACCGGAAGCGGCCGGGCGTGAATAACACAGCGCGAGCGATCGCGTTCACCGCGAGCGTTGCGGAGCGATGCGCATTAGGGACGCCCCGTTGCGTAATCCGCGGCACAGAACGACATTGGTGACAATCATCGAATTACCTGCGACCGCGGGCGATCACACGATTTCGTGCGAGAATCGCAGTCCGAACGGAGGCCTCGTCCAGTTTCGCGCTATTCGTCGTATTCGCGTTACAAACGGTGTCGCACGCGAAGGTACGTTCGATTGCGAATGGCAACGAGGTGTCGGCTTGTCGATACGCTTTAAACGATATATTGCATAGAATTGACAATGGTAACGATTCGTTGTCACTTACACGTCTTTCGGATGCAAAGTGAGTTTTATTGCTGTAATTAACAGGAGAGATTTTTCGATTGCCGGAAGCTTTGACAGATGCACTGAGAGAAAAGTCTTTGGAAATTTATTTGCATATAATGTTTATTTCAGTGAAATTAACATACGCCACGAATACATTTTCAAAAACTCTTTTCTCGGTGTGTCTTTGACGCGAAACTAAATAGAGAGAATTAAATTTTTTCGTGATAGTGAAATCGAGATGAGTGACATCGCGGTGCACCTTTTCGGTGAATCTACACTGAGAAAAAAGTCTTTGCAAATTTATTTGTGGCATATAATGTTTATTTCAGTGAAATAAACATATGCCACGCATCAATTTTCAAAGAATCTTTTCTCGGTGTGTCTTTGACGCGAAGCTAAGTAGAGAGAATTAGATTTTTTTTCGTGATAGTGAAATCGAGATGAGTGACATCGCGGTGTACCTTTCCGGTGTATCTACGACGTAGACAGTCGACTGGCGTTACACATCGGTTTTAATTTCTGTCGCGAGCCTCTCTGTCGCTCTCGATCTGCACAGAATTGACGCTAACGTGCTAATTTAATTCGTTCGGCTGATTTGATGAAGTGACTTGGCAACTCGTGTTAACGCAGCCATTGTTTTTATTCCTGCAAGGAAACTTCTGCCCCGGACGAGATAAGCCAGGTTGAAACGATGGGAAATATCGTTTTTCAAAGTCCCACCGTGTACAAGATTTAATTAACCAACGATATACAAAATTAATAAAGTTATAAGCACGTAAGTTATAATCGTGCGCTATCCGTTGTTTAATTTATTTCCCCGGAGACTCCAGAGACCTCCGGAGTGCTGTCGAAACTTTTCAGAGAACGTCACGTTCGTACGTGTGACGTTCGGAAGAAATAATACTCGTGTTATGTTTCCCTTCTGACTTACGTGTTATTGTACACGTCTAAATCGAGTATCTATTAAGAATACCGATATTGTCTTGTGTTCGTAGTCACGACTTTTGACGAGAAACCGTACCGATATTAAGCTTGTGCGCGCGATATTATAACTCGGCTTAATTTAAACGAACAATGTGTCGTTTGGAAAATTAAATCAATCGCGGTTCTTATTCTGATAAAGCTTGACCGATGCGATATCTAGGTTGGCGCATATAATTAACTCGCCCCTCTGGCACGTACGGAGATGACCCACTCGCGGAAAAAACGACCATGCCCTCTAAATACACCTGTCGCTAACGACGTTGAGTCTTTTGGCCTGAAACAGAATTTTGGAAATTTCAGATATTTGACCTATAAGGCAGAACGTCCACGTCTGCTTCGATCTTTAGACTCTTTGACCTTTATGCGGCGTTGAACAGAAATAATCTCATCATGCCGCATAACGTTTTTAAGCTCCAATAGTATTTTTAAATTAAAAGTAGATTAAACATTTAAGATTTCTTGAAATTAAGCCTCTCGACTTTTTGCATAATAATAAGCTCCTCGCGCTGTGTAACATTTTTAAACTCCGACAGTGTTTTTCAAGTTGAAGGTGATTAAAAATTTAAGATCCTGGAAATTAAGCTCCTCGGCGTTTCACACGATAAGATTCTATTTTCCATTTATTTTCAAGGGAGTTCCGCTAGAGTTTTTCTTTGACACCTGCAAAATTGCAAAGGGGATGCTGGTGCGATTCTGCTAAATTATAGATTAGGTAACTTATATAACTTCTAAACTTAATTTCAATGATACCATGCTGTTCTCCGGTTGAATTCGACCAGTGGAAACCAGTCGGTCTGTACACGAAAGCCACATAGTTTGCATATTACGCAAATGTTTTCACGAAGTGACAGTTCTAGGGGCAAAACGTGCAGAATCACTCCAGCATCCCCTCGAGGGGATCAATTGCCAAGTACTCAATAGAACGACGAAAACAAATGCGTAGATAGTTGAGTTTTGAAAACAATATTCTCAATTGCCTCGATCGTTTCTATTTACTCCAACGTGTACAACGCGTACGTAAACAGCTTCAACCTGATCGAGGCAGTTCCGCGAGACGGAGATTAGTTTACGGAAGCGGTCCGTGGCGCGAATACGATCAGGTGAATCACCGTGCGAGAGAGCCCGCGGTCTTCCAGACACCGCGTCGTGTCGGCGTTAAGCGTGTGATAGCGGCTTAAGGTGCGAAAATAGAGCCTCCGCAGCTCGTTGTCGTCGACGTCGTTGACGGCGCCCGAACGCAGCTACGCGCTTAGTCTGTAACTGGAAGCATACGCGAGCAGAGCGAATCGCGCGTCGCATTCGCCCGGGAGCTCGGTCTCACGCGCGAGGAAGTAATCCGGGGTGGAACAACGACGGAGACGGTGACGGAGCGGGAAGCGATTCGCCAGAATCCGTCACGGCAGGAGAACTGACGAAGCGTCGTTGTTCTCGCACGCAACCGGCACGAACGGCCAGCGACAGACAGGAGTTTCGAGGAGACGAGACGCGAATGAATCTGACGGACGGACCGGTTGGATTGTAAGAAGGAAGCGTTAAGTTTGTCATTTAGAGTATTTAGTTGTTCCCATAGAACTTGAAACAAATTGTGGAAGTATTCTTCGTGTACAGTATCGAGGTATTAACGAATAGTAATTAGTAGAGGAAAGTCCCCCCCCCCCCCCATTATGAGACAGTCTCCTAATATAAGATGTTAAATTAATAGGCATCGTCCGTTGATTCCACCGTGAATTTTTTGCCCTTGGAGCGAAACGTAAAAATTCATTGGTGGCTCGTGTAATCGTTGCGAAAAAGATTTGCGATTGAATTTGGGTGTTGAAAACCTGCTATCTCATATTAGAAACCTCCCATACAGCGCGCATGTCTAAAAGACATCTTTAAGACATCTTTAAGTCGTCCTTTAGACATACATACCTAAAAGACGACTTAACGACGTCTTAAAGATGTCTTTTAGACATGCGCGCTGTATGGGCTACCTCATAATAGAGGACTTTCCTCTACGTGTTATTTGGATTATTTGTCAGATTGTTCTTTGCCAATTCTTACATACGCGTGTAAGAAATAGCTTCCGCGCTCTTGATTAATAGTCACGGTTCGTAAATGTAAGGGATAAACTTTCGAAAAAAGGACCGCTCACACGCATGAAAATGCATTACGAAAAAGTATACCAAAGTAAATGGTGGATTATCCGAACTTTGTTAGTGATAAGTTTCATTCTTTTGCTTATTGCTAATTTATTACGGTGCGTAAAATTTATCTACATTGAAGCTGTACCGCAACGTGATACAAAGGCGTATATAAAGCTTGCGCGGATAACAGCGGGGAGGGGGGGCAGCATTATTATTGATATTGTGAATTGTAACTGACTTTTTATCTCAAAAGATACGGATGACGGATCGGCGTTACCGCGCGTATTTAATTGGCTCCCCATAATAAGCTTCTTGCGCAATCCTTTAAACGAGACCGGAGCAATCGAGGCCACTGCAGGCATTGATCGATGGATCGCGCTTCAATTGAAAGAGCTGCTCCGGAATCCCAAATTCGATGACCATTTCATGATGCTGCCGTCGAAAAAGCGTAAATCGTTGGAACAAACGGCGGAAATACTTGACGAATTGTGTGCAAGCCCTACATTCTGACGTAAAATTGCGCGTTGAGAATTTTAGCGATACGCAACGTACTTTTTGCGCCGGTTTAAATTTTGTTTCAATAATGTGGAAATACGAAACTCGTTTTTTTTTTAAACACCGTGAGTAATATATCTGTAATAAATCGAGAATGCAAATTTTTTTGTGAAATTTTGGAAGCTGGACATTGCATCAATCTCATTTATATTTCGTCAATTGTTTCTGTATGAATGCCCGAGTTCATCGTAATGTCTTCTAATTGACACACGTCGTCGCCGCAAGCTGCACAACGATTCTGCTAGGTTAATGTTTAATTTTATCAAACTATGTCATTCTGTTCTATAACTGTCGCAATCGTCGGACTCTCATTCAGCCTTAACAAGTCTGATAATCGATTTCGCTAACGAGACCTTAGAGTAACTTAAAGTACCCGTGTTAATCGCACCTTTCAACCATCGAGCCCTCTTAAATTGCATTCGCAGCTATCATCAGCACGCATTAATGATATCCTACAAATAATCTCCGTTTTGTGTTGCAGCTCGACTCGTCGTGCCGGTCCGACGATCGTCGCAGGATCTCCGGGACCGACCAAGATTTCACGAGCAGAGAAACATTGTCGTCGCGCGACGCGAGAGAGAAAGAGAGACAGAGAGAAATAAATTGACGACAAAATGGATGCGAGAACAAACCGCCGGTCAACGGTAGATATTTTCGAAAAGGACGTGCCGCGATCGGACGAATTGCCGATCGTGGTGATCCACAGAACGGGAATCGGCGAGCTTCTGGCGAGACAAGCGATGGCCTGGTGTCGTTGCTGGCTGCAAACGTTCCCCATAAGAATGACGTTGAACAACGTCGGATTGTTGACGGTGTTTCTAGCGATAGTATCGCCGCGGTCCCTCATTTATAGGCTCGTTTATCCGATTTTCAGATTGGTCTTCGGCACCTTGTATCCGGCGTACGCTTCCTACAAGGCAGTGCGCACGAAAAATGTCAAAGAATACGTAAGTGAGAGACATAAGCGATAAAAGAATAAATAGCTTTGCGATCGTAGCCCCGAAAAACCGAAAGTACTCGATCAGAAGTGTGTCAATTCTGAAACGTTCGATATATTCTTGTCTTTTTTAATGAATTACTCATATAAAAATTCTTTAGTTAATTAATTTTCCAGAGATGAAGAAACATCACTTGTTGACGTGGGCTTTTAACTTTCGATTAAATTACGAAGTGTGACTTAATTAAATTTAAGAATTAAGAACTGATTTTTTATGGAAATTTGATCGAAAAACTTGTGAAGTTTTCTATTTTTTTTTATTCTTACATAAATGCATACAATTGCACGTGTAAATGCAAGTCGCCACAAGTTGTTGAACAATTTACGCATAAATATTGTTCGCACAAATACGCTGGTTAGAATTTGAGTGAAGGTTAAGAATCTTTTAACTCTAATCTTTCGCTCTGCTCGCAGCTGATGAAGATCGAGCCGTATATACGTTGTTATATACGCAGCTGTCGTGAATATTTTCATCCTCGTAATCTACTTATACCAGAAAAGGAAATTCGCAATGGAATTCAATTTAATTTTATCTTTTGAATCCGTGTGTTCTTTCTTCTCACGAATAATAAATGGTGTAGGCTTTTAGATATTTTCTAGAGCAATACTTATTTTGTTTGTTATCTCACTAGTCGTTTTTCTAAGCTAAATCACGATTACATTTTCCTGCGATCTTTCGTTGCACTACTTTTGCATAATAATCTATTACTCTAGAATTTCCTTGGTTTCAGGTCAAATGGATGATGTACTGGATCGTTTTCGCGCTGTTTACATGCGCGGAAACATTCACCGACGTCTTCTTTAGTTTTTGGTGAGAAATGTATTGCTATTATAGAAATTTATTTCTCATATGTAACTTGCGTAAACGACAAGGCCTTGCACGTGATATTTCCAGATAGGGCAGGTTTAAAGTAGAAATACATTAATACATTCGTTCGTTAAAGTGTAACAACGGGAATATCTGAGGAAAAGGGATTATCGTGTAAAAACATTCACGCATTAATCAGAACTTTTTCGCTTGCACGCTCGCACACCTTGCTGGGAACAATTATCGGCGGAATTAACATTCTCATTTTGTTTATAACATTAATCAGGACACGTTAAAGTCTGTACACTCCTATGTTTCTCTCGCGTGTTATTCAAATGTTATCTCGACGTACCTGTCGAAGGGAAAATTAACGATCGAGTTAATCTCGAAAGAGCTTGAGATATCACGGCGTTGATTTGGGAGCGGCCGCGTACACGTAACACAAACGCGTCTTGGATGAATCTTGGAATCGCGGCGAGCACGAGGGCAAGCGAGGGGCCAATAAACCAGCTGCGGACCGCGCGGTCTTGAAAGCCGTATACTCTCGCCGCGAGGAATTCCGAAAGTCTAATTTCGGACGAGATAGATATTGGCTTACATGCACTTCTGAGGATTCTACCCGCGCGCCTCTCCTCACCTGTCCCGGTCGTCACGTTTCTCCGTCGTTCCTTCCCGTTCCCGCCTCTCTCCCTTTCTCATCCACGAGGAACGTCTCGTGCGCCAGATCTCCCTTCATACTCGGGTTACAACCGAGAAGGAAACGTGTTCTCGCGTATTTCTGGCCGTCGAAATGCCCGATACTCTCCCGGTGCGCACCGGTGCACCACATTTCTCCGCGCCGCTCTCACTTTCACGCCCGTGACGAATTTCTCGCGACGCGAATCGAATCGAGTAGATTGCAGCCGCGTAACGGCACAGCGATTGACCGCGATCGGCTATTTTTGTTATTACATTATGATTGCGTGAAAAACGTGACAAGTTTATTTGGAAGTGTACCCGTTTGTACAAAAGCATCCTCGTTGAACTAAGTGACGCCGATATCTTTGCCCGTTTAATGTGACGACGTGGTAGATGTTAAAGGGTCTTTATTATTATTATTTTAATACTTTCGTGCATAAATGTCATATTTATTTCACTGCGGTACCGTAACTTGTGCGCCGCGTGTAAAAGTATGTGTACAAAGCTTTACAAAGTAACTCGGAGAAACGGCGAGCGCGTTGGCGCGTCCGATATTTTACACGCCTGGAACGTCTGTTACGTAGGTTCCCGTTTTACTATGAGATTAAAATCATCCTGGTGCTGTGGCTACTGAGCCCGGCCACTAAGGGCTCCAGTATCCTTTACCGGCGCTTCGTGCATCCCGCGCTAATCCGCCGTGAAGCCGAGATCGACGAAGCCCTGGCACGCGCGACCGAGCAGGGTTACACGGCGGTGCTGCATCTCGGCACCAAGGGCGTGAACTATGCCACGACGGTCCTCATGCAGACCGCCATCAAGGTAAGGCCCTACGTGGACCAAACTTTAGAGCGAAGTGCATCGTTGTTGTACAAACCCGAGTTGAAATTTTGGCCCTATGTTGAACCTTCAATTCTCTATCCCGAGTTGAAATTTTGGTTCTATGTTGAACCTCCAATTCTATTATATAGTAGGACCTAGGGCAGTAAAAGAGCTCGATTATCCTTGAAAGTTTCAAAATAGTACCAAAATTTCGACTCGGGAAGTGCCTTTCTTTCCTTGCGCCTTTTCACCTGGGGATTCTTCGATGAAATCGATTCCGAAGGGTCCACGAGTGAAAGGTGGAACGGTAGACCAGGACACCTTGTACTCGGAAAGACCGGCTAAGGCAAAAATAACTAAAATTAAAATGTTGCCGTATAAATAGTGGGGCATCTACATTGTTTTGTGTTGCAACATTCACTAAGTTTGCTGCACAAAATGCATATAGCTGTCTCCACTGCTTATACCAATGTGGGTATGGCAACCACAGATATAGCTGTCCCAAATATTACTATTTATTGGGGTTGTGCCAACCCTTTAAACATGTGGTAACCATACCGGTCTCTCCGTGTACGTAGCATAGAGAAACGTACAGTAGGAAAGAAACCGGCAGCTTTCAAGGAAGAGTTCCATCTTGGATATCTTCTCGTCGTTGCAAATGATGTAACACAGACGCGATCAATTATTTATTCTTTTACATGAAACTATTCCGAAAGAGGCTGCCAGTATTCAGGAATGCCTGTTCTCGTTTGATCTTGTACCTTAACCAGCCTGAGCTCTCGCTTTCATTGATCACGCATAAAACTTGTATCGACCCGCCCTAGATTGCCGCTCACTAATGATTTTACGTGTTCTTTGATTTTTTCTGTTTTCGTTCTGTCCCATCCGCGTTCCCGCACGCCGTCGCCCTCTCTCACCGTCGCCATCGCCGTCTTACCGTCTAATCAAAAACTGAAACAAAATGCAAACAAAAAATCGCCAACCGCAAAAACCACGCACGGCAAACACCGAGCACCTAACCATCGCCCGATCATCGCCCTAACCGCTGCCGTTGCTTAAGAAATCTGTGTACACCGAACCGTCGTCAACCGCACGACGAAATTCTGCCACTGACCCGTAACACCAACACGAACACGCCGAATCGCTGGCCGATTGAAATGCAAAAAAAATATATATAAACAAAATCTCGGCATCACATGATAGAATCTCCCGATCGTATTCCCGACCACGACGAGTGTACTCCCCGACCGTCAATCAGACCCGGCGATTTCTAGCTTAGCCAACCCCAGAACGCGGTTAAACAGCCAGCTGGACGGGCCGGATTGTCCGGACGGCAGCGCGATCCACAACCATCCGCACGCTAGGTCCGATGACCTGATAGGCGACAAGGACGCGATCGTCTGGCTGAACCGCGACTCGCCAACGACGACGGACGACGACGAGATGATGCAGGAGCCGGACGTAGAGTGCGAGCTGTCGGAGGAGCCGCAACCGGTGGTATTCAAGATACCCGAGACGGAAGCCCCGCGGAAAACGCGAAAGTCAAGGAAGGAGCGCAGCAGCACCACCACGGTCACCAGGCGACAAAAGACTCGTGCCTGTAAGTCGACCACGAAGAGTTACGAAATGGATTACAGCGACGACGCCGAGGTCAATTAACTGGAAAAGGGGAAGGAGAGAGGGTTGGTTCGGTATAAACGGTGGGAAATATGAGGATGAACCACTGGAAGCCTGGAAAGCAGATCGACGGGTCGACAATATCGGAAAGTGTCGGGGATTTTTATCAAGGAATAATTTGCTATGGGTGATTTGTATCTGATGTATTATTACCAGTGATGAGTAAAAGACTTTTTTTAAGCGCAAAGGAAAGCGCTGCGAGGATCGATGAGACAGAACTTTTTCTATATTATACACTCACTTTGATATTTTTCTTTCGTGTAAGCCTATTGCGAGTTTCCCTTTTGCGTTTCTTTTTCTCTTTTTTTTTTAAATGCAAATGCGCGAGACGAAATTTTCTGTTTGCGAATTTACGATCAACTCTCCTTTAGATACGTGTAATCTCTTCTCTGTATTGCCTTCGTAAGTATAGAAATTACACTGTGTGTGATTGTTTAATCGTGAACAATACGTTTTTAGAAAGGTTGTTTGATACACTAGTAGGTAAGAGACTTTGTACAATGTATCTCTTGTTTTTTTCTTTTAGAAATTTAGAGAAAGGCACAAAAATTTCGAAAGGCCTTAATCGGTGCAATGACTATAGTGGAGAACTTTTAATCGTGTACACATTTTCGACTAAGATAAGACTCGATAGTCGTTTCCACTCGTATGCCTTACTTCGATTTGTATTTTTCCACGCGAACTTCGTTTCTAGAGAACATGAGAATTACGTCCTAGCTGGAAGATAAGATAGTTTTAAAGAGCAATCTCGATATTTTTACACAGTATTCCGCACATTGTTGGGTGTTGATAATAATAATAATGTCAACTGTTATAGCGCGCGATACGAGTTTAAAAACGATTATCAAAAATCGTTGGCATCGTAACACATCAAAAATAAATCTGAACATATTCATTGGAAATTTTGCATGATCAGCTGTCAACAATTATACATCTTTTTCCCATTACATATATTGTTTTTATCCCACGCGAATCTTCGGTAAGTAATGGTGCGATTAGGACAATCGACCGTCATTTACGATCTCTTAGTATTTTGATTAACTCTAAGACCACGCTTTGTGAAACTACCCTGGAACAGATATTTTTACACGTAGCTGTGATGAAAGTATATATTTTTCGACGAACTTTTCCAAGAGAAATACGAATGCGATTATGTAAATTGAAATCGGTCAAGCTACAAAGTACAAATGTTCAAACGAGGAGTATTTCCCGCAAGTGCTAGAGCGACTTGAAATTTTCGCCGGTTCTCAAAAACTCACGAAACGTGGTCCTAGAGTTAAATAAATGTCCTTCTCTTGTACTTCGTCACGTAGATAGAATTGTGAATATTTACAAAAAGACAACGAATCTCTAGTTTAGATTAACCCGATCCGGATACTCGTCGATGCAACTGAGACTTGAAACGCATCCACGAATATCACATTCAATACCGCATGTTTGATACGATCTGGGGTTCTAGAAGATGCGTTCTGACAGAACTCAGAAGAAGGAATTGTTGATACGAGAATCGAGTAAACGACAATGCATACACAGAGATGGGCGGTTTTGCGTATGCGCGATCATCATCGTCATCATCATCATTGTTGTCATAGCTAGCGTTATTCGCGTGTTTGTGTATTCGTCATCTCGTTTGCGCGTTTCACCTGTAAAGTTACCGACAAAATCTGTGTTAAATCGCGCGCACACGGAAAAATGATATTAGCAATAAGACTTATAGTTCTATCGTCGGTTAATGAATGTCGGATATGCCCCGCCGTCCCGGATAGGCCAGCGCTTGTAAAGTGCCGCTATTCGTTCGACGTTGCTCGTTTATGGAGTGCCATAGACGGATAAGGACGCGTGTGTTACTTGTTGTGAATGAGAGAGAGAGAGAGAGAGAGAGAGGGGGTTCTTGTACGCTATTTTGCTACGGTTGAGGTACATGTAATCGGTTGTTCCTCTGAAGAATTGCGTATCACGGACGCTTTAACTGAAACCTGTACGTTACGCGCAAACTATCAGGGATTGATGTACGGGAGAAGTGTGCGGATCAGTTTTAGTCTTTGCGGCAACAAAGACAATCCCTGGCCGCGCAAACCCGGTGCCTTCTCGCGCGTGTAATTTTTCCGTGTGCGAGCGTGCCCAGCGTCGAGCTGTCCTAGCGAGTAAGACTTTTGTACCCGATCCCAAAGATGCTCTGACTATTATGAGCTGATTCCCTTCTTTTTTCAAATAAAAAGCATTATTTGGATGAGCTTCCGGCCCTCTGTTCTTGTTCGTTCATCGGCGTCCCGTCTCACGTCGCCTCCCGCTGCATCCTGAACGGCGAATCTCATTGCAGGCATCAGTTGTCGCACCAGCAGTGCATTCTTTCCAAAAGTATCAAAGTTCACTGCCGATTAATAGAACTAATCGCTAGACGACGCGCTACATTAGACAGTTTACTCACGCATACTGCACGCATTTCTATCGTCGGCCGTCGCGTGCTTCTGGACGGCGCATGTTTAACAGAAAGACACGTACGTACGAACGTCCGGGAAAAAAAGCAAGAAATCGCCTTTGGATTGATCTAAATCCGGCGTAAGGGGAGTTTGCCTTCCGTGACCGGGTGACGGCAGATAACACATTAACATCTTTTTGGTTGGTAAGATTTTTATTTCGTTTTCTTTTACCTAATCGACTCTTCTATCTTTCTCTTAATTTTTTTTTCTTCTTTTTCTTTCTCTCGCGGTAAGTAACAGTGCTGGTCGCGCTGTTTGCGGCGCATATGTCTCACGAGCGACTTCCTTTTCCAGGGCGGCGGCGGGCTGGTGCAACAATTGAGGAAAAGTTACAGCCTCAGTGATCTAACCGGCGAGAAGGAGGACGAAAATAGAAACACACCCGACGCGCGTGACGAGACAGACATGGAAGGTAGCTGATACCCAGCGTTGTTCTAATTAAATGGAGATTTTACAAAGATAAAACCACTCGCTTATCCAGTAATTGGATAAACGGCGACAATTATGTTAATTTTTATACATATTGCGTATCGTATAAATTTCCTATATTTTGAAACATATTTGGTCTTCGCAAACATAACACGCTAACGATTTGCTTAGGCCCGGTTTCACCAAACGTCGCTTAATTTCAATTTTAGTTTAACCCGTGTTTGTCTCTTCCTAAAGTAACAGTTGGAACGAGACAGAGAACGAATTAAGCTAAGCTGAAAGTTAAACAACGCTGGTGAAGCCGGGCCTTAGTGGCGTAATTGTGAAAAATAAATTGATATTTTTGGTCCTTACAGTGGAACCTCGGCGAAGAGAGCACGCCGGCAGAAGAGGCTATAGTCCTCGCAGGACTCAGTCCAGCAGCAACGCGTCGTCTCGAGTAGAGATGTATTTTTCCGAAGTGGATGTCGACGTTCGACAGCCAAGGCCTAGGGAGCCCGTAGCTAGTTTAACGTACGTAGCTCGCGCAGCTTTCGACGACGATCGTCGACATAACAATCGCCAGTAATCACGACTCTTTCCACGTTCG
>NW_011967200.1:1528624-1529894 GCF_000949405.1 Vollenhovia emeryi
AGGGAAAGTCCAAATCAGGGATTTCGGCGCTTTGATTCCCGACGTAGGCGATCGACGCGAACAATAAGGAGACGTTCCGTTGGACGAACCAGCGACCGCAAAACCGCCGCGGGATAACTTTGATATTGCGCGAACGCTATTGTAATCGAACAAATTAAATCTAGTCAATCAGGAAGACGAGTACGAACTCAGACCATACTGAAATAGTGCCACGCGATTGCCCGTATATAATCCTCTTTTCACTACCAATTAGTAATTGTTTGATGGACTGTCTAACTACGATTGTGTATGCGTGTCGCAGAGTATTGTGTGGACCTAATCGAATAGCTGTTCTCCCTCGCACGGAATCTAAAGTTCGAGAAGTCGCGCGAATTTCTTAAGATGAGAAAGAGACTCTACAGAGATACGATTCTGCACGAGGACCAACGATTTGTCCTATTATTAGCCCGCGGTAAATTGTTAAGAGTGTTGTTGACGTGTGAGATCACTTTTCAACTTTTGCACGCTTGCAATTTCAAAGACAAGATATTAGCGATGTACTTTGATAACGAGTTGGTTCTACGACGACTGTATTCTTAACTGCATATCAGTTTTATATTTATCACGATTCTAATTTAGAATACGTTTGTGTAACTCACGTGATGAATTTTAAGTAGAAGTTATCGTTATTTATCGTGCTTAACTGTAATTTATAATTACATTTACATCTTCGGTACGGTACTCGTTGGAGCGAACGATCTCTCATCGTAGCTCGTGAAAGACTTACGCACAAGTCCTATGACCATTTTCGAATTTATTGTGTTAACGGATTCGTATATAGTTTATCGTGCTGTACTTAAACATTTATTGTACGCCTTAGGCAAAATTAATTGCGTACAATTAACACGAATTTAGAGACGAGAAAGACGCGGAACGTGGTGTTAATGTATCAGTCGACGAATGAAATATTCGATATGTTACTCGACTAACAGTTGTTGATTTTGCGTGTGTATAGGTTCTACGCAAAGTTCACGATACCATCGGGGTAAGAAAAATGTAGCAAATGCTTTTGATACACCTTGTGATGTATAAATCGTGTGTAAGTGAAATCTACGATACAATATAAAGTAACGTATATTAATGCGGATCTTTATGCAAAATAGATATTTTTATCCAATTCAAGTGTGCAATACTCGCACGAAATATGCATTTGCTGCATTTTATCTGCATCTTTATAACACGACTCGTTGAAAGACGTTAATACGTATTTGTCTCGAACTTTATATATAAG
>NW_011967201.1:0-3118 GCF_000949405.1 Vollenhovia emeryi
TATTGTCCACCTATAACAGAAATAATAGCCGATGATGTGTCAATCTATTATAATTGCTCGCAGCTAGTAGAAGTACTAATAAATAAAACTCATAAATTTGAAAAAGTACAGAGAAAGAAATGAGAATTGAAAAAAAAAGAATTTAATATATGATGTAATAATAATGTATAATAATACATAATTACTATATTTATCATTTATTTAATAATATATTTTTACAGCGCTTGGAACGTGTCTTTTGTATTTATATGTTACTTACAACTGAACAAATCACTTGGTTGCTTTGATTAGCGTCGAGTTTCAGTCGAGTCGCTAAGTAGAGAGTCTCTTTCGTCGTGAGAAACGGCAATAGATCGAATTGTTGCGGCACATAGCACACATGTTTACGGAACATTCCCATGTCCCATTTGACGCCGTTTATGGTGACAGTGCCCTTAACATCGGTCAATCGTTTGCCTGATACGATTTTCAGCAGGCTGGTCTTTCCCGCACCAGAAGGACCAATTATTACAGTGACTTTTCCCGGCTCGAAATGCCCCGTTACATTCCGTAAAATCATTTTCTCGTTATTATCTACAATAAACATTCCTTTTTAACTACGTCTAAGCAATGTCTAATAATGAGTAATACGCAAAAAGCATGAGCACTTGTCGTGCGCAGTGTTTCGATTGAAATCGCATTAAGAATCCAAGGAAATTACGTAGAGATTTGTTGGAAAGAAATGAAATTGCCTACCAAAAGTTTTGGGCCACCTAAATAATTTTTGAATGGTTTGAAATATATGTATAATAGGATTGAAATTTATAGGAATATACCTAATGGGATTACAAAGTCAATTATTTAATCACAGAAACACTCCATACAGCACCAAAGCTTTCAGAAACATTTCAGAGAACATTATTACATTGTTACAATGTTTCTGAAATATTTCTGAAAGCTTTGATGCTGTATGGGACTCACCTCCACACCCCTGAGGGACGAGGGGAGGAGGGAGCAAAAATCTTAAATGGCATCCCACATAGCACAAATGACTGTTTGCCGGTTGATAGTCGACATTTTTTAGTCAACTTAAAGTCAACTTTTTAAGTCGATATTTAGTCAACCATTTATAGGATGATTTATTGTCGACTTTAACTATAGACTGAAAGTCAACCTAAAGTCGACATTTTCAGGAAGTTGAAGGTCGTCTTTCGGTAAAGCGACAAATCGACTAAAAAATATTTTTTCGTCTTACCGACAGACATACAAATTTTTTCGTCATCTTCTTATGTTTTCGGCATCTTTTGACCAATGTCAAACCGATATATAGTGAATCGAAATCTCACTTTTCGAGTGTAGCGCAATTGTCGCGACATGCACGTTTCTTGTTTGTTTGTCAATTATCAGTGTTTTCCTGATAAACGACAATCATATCTGGACGTGAGACGAGTCATATTTTTTCAAAGTTTAACATTTGACGAGATAAATGTTAAAAACCGTAATCGTTAAACATTTTTTTTCTTAATAACTTTTTAACAAACCCCGGCCGACGGCTAAATCTTCTTGAATTTCACTCAGGGTCATGACCATATGTCAAGGTCATCGAGATTGGAGGGTGGTCCGTTATACTATATATTTATCATAAATAATATAATTTTACTTATTTTACCGATATCTTTAATTTTGTTCACAATAAAATTTATCTGTTTATATAGTTTATATAGTTGAGAATATCCTCCGAACATTTTACATATATACATACATGTTATATATACATATATATTGTGTATATATTGCAATTATTATACAATGAAAATATAAAAACTTTAATCAATAAAGTTTTCGAGATGTCAGTATTACAAATTTAGTAGTTAATATATGTATGTATATAACGTAAAATTGACTAAAAGTTGACTTATAATTGCCATAAAGTAGATTTCTAATCATCATAAAGTCGACTTCTAAGTCAACTTTTAGCTGACTGATAGCCGACTATAGTCGAGTCATTTGTCGACTATTAGTTGACTATAAGTCGGTATCCAGCTGGACTTTGATGTCGACTTAAGATTTCTTCTGCCGACTGACAGTCAATTAATAATCGACTTGGTGCTATTTGGGATGGGGAGGGGGGTTGAGTAAGAACTCGTCCGAAACAGCTTTTCAAGACGAAAACAACCCAGGGTCACCGAAGTCTCTACGATTTTTAGTCATAGAGTTATAATCATTTGAACATTTCTATTGAGATTTTGCGAGAACCCACGGCAACAATAGAAGACAGATAAGGCTTCACGCGGGCACGCGCGTTTCTGAGAGAGAGAGAAAAAAAGAGAGCGTGTGTGTGTGTGGGTTGTGGGTGGGCGTGCCTGCGCGTGTGTTTCACAACAAAGCTAAGAATCTCGCGGTTTGTCACTTCCGCCGTATTTAATAGGTTTATTTTCTATTCCTGCATTAGTGAACTAATGCAGTAAGCTAGAATGAGAAAATATATTCTTGTCTTACTCTAATTTATCGCACTAGCTCACCAGTCCAGGAACAGAAAACAAACCTAAAGACTTCAAATCCTTTCCGTTTGTAGTGTATCTAGTTTGTAAATAAATGTAAATACATTTTATTGATTCCCAGGGCCGGCTCTAGGCGCGTGCAACCGGTGCGCCGCACGCGGCCCCGCGGTTTGACCGGCCCCGCGCAGCCGCGGTTTGATCGGCTCCCTGGTTTGATCGGTCCTGCTTTCTTGCGCTAACCAAGTGACCGAATTCGCTACAAGATTACATTAATTACATCTTTATGCAATTAGATCAGCTAATCGAAACATCCGACGAGCTTTTGTACGGCGCATGAGTAATCTTGCAAAGCGATTATCCAATGAACGTACAGCTTTTCCATAAAATCTGTACGGTCATTGGTTGGCCAATCCTCAGCGCAACCGCAACCGCGGCCACGGCACGCAGTAACCCAATGGCCGCGTTCAGCAGACACAATTACTGTTGAGTGAGCGCTCAGTATGATTGGTTAATACTTTTAGATCCAGCCAACCACGTTAAGAAATCATTGAGCGCCCACTCAATGGCTACGTTCAGCAGAAAAAGCTGCTTTGCAATTGTAAAATTCATGAATCTGATTGGCGTATCCCATACAGCAC
>NW_011967201.1:3609-49428 GCF_000949405.1 Vollenhovia emeryi
CATATATACTTTTTAACTATCAGAGGTAAGCTACCTGACACTTGGAAAAACCGGCTTTCAGTAATTTTTCAGAAACCTTTCTATAAATTTTCAAGTGTAAGAATCGCGGACATTTTACTGTTTCATAGCTGTCTCAGAGCTATTGCAGAAACATTTTGCGATATTTCTCAAATATTTCTAAGAGATTTTTGTAACCTTACAGAAACCTTTCTATAAGCTTTCAAGTGTAAGAATCGCGGACATTTTACTGTTCCAGAGCTGTCTCAAAGCTATTGCAGAAACATTTTGCAATATTTATGAAACGTTTCAATCTATCACATGAAATATTTGAAATATTTCTGAAAGGTTTTTGTGCTGTATGGGATACTCTTAAATTCACTGAAGATTAAGAGAATACACTAATCAGATTCACGAATTTTACAACAGTTGCAAAGCAGCTTTTTCTGCTAAACGCAGCCAATGAGTTTCTTAATATGATTGGCTGGATCTAAAAGTATTAACCAATCATACTGAGCGCTCACTCAATGAGTTTCTTATATTGTTGAGTAGGAAATTTTAACTTATAGTTATGTAACTGTTACTTTTCTGTTTGCTGGGAAAATATAAAAAATTTAATCAATCAAGTTTTCAGAATGTCACTTAAAAATTTAATAGTTAATATAAACAACGTAAAATGGATTGAAAGTTGATTTATAATTGCCATAAAGTCGACTTCTGATCGCCATAAAGTAGACATCTAATTGCCATAAAGTCAACTTCTAAAGGCCTGTATCCACGATGCTAGAACTTGGTCCAAGTTCTAGTTTCGAGAAA
Source organism: Vollenhovia emeryi (assembly GCF_000949405.1). Taxonomy (NCBI): domain Eukaryota; kingdom Metazoa; phylum Arthropoda; class Insecta; order Hymenoptera; family Formicidae; genus Vollenhovia; species Vollenhovia emeryi. Next base: position 4,423 of record NW_011967201.1, read on the forward strand.
TGTGTAGCCAATCAATTTGCAGCTTTTATGAAATAGCTGCAAGTTGATTGGCTACAGATCTCTCAGAACTAGAACTTGGACCAAGTTCTAGCATCGTGGACACAGGCCGTAATTCGACTTTTGGCTGACTGACAGTCGACTATAGTCGAGTCATTTGTCGACTATAATAGCGTTTTCCATTTGCTGATTCGACCCGACTCCGAGTCAGAAAAGTTTGATCAAGAGTAAGATTTTTGTAGAAATTGTGGTTCAAATCTTGCTTTTGTTGCTCGCATGGCTTTAACCAATAGATTTTCAACTTTTCTGTCAAAGCAGAGTTTTCGTATACGTTTCTTCTTCGAATAAATTCAAGAATCGGACCCCTGCTTTCTCGCGCTAATCAAGCGGCCGAATTCGTTTTTTGTTTGCATCCGACCCTGCTTATTTAGCTTAGAACCGGCTCTGGATTCCTTATAAGGCGTTTTTGAAGGAACGTGCCCAAACCTCTTATAACACCTCTCTCTATATCCACTTCGCTATGTGGCGATCGAATGAAAACCAATAATGTTGTTTGATTTTATAAACCCTGCTCTTCGGATTACTAGACTAGCGCATCGATCCTCTGCGCCACGATCGCCATATATCTAATTTGTATAAATATTCATTTTAGTTGGCGTCATTTGATGATATCATTACTTTTGTAGAGAAGATACTTTTGTAGAGGAGATAAAATGTTTTTTTAAATAAAATATATCCAAATAATTAATTTGTATAATTCTTAATTAGGTAGCGCTTATATTTGGCGTCTTTTTTTACCTTTTTTTTAAAAAAAGGTTTTTTTAAGTGTTATAATTGACTCCAAAAACATTATCTGGAGCTAATCAATTACAAGCGGATGTAATTTCAAGGGCATATGAATGTTGAAAGTTTAAAAATAGATGGGAATCACAAGTTTAAATTTTTTTAAATTTTTGCTGCGTAAATTAATAAAACTTTGTTTTTAATCTAAGTGGTTCTAAATAAGTGAAACAACGTGTTTTAAAAAAGTCTTAGGCAAAGTGTTTGCGCATACCGCATTTCATTATAAGATTAAATAATATTTGTCTTATCGGTTCCATTAGAACGTTGCAACATAACGTTCGTGTATTAACACTTCACAACGTTAAAAAATACATATATTGAGTACACGTTTGATAATTGAGAAAATTTGTTAACATCCACAATACCAATCCATAAACACTGAATTTACCGAATCATTAGGTGGATACGTTTAGTGCAAATGAGGCATGCAGTACAATGCAGAGGAAAGGTCCCTATTATGAGATAAGTTCCTGATATGAGTTAGCAGGGTTTCTGCTAAATTAACAGGCACTACTTGTTTATTCCTCGTTTTATTGCTCTTGAAATAAAATCCATTTAGTATAAAATTTATTATTAGATCGTGTAATCGTCGCGAAAAAAGATTTGTGATTGAAATTGGACGTTGATAACCTACCATCTTATATTAGAATCCTATTTCATAATAGAAGACTTTCTCCTCTATGTAGATATTATAAATTCAGTTGATTAGTAACATGACGTATGTTACGAATGTTACCCGCATATGCCTGATTATTTCAATGCGAATAATTAAACTAATCGTTAGTTATGTAAAACTGTGTGAAAGATCTGAAGATATTATGACACGCACGAGTAAATGTGCCATGGTATTGAGAACGCAAGAGTGCAACTGTCACGAATATATAGAACGCTGATATATGCTTGCCTTTGCGATTGCAACGAACCGAGTAACAGACACTGTTAAATTCGATACACATCTGCGAGCTCCATGTTTTTTTGGCTTTCAGCAATTTTTCCACTTCCTGCAAACGAATTGCACAAGAATCGCCGTCCAACATCCTCGCTGCGTCGTTCGCTTTCAGCATCTTGCCGAACACTGTGTCTTAACTTAAGAGCCGTTCGCTTATATACGAAGAATCGGTGTATACTGCGCGTATGAGATCGCAGGCGTGCATGATACGCGGCGAGCGTAGAATTCTTTATCACTCGTACGGTCGACACAGCGTCACGTCTCGACTACATAGTCGACTGATTCCGTACTTGTTGGTCGTGGAGCGTAATGGTTCTAATCAACGCAACGCGCAATAATCCAATGGGTGTACAGTCTTTGTGGGAACAGTACATTTTCTCATAAAACTTGTACGCTCATTGGGTAATCACTCGTCGGGTTATTGCGTCGATCTACAAGAGTCACGAGAGAAACGTTATAGCCTCTCATTTATTAGTAACCAAAATGTTACATTTCGGTCAATGTGGCCAAACCAACCACCAACTAAATGTCATCTTGACTTTTTATTTGTCCTTGGCTTAGTAGCTGTTTTACGTAGTACCACGTTTCACTCACTGCCAGTTGTAACTATCGAGCACATTAGACGTATACCACAATAGTTGAGTAGTCGTTTATCTGTTAAAATGCTCTCTGCTTATCGTAATGATCGCGTAATAACATTGTATTTAAATTATATCATATAGCTTAATCACACGTTTATATAACAGTGATATTATGTTATATGTATGAATGTATGTAAATATATGCAAAAGAGTTACACCTAATTTTTTATTGAAATATCTATAACGATGAACAGAAGCAAAATAAAACGCAATGTATTTTGTTTGTATATTGGAATATTAGTATCTACAAAAATTGGGTATACATTGTCAATGAAAATATATATTTATATTATAAATGTTCACATTGCGCGACCCTCGGGTACTTTCGCGCAAACCCGAATTTATTAATAAATGTTTAAGGCTCTGACGAGAAACAAATATTAATGAAAAAGAGAGCTATGAGTCTAGACACTGTCTAGACACTGTGTGTTAGCGTCACAAAAATCTTTTTATTACAATTTACAGAACATACCCAGAGAACATTATGTCGTCTTAAAGACGTCTACAAGACGTCTTGAAAACAAATTTAAAAGACATCCTCGAGACATGTATTATTTCGACTGATCTCTTTTGCAAGGTCGTAGGTATCTCGATATTACGCAATTTTTTGTTTTTGTACTTTATAGATTACAATTCCAGTCAGAAATGACTCGTCGATCGACGTCGAAACAACATCGAAACCGTCATATTGATATCGATTCGACTTCTTTTCGACATCGAACGACAAGTCATTTGTCGCTGAGGTCAAGCTGCCGCTGCAAACGCTTCGAAGCGTTTCTCTTCTCTTACTGAAAGAGAAGAGAAGAAGAATTGTTCCCATTACCTTATTATGAAAGTAGTGCATAACACAAATATTTCTCGACAAATATAACAATTTGTACTTTTCAATATACAATTATTCTTTCAAATCGATTACGCTTTTTGGAAAAAAATATTGAAAAGTCTATTAATGGATGTAAAAGTCTGTTGCTTCTAACTTCAATAAAATTATTTTATTAAAATAGTTAGTAATGTGAAAAATAGTTGTCATTATTCTTTGCTTTAATCAAAAGTACATACTATTTTAAAACAGAGAATTTATCATTTTAACGGTAATGTAGAGAATATTTATCATTATTTCTCAGCTTTTATCAAATTTCATATTTATTATAAATATATTAACAAAAATTAAGCTAACAAAAATTTAAGCTTTCACAAATTTTTTAAAATTATCATTATCTTACTTATCGACATCGAAAAAGTTTAAAAATTAATTAAAAATAAACGGTACAAGAGCGACGATTTTCGTTCTTAGAATATATTTTACGCATGAAAACACATAAATTTACCAAAATCGTACATGTGGACATTATACCCCTACTAGCACAGTGCATTGGCTAAACATTGGTCCAATACAACCAAATATTGAGCCAATGTTTAACCAATGTTTGGTCAATGCACTGTGCTACTAGAGACTGCATTTACCTTATTTTTAAAAACTTTCAAAAATTATCTTAGCAATATGTCACAGATGCTTTATGTATATTGTCACTTCCTCGTGTCGCGTGCGCGTTCTACATGTGTCACTTACACACTTACACACACTTACACACTCGCGCTTACGAAATGACTCGGACTCGGGTCAACGAGATAGGAGATTTATTGACAAAATACAGCGGAGTAGAGGAGAATCCGTCTTTTTTATTACAAAACTTCTCCGGAAATCCTGTCAATATCTTCCGTTGCTAAAGAGCGCTGGTCAATCTCCTAACAATTAGAGACTCGATCCAGCTGACTCGCCAGGATCACAATAACACGAGTGCAACAATATATTTAACAAACGTATAATTTGTTTCTTTATAAGAAAAAAGATGACGAAAAGATTTTTATGTCTTTCGGTAAGACGAAAAAATATTTTTTAGTTGATTTTTCGCTTTACCGAAAGGTGACTTTAAACTTCTTGAAAATGTCGACTTTCAGTCTACATATGTATAGTTAAAGTCGACAATAGACCATCCTATACATAGTTGACTAAATGTCGACTTAAAAAGTTAACTTCAAGGTGACTAAAGTGTCGACTATTAGCCGGCAAATAGTCATTTGTGCTATGTGGGATCTATGACAAAATATGCAGCATTAATTTTTCTTTTAGTGTCAATTGCCGCTCTCTTAATACTTCTTTTAGTTTTTGGTTAAATAATAATTTGTGTACGAACAGTTTCTTGACTTTATCAATATTTCATAAAACAATCATTTTTAGAATTTTTTATTTGTAATTGTTTTATTTCATCATTTTGTTAGTAACTGCAGACCCAGATAGCACACATAGTTCTATGTATATTTTTCTGGAGTGCAAATATTCTTAATTTCAGATTATTCCAATCGAATATTCTATAAATATATTACATATAGATTATTACAATTAGAGATTATATATTCATAACAAAGAACCCAAACAACACGTATGTCTAAAAGGCACTTTAAGACGTCTTTAAGTCATCTTCTAGATATGTATAAGATACTACTAAAAGACGACTTAAAGACATCTTAAAGATGGCTTTTAGACATGCGTGCTGTGTGGGAAGAACGTTTTTAGAATATTCGTCGAGAATGCCTTTGGAATATTCGTTCAGAATAATTTTTGAATATTTATCGAGTTTATGTATTGTACATTGTTTATTGTGTAATACATATTTATCTTATGCAAAAGGCAGTGAAACCTGTGATCATACCATGTATATGTATAACCGACACGCTGTATTCGATAGATTATTCTATTCTTATTCGAAAAAGATTTATAGTAGTGCCAGTCGAATATTCTACGAACATAAGATAAATATATGTATAAGAATGACCTATGTGGAATATTCCAAATAGTTTTGAAGAATATTCTTAAAATGTTCATAGAAGTGTCTTGTGCTATCTGGGGATATGTATAACATTTATAACAGAGAAATAAAGAAAAGTTAGATTTCGTTTTAAAACGAAAACTCGCACATAGCTTGAACGAAAATGTCATGGTAAGTTTGAAATAAATTTATATCAATAATAATAAATAATAAAGATAGTTAATATATATATTATATGGGATATATGTATAGATTTATCAAAAAGATTTATCAAAGTGTACATGTTTTATTTTATCAACTGTAGCACAATATTGTAACAATTACTATAATTAGTTTTTTTTTACATATATTACAAGTGCATGTATGGCGCATCACATGGATTACAAGAAACGAGTTAATCTTAACAAGCGAACTCACTAAACTTTATTTACACGTCTACCATATGTAATTGTAAAAACTATATCAAGTTTTATCTCAAGGTGTATTATATTATAAGCGTTTCTTGATTCTTACGTTTAATATAATATATGCGAGAATATCCAAAACAATACACACCACTATCAGTATTATTATATTGAACCAATAATTTATGTCCTCAATACCCCATTCCATGAGGAATTTTTTAGGAACAGCGTAGTGGCAGTAAATCTTCGAGCATTTCAATTTCGCCCGATCGTAGCTACAATTATAAATATTATTTTCAGATTTTGTGATAGAAAAGAGAAAGGACAAAACGAGAAATTAAATAAATTTAGCTGAGTAATAAATATTAAACCAATCTTTAAATATCTAGATATACAAAATTTAGAATAAATGCATTATAGTTATTAACTGTCGTGTATTGAAAGATAAGGATCTTACCCATAAATCGCCAACAATACTCCCTCAAAAGCATATTTAAAGAACGAAATGTCAAACAGCCACCGTAAATAGGGATGCACGTCTTTAGCGGACACGAAGAAACCGCTGAGCAAAAGGAATGGCATAATTGCAAACGGCCCAAAAATTACGCTATCCTAAAAGAAAGTAATTGTCAATTTACAAATTGTAAATAGATGAATTAGTCTTAAATTCAAAACATGTTTCCTCCGAGCCTCTTAAAATAAGAAGAGATGCAAAAGAAAAAATATAATCGTTAATATAAATTTGAAATAGATTAGTACAAACTTGGACTTTTAGTGCAGACCCTATGATGAATCCAGTTGTTTGACCAACCAGACTGGCTATAAAGCACATGAGCATGTACAGCCCAAATCTTCTGCTTTCAGAAAGTTGATCGCTCATGTAATACACTATGACTGTATAGATGAACGTGGCAATAAATTGGACTGGAAAATCAACCAATTTGCCCGCTATATAGTACGACTGTAGTTTGTACCAACGATTAAAGTGTTCACGTTTAAGTATTGGTAAATCCAAAGGAACTGTAAAAACACACGAAAATATAATAACGTTTCAGAGTATCCGTTAGGGATTATAAAATTTACAATAAAATCAAATATAACCGAATGACGTATTGACTATAGTATATTAGGTCTTATATTTTAACTGTTTACTTATAAGATCTTACTATTTTTTTCTTCTTGTGTAATTTTACGTAAGCGATATTTAACGAGATGTGATCACACATTTACGATACAAATATCAATTTATATTGCTGTATATTGTGCTAAATAAATATGTCATGAGATTAGATTTATTATGTCAAATGCAATAAACTTACTTGTGACCATTGTGGCGCTAAATGCACTATATACGAGAAACATGATGTTGTAATATAATAGTCTATAATTGTCTAAAACATAATCAGCGTTTTGACCGATTTTGAAGTACAACGTGCCGACAATCAAAGCAATCGCTAAGTGCAGGGTGATCCGTAAAAGCGCAAAGACCTAAATAAATAAAATTAAATGAAAAATAAATCAAAATTTAAATTTAAAAGAATTACTAATTCTTTCACATTAATATTAATCGATACCATAATATAAATTATATTAAAACATACGTTAAATGAACATTTACATGTATAATTATATATTTTCTTTCCTCGATATTTGAGTGAGAGAATAAGAGAAATTTGTTTAAGCATAAAACAGCAATGTATTACCTTATCGCGAAATAATCTAATGGAGTTTCTTTTGATAAGAACACAAAGTTGTTTCCAGAAGTTAGCAGTGTAATATGGAGTTTGGGTGAATTCCGTTTCGAAGGAATACAATCTCTTTGCCATCTGTTGTGATGTAATAATTTCTTTGCACGTATCCGAGTAAAAGATTTTCGATGTAGATCTCCATACAGAACTCCTACCATTCTCGATCGATTCTACCAGCTTAGATATATAAGGACCATAATCGCCGTTGCATATCTCCATCACTACGGAAAAAGAGCTTTATTCGTACCGTCAAGATTTTTGCGCGAGTGGTTTGCCTGCTTTATAAATATGCAGCTTACAGAAATCAACAGGATCGTAATGCGTTGGACAGTGTAATCCTACACTGTTTAGATAAGGCACCAAATTGTGCGTACTGCCCGTGTAAACACAATTGCCGTCAGCAACCACGTAAAGATGATCCAACATGTTGAAAAGGATCGCGCTCGGTTGATGAATCGTGCAGATAATGGTTCGTCCTTCTCGTGCTAATTGCTTTAAAAGTGCTAGGCATTGTTTTGAAGAAGTGCTATCTAAACCGCTAACAAGATTAATTAATGACAGTTATATAACAAATACGTGACAAAACAAATAAGCATAGGTTTTCGTCCAGAAAATCATGTAATATCTACCTCGTGGGTTCATCAAGAAACATGACTGGTGGATTGCTCATCAGTTCGAGTGCAATGGCGAGTCTTTTTCTTTGTCCCCCGCTAAGTTTGCTGGTAATCGTATAACGAGACTCGTCGAGGCCCATCGCTATTAATATTTCGTCGATCTATCACATCAATTAACTTTTACCCATTAAAATAACTTCGTTATAACAAATACACATTATTAAATATACAAACTTAATCATTTTATTATTATTACGAAACAGAATATAATGCGCGCATTATTTATTTGATTCATACACAGATTTTTTAACTCTTAAGAAATTTTTATTAAATATTGTTAAAGCAAATATTTTTTATGATACAATCGATCGAAACTTTTTGAGTTGCACAATATTCATGCTAACCTTGTCACGTTAGATATTTTACTCAATCTCCCAAAAATTTTATACATACAACACGTAATACAACCACAAGAAGTTCACTATATATACTATAATAATTGTACTGTCAGTCATGTTTACCTTTTGTGATTTCTCGCGATAATTTAATCCGAGCTTGAGATCGGCAACAATAAGCATAGCTTCCTGCACTGTTAAAAGTGGTTGTAGATTATCGTCCTGCATTATGTACGCAGATAATTTACGAAACTCTGATATATTTCGTTCTCGTCCATTCACCATGATCCTACCAGTGACCGAAGTTGTCCTGAAATGCGATATGTCATTAATGTGTATATCATTGATTTGTATTTCATAATTTCTCTTTATCACTGTGTGTGTATACAATCAATATACAATCTATGCGTGTCATATACATATGTATATCTATTTGCTAGAAATAAATAAAATTATAACTCACTAGCTCGCTATTCTCTCTGATTAACAAGTACATACATAATGGATCATCCTATAAGTGATACGGTTTTTACAGAGTTTTATTGTAATAAAATAAAATTGAATTTGTATTCAAAATATATTTTCTATTGCACTAAACGTATGTCAGACTTATCAGGTGCGATAAGAGAGTGGGAGGTTATCTCTATTCTAATATACCACAATAGTGTTGTGCGCGGTTACCCCATGTTCGCAATTCCTCACTCGCCCTTATGGGATGACTCAAGGTATGTACGTTATAATTAAACAATTAATTGCCATTATTTGATATGGCACATATATACAATGGTAGGACAATTTACCAATCAATTGCCAGTTACGTTTGCAATTGTACAATGGTTAAAAAGAGAAGAAGATAAAGATGCATGAAAAGATAAGAAGGGGCGAAGAAGATAAGATTAAAAGCTCATTTTTACTTGCGATATCGCGATATATTGGAGCAGATGTATCTAAAGAGTGAACGGTTACACTGAGAAAATTAAGTATCGTAACTTATCTAACGTGGATTATTCAATTACATATGCTGCTTTTCGATTAAATTTGATCGGTAACTGCAATTTTATGGGATAAATTTCATCGAATATATCCATAATTTAATCGGAAAACTTAGAAAAACCGATGGTTAATTTTTCATCGGAAACACTATTAGAGTCATCCGATGAAAATTTTTCTCAGTGTACTGATATTAGCGTATGATAAAGTGTATTAATGTACGTGTATTGTGTGACACTATGTGCGCAGAATTTCCAGTAAAACCCAAGTAACATAGTAAAAAAATCAAGTTACATAAATTAATTATACAATTTCCACCTAACACTGCGTCACATTACGTTTACCTTGTTGAGTAGGAAATTATAATATTGATGTTATGTAATTGATACTTGGTGTTCACTGAGTTTTGTTTAAAACCGAGTGAACTAAAGTGCGTAAAGGTTCTAGCATAAACACACAATCTACAGTTCAGGAAAAAGATTTCATAGTGTAAAGAGACCTCGTTAATCAAAACTGACAATGATAATGAAGATTACCCGTGTGTGATATCTAAATTCAAGGCTGTTTTTGAGCGGTTATCGATCAAATACTTTCGTTTCGGATGAACATTCCAGTTCACATTTCCAGTTAACATTTAGAATACGTTCAGTAGAATCTTCAATTCACAGGACACCTTGAAAAATGGAGAGATCCATTCTTAATGTTCCGAAGCTAATCATAAATAAATTATACAACTTGATCTCAACGTACAACTTTCCATAATTTCTATTAACAAAGTCTTTGTTTCAATCACATGATATTTACTAGATATTTGTATCTGCGTAATTCTGTTGATTTCTAAAGTTAATTGTGATGCTAATATTCTTGTCGCCCGTGTACACACGTGTGGGCGCATTTCCATGCTTGTGAATTATGTAACAAATCCTACACATTGTAAGAGAGATAACATTTTTTTAAATTATAAATTAATCATCTTAATGCAAATTGTTTGAACAGTCAATAGCAGAGAGAGATGGTTTTACCTACTGTACACTCATTTGGATTTAAAAAATTTACGAGTTTTTTTCTCCGACCATCATAAGATATTGTTGATCACAGTGTAATACGAATTGTATACTAACGTGAAACCTGCCAGGATGTCCATTAATGTGGATTTTCCAGCGCCAGAAAGACCCATAATAGCTGTGAGTTCGCCCGGTCGAAAGTCGCCATTAAGATCACTCAATAATTGTTTTCTCCCTATAAAATAGATTGCATAATTATTTTTTTTACAAAAGTATTTAATAAATAACATTGTTTAATATTCGCACATGATAGGACGTTACACATACGCATAAACGAAATGCAATGAATGTCCTAATTACAATCTAAAGAAATTATTGTGTCCCACCAAAGTGAAAGTTTCACATCAGGACAGACCGGCATGTTGCCACTGCAGTAAAATATAGCCAAAGGATAATAATGCTACTAAATAACATTTATGTTGTAAAGGAAGCTCGTAATAAATTATCACATTTTGTAATTTAATTTAAATAAAAAATAAAAAATTCCTTATAGTGATGCCTTCGTGTAATATTGTATGTTAGAAATTTGTATTAAACAGATCTCTTTGGTTTTCCCGTTTTCTACTTAATATATGTTATTTAATTTGCAATCCATTTAATCCGAGATTGATAAGTCTTTGGGAAACATATGTAATTTTAATTGAAGTCGAATTCCATTGTAGGTAAAAAATTTAACACTTTATCTTCGATATATTTGACCTAAATAACTCTTTATATATGTATATTTTCACTGTATTTATTAATGACTTTATTGATTCATACATGTATTCACGAAGAAATAGAATCATTTCTTTACCTTAATTGTTGATAAACAATAAATACTGACACTTAATTGAAGTCGAATAATAAACAGTAATTTACATAGATTATATTGAGTTTCAAGACAGATATTATGTAAAATGATTATTATATTTGTTATTAAATTATATATAAAACTTTAATTATACATAAAAAATTAAATTTTATATATAAAATATCACAAGTGTTTTTACAAATTCTGTAAAGGTAAAGTGTATACAATAAAAACTTTATTAGGATTTATTAACAAGTAAAGTTTCTTATCAACTCAGTGAACAATAGGCATTGATAGAATGAACTCTTGAACTAAATGTTTTTATGTAATCAATTTTACAGCACTATCTTGCAACACGAGAAGTCGCGATTAAAATTATGCTAATAGTCTTGGCACTACGGTGCATTTATTAATGTACATAAATTTCATATTGCAAAAATTCTTAACACATAGCCAAAGAGCCAATCCAAAAATATATGGATCCCATGGGTCTAATGAGTTACGATTTCTTTTCTATATCACTGATAACTTAAGTATGGAAAAAAAATCGTGACTTACCAAATGGACACTTTTCAAATATTACTGTAGTTTTATTAATGCCATGTCATCAATATACGGTGACTTGGCGTTATGGTGTTAGAAAAAGTTACAAGAGACTGTTAACAATTATATAATAAAATTATATAACTACCTTCATTTTACTTTCATTTCTAATTTATTTTTCAAAATATATTTTCAGAAATAAATTTATATATAATATACATATGATTGGATATGATTGAATTTGTCTTTTTATAATGAATAAATAATGTAATTATAAAAATGTAAAAAATTTGTTTTTAATGGTAAATAACAGGGATATTTTAAAAAACATTTTCAGAAAATTTAAATATACTGTTACAAAGTAATTTTGAAACAGTTTCATTTAAAATAATTTTGCATATCACAAATAATAGAAACGCCGTTTACGGTTTTTACGGTCGGACTGCATCTTAATGTCTAATTATATTTTTGCGTATGCGCGTGTTTCCAACAAAGCAAACTGCGCGCCGATAACTAAATACAGCATTTAGCTGATATCAAAAAAGTATACTTAATTAAATTGATAATCGATTTAATACTATTCCTAAAATAACTATTTCCTCTGAAAACATACGCTGTAAAGAATTTATTGCAAAAAATATTATCCCAGTCAGGATTTGCATATTTTATAATCTCGATATAGCATATATTTAGAAATATAAAATTCGAGTTTTACAAAAAAGTGTTTTATCGCCTTAACAGCGCATGACTGCGCTTGCAAACAAAAAAGTGTCTCTTATTTTGATCTATTCTACGTCATATTTAAAATCGATGAAAATAGAAACATGGATTCCGTTTTTTAGGTGTGCTAACATCTTAAAAAGTTTAGAATAAACATGTATGACTCCATTGTCTTCTACATCATAACTGTTTAATTATTCAGTTTGAAATAACTGGCCTTTATTATTTATAATACGAAAACAGATATTTGCTATTATTACAGTTGTATATTATCAGTAATTATGACTGTTTGCAATTATTAAGTTGCAAATATACATTGTATAGTTAAGTAGTGATTTATTAGTTCTAAGTAGATTTATTAGTGATATTATAATGTCTGTTTTAACGTTTAACATTAACATTACAAATATTTGTATCTTATATGCATACATATATACATATAGAAGATACGAATATTTGTAGCTTATATATATATGTATATTAATATACTTTACGTTCTTAAAAAATATGTAAATTTATCTCGGTTATCTTCAAGATTTTAGAGATCTTCTAGAGATAGATATATCCAGATAAATAATATATCCCGGTAACAATTGAATACCAATCATAAGAGCAATGCAACATATATCATTATCTTGCTACACTTTGAAACGAAGTCAAACAGTAAAACTCACGTATATCTTATCGATTTTAAAGTGCTCTCAGCTACCATTGGTGCAACAGTGTGTCTTTGTTTTAAGAATATTCGTTTTCTAAGCGACGGGCTCTTATCTTAGTTTTCATATTTATGAAACAAGCGCGAAGTCGATCAAAGTTCCCATTAGTCTCATTTAAAAGCCACATTGTTTAGTAAACGTTAATAAACTCTTACTTGCTGCCGCAAACTTTTAATAAAAATTTCCATTGCACACAGCGATCTCTATAAATTATACTTTTACACGAGCAGTTGTATCGTCTAAACCTAGGATCAATAACGTGTGTAATAGAACATCAATTTTTACGCACAACATTTTTTTGTATAATTATAATAAACTCTCTCTTTCTTAACGATATATTTATATCACTCTGATCGCATTGCGTTATAAAATACTTGCTATACATTACTTTTACTATTATTATTCTTCTTAATTAGTACAACTACATGATTTTGACGAATGTCTCTTCACCTTTTGTCAAGATCCCTTTCCGCACGCTATACGATATGTCCTCAAAGAGCAGATAGAGCGATCTGTCGACTTGCCCGTCGTCCGCGCACTGTTGCGGGTCGCACGTCCTTTCCGCAGCTCTCATCGTCACTTCACCGTTGCCAGATACGCTCGATCGGCGTCACACCTTTCTCGTCGACAATCTCCGCGCCGAGTTTTCGCCGTGCGTGTGCGCGTTTCACATTTTCTGCCGCGCGCTTTCCTTTTGCCCGATCGACTGGCACACAACTTCGCCGCGTTCGATTCTGCACGCACGCCTTTATCCCGCGCGCGTTTTCCACCTGCCCCCGATCGACTAGCGCGCAACTTCCCCGCGCGTTCCGTTTATCCGACCGATTAGCGAGCAACTTCGCGACATTCGATTTTTTATCCACGCGCGCGTGCACGCTGAACGCCACGACGTCGGCGCGTCGCGTCCGCGACAAAGCGAGAACTTGAATCGCGTTCGCGACACGCCGTCTCTTGGCGTTCCAACGCGCGGTTTCTGTCGTCCCTTGTCTGCCGACGATCGCGAAATCGACGATCAAAGTCCAGCGCGCGGCTCTTTACGACCGGTGTGAATCCGCGTTATCAGGACGCGCTCTCACCGAGAGATAAGATTCATTTGTGTCGGGAGGAAAATTGGCGCACGCTCATTTTGTCATTTCCTACGAAAGCGTAATATATTAAATTCTGTATATCAAGGAACTTGAGAAGAAATAGGAAGCAGTCTTTTGTTCCACACCATCTGATACGATTCTGCAAATTGAATCATTTACCGTAGCGACCCAATAAACGCCAAGTAACATAACATCAATATTGTAATTTCCTACTCAACGGTATAAATGTAGTATAACGCTTGGCAAAATATATGGTATTTTATAGAAAGCCTTAAAATTTTACTTTAAAAAAATAAGAAATATAAAAAGTAAATTTGGACACTTAAAACTTTTCTTTAAGGTAAACTTACTTTAAGAATTTAAAAGAAATGTTTAAGAGAGAGAGAGAGAGAGAGAATTGTGAAAAGTATGTGATATAATTTATAATACCGCATGCGGTTTTCTTCTTACGAGAGAAAGTGCTCTGCCGCGCGGCCCTCTAGCGGGAATTTCGACAGGCTTGGCTATCTAAAAATTACTCCAAAGTTACTTCAAAATTTCTCAAGTAAAAACTTTTAACTTCTTTAAGTAAACTCTTCGATTTGAAAGATTACTTTTCAAAACTTTAATTTCATTCAGAGTAAATTTTCCCAAAGGATGTGGAAGTTCCGCGGAAAAATAAGGGAATATTCCATTCGATTGATTGCCTGCTTTTGTTCACGCGTCGTAAGAAAAGAAATAATGTCACAACTGAAGAAAGACTAAATGAAATGAAAATGATTGATAAGAAAGCGCTCGATAACATTGTATCTCTCCCTATTTTGTAAATTAATTTTATTCCTTTCTGCTTGTTGATCGCATTTTTCTTCCTCGTCAAAGGTTAGACAGGTAATGGTATTTTCCAATGTTTTTTTTTGGAGCTGCATGGAAAACTGGTTTTGTATTTGTCAGAGAAAAGGAAAAGGGAAAGAGAGAGAGAGACACTGGCATAAAACACAACTTCGTAAAACTTTATTTATGTACGGTATTCATAGTTTGTCTCAGGCCGGTATTCACAGTCCGTTCTTATATATGTATAAATTATATAAATGATTGGGGTTACCTAACAAAACATCGGTTAATTGCTAACCAGAGGTTAGTCGACTCCCTATCCTTTTCCATATTATTATAAGAGAAGACAATTATTTGAGAAAAAGGACAGAAAATCGATCGATGCCCCTTCGGGACAGTCGGAATTATTTGCCGCGGACAAAAGAACTCTGCTTTTTTTCTTAATTTCTCCCTTCACGGCGAATGCCGCCGACCTTTTGGTCATTTAGCGTACACTTCCCGCTTGATGTTCTGAATTCTTACTATCATCCCTAAATCCTCTCCTTCTCACAATCTGCCCTTTCGGCTACTCGTATCTAATGACGTGCGACGGCCCCGCGGGGAAAAGAACTCCACCGGTCGACTTAAATCATCGACGAGGTTCAATCGGGGTCGTTCGGAATCGAGTCTCCATTCCGGACAGCCCCCGGAATTCGACGAGGAGCCCCTCCGAGTTTCGTTTCCGTTTCACCTACCGGCAAACCAGATCGCCGAAAAGCTCACGCGCCGCCGACGCGCGCTACTGACTGGCGTACGTGACAAACGCTGAAAATTCGAATCTCCCACGCCGCTGGCAGGCGGCGCCACGGTCGCCTCGGCTCGAGATCCGACGTCGGAACGCCACCTTGTCGTGATACGTACGGACGACGCGCTGCTTGGTAGCATCGACGGACGACGACGACGGTGCGCGCGTGTGTGTGTCATCGAGAAGAGCCTGTGCCACTCACGATAGGACCTCGCGGACGATGGTACTGATACCGGAGAGGTGATCCCCAGGCGTGTCTGTCGTGTAAGTACCGCGCAACGTTTCCCCGCGGAAGCTCGGCCGCGACGGCGCCGCTCCCGCCCCGCTTTATCTCGCCGTCCCGATGCTGCCTGGGGCCTCCGTAGCTCGTCCGCCAGGCACGTACGCACGCACGCACGCACGCACGCACGCACGCGTGCACGCGCACGGATGACCTTCCGGGTCGAGCGGGATCGCCCGGACGCCGTCGGACGGCTCGTCCATGTCGAGAAGGCCCTCCCGTCCGACGGAGTCCTGGCGACAATAGATAACTACCATTTTGTTTATAGGCTCCTTCCACCGCCACCAGCGGCGACACTTCTCCCCCTCTCCGTCCCCGCTTCCGCCGCATGGCTCGCGAAACTTTCCGACTCCCGTGCTCCAGGGCTTCCCTGTGCTCGGCGTCGTCGCGGGTGAGATCGCATCTTCCGGCTTTTTTTACCCCCCCCCCCCTCCAAAAAGACCACGAACTCCTGTTTTTACCGATCCGTGCTCCGGTTGCTTCTCCCCGCGTCTCGCGCCGCGGCGCCGTAGCCCGCTGTTTGTTTACGCGTAAACTCGACGCGGAATCACGTGCAGGGAATTGTCAGTGACGAGGGATTGAATGAGATGCAACGTGAGAAACATTTGTACATTGTACGTTGTGGACCCGTGGATGCTGCGTACGACGGGTCTCCTCTCGTTCAAGAGCGTTGACCCACCATTACGAGATAGAGAATTTCCACCTTTCGGTATTCGTGAACTTTTCTGTGCCGCAGCCAATCGACATGCTCGAAAAATTCGTCGTGTCACAAGTAAAATGGTAACCTGACCTGACCTCATCTGATCTGGCGCGTCCCTTAGCTCCATCGGAAACGAAGAGGATCGGTTATTTCGCCATATCGTTGAACCGCGGCGTTTTATTCCCGCGAGCCTTCTTAGTGACGACAAATTGTTGCTTCAACCGGCGTAACAATTCGTGAAATTTCCTCGGGACGTTTTGGAGTAATTTTCTAAACTGATAGAAAGGAGGCAAGGGGAGAGTGCACGCGTAGTCTGATACGGGCTTTAGGGTTAGAGCGCGAGGTGATGTAATAGCTTACGACAAAGATGCAAGCCAAGGTAGACGACCGAGGGGGGGAACCGCTGGGGGCATTGTGGTGTAGAGATTTGCGGCATTACTGGCCATTACTAGGGCATTTTTGGGCATTAGGTCTTGCTGGGGCATTGTAAAGATAAAATAAGATAATAAGGTGAAGTAATGCCCAGTGGGTGTACAAGATTTTGGTCAGCGGTTTCCCCCCTCGTAGATAACGCACAAGCTTTGGCGTAAATGTAACGTCATATGTAATTGGAGGTAAGTACGGCATACGCCAAGGCTTTTGCGCGCTAATTTACATTTACGCTTACGTCTTGGTCGTAAGCTATTATGTATAAAGGCCTGCGTCCACGATGCTAGAACTCGGTCGAATATTCCATAAAAGCTGCAAGTTGATGGCCACACATTTCTCGAAACTAGAACGTGGACCAAGTTCCAGTTTCGAGAACGCATCGTAGACGTGGGCCTTGCCGCATGTTCATTCGCGCATGTAGAGGAAAGTCCCCTGTTACGAGATAGGCTCCTGACATGAGACAGCAGGATTTCTGCTAACAATAAGTTAAAAGCGAGGGGGACACCGATGACCAAAATCTTGTACACCAATGCCCACTAATGCGCAGTGGGCATTACTTTACGTTATTATCTTGTTTTATCTTATTTTATCTTTATAACGGTCCCAGCAAGGTCTAGTGCCCAAACTAATGCCCAAAAACTGCCCCGTAATGCTGCGAATCTGCGCACCACAATGCCCTCAGCGGTTTCCCCCTCGGTTAATAGGCACCATTTGTTTATTCCACTATGAATTTGTTGTGCTTGTAGTGAAAACTATTTAGTAGAAAATTTATTGTTAGATCATGTGATCACCGTGCAATGGGATCTGCGATTGAATTTGAATGTTGAAAACCTGCTATCTCATATTAGAAGCTTATCTAATAAAAGGGGACTTTCCTCTATATTTTTTGCATACAGTAAAACAAAGGTCGTAACTTTATGTAACTGAAGAAAAATGTTCCGTCACCTTGTCGTAATTTTATAATTGCGTTCAAATCTCTAACAGCAAATATTAAAGGCTGTCCTTCCAAGGAAAATAAGCGAAAAGAACGTCAGGCTTTTTTCAAATATTTCTGAAATAGTTCTGACTTCTAAAGCTTAGATTGTTCGATAACATTGTGATAATTTTGTTAAAGTAATATCTTTCGAAATAAATTTGTGAAATGTTTCAAGGCAATTTCGTGAGAAACTAATTTAAATCGCCGAGAAATTGCGTCATGTATATTGTTTTCCTTTTAAATATACGTTTTTTTTACTAAGTAGCTAAAAAAAGCGGGCTTGATTGAGGTGCATGTCGCTTATACTTCGTTTTGTTTCCATTTTCAAAATCAAACTCCAAGACTTTGTACAAAGTTAAATCTCTTGTAATAAATTCAGTTCATGTGCAAAATATTAATGTCATCAATTGCATTGACATGATTTTGTTATGCAAGTAAAGAAAAATTTATCTTATCATATTTCTATAATCATAATTTTTTCTAGAATTTCTTTTAAAATACATATGTGAAACGTTAAAGGCAATTTTAATTAATTAAAAATTAAATTAAATCGTTGGGAAATAGCGCCGTGTATATATTATATTCTTTTTAAATATACGTTTTTTAATGTATTTTGTAGCGTAAAACAGCGGGTTTGTTTGAGATACATGTCGACTCATGCTCCGTTTCGTTTTCTCAAAATTAAACGCCAAAAATTGGTATCTTTTATAATAAACCTAGTTCACGTGCAAAAATTTTGATTTCGTCAGTTGCATCGATTTTGTTATATAATTGAAGAAAGACGTTTCGTCATCTTTGTTGCACCTCTATAATTAAGTTCAGAGATTTGGTCAATTTTGATATCTTGATTGATTATATTTTTGTGTCTTACATTCGTTATCGCACAGTGATTTTCTATTATAATTTGATTTGAAAAGACGAAGACACACAAATTATATCACCTTAGTGGCCGTAAGACGCTGCTATCTCCTTTCCGTCGATAAAGCGCGATAAATTGTTGCAAGAATTTTTGCCGTGTATTACGGTACGCGCAGACGTTTTCTTAATGTTTAAAAAGAAATTAAGAGTCGTCACTGTCTGTTGGATCTAGATATTTATCTAGATATCCATCTGTTATCTCAGCGAGACACGTGGACGAATCATTGCTTTTAGCTCGGCAAAGAAACGAATTAGAGAGATTAAAAGTTGCTCATTTGTAAGAGTAAATCTAGTAGCCAGTTTTATCATTTGTGTCTAGCTAAAATGGATTTTAAGAGAAAAATTAACATTGACTTTATAACTTCACCAAGTTTTTTTACTTTATTTAGTCATAGGCCGGTATTCATAGTCGGATCTTTTCTATTCAAGACCGTCTTGAATTTATCTAAAGATGCCGAGAAAGATGCTGTATGGAACATTTCATTGTCTACGAAGTATCTAAAGATGCGGTCTTGAATATAAGATCTGACTATGAATACCGGCCATAGTACGGACATTATACAATGTAAGCCGAGGGGGAAACCGCTGACCAAAATCTTGTACACCAATGCCCACTAATGCCCAGTGGGCATTACTTTATCTTATTATCTTCTTTTATCTTATTTATCTTGTTTTATCTTATTGTATCTTATTGTATCTTATTTTATCTTTATAATGCCCCAGCAAGACGTAATGCCCAAAAAATGCCCTAGTAATGCCCAGTAATGCCGCAAATCTGTACACCACAATGCCCTCAGCGGTTTCCCCCTCGATGTAAGCTTTAGAAGTCAGAACGATTTCAGAAATATTTGAAAACTGCCTGACATTCTTTTCTTTTGTTCGCTTATTTTCTTTGGAGGGACAGCCTTTATTCTCTTGTTACAACAGCCTTTTACATTTATTGTTAGAGAAAGATATCTTAAAAAGGCACGCAGCTCTGTGTGAAGCGATTAGTAATGTGTCCTTGGTTCGATTCTGGTCCTTATATTTTCCCGTTAAGAGAAAATTTATGATTCCACATTTGAAAACTTAAGGGGATGCTAGGGTGATTCTGCACTTTTGACACCTTTTTCTCTTAGAACTGTCAATTCGTGAAAACATTTGTGTAATATATAAATTATGTGGCTTTTGTGTACGAACCGACATTGTTCCACTATTCGGACTAAATCAGAGATCAGCATGGCATCATTGAAATTAAGTTTAGAAGCCTAGCAAAAAATATATAAAAAGTTAGGTAACCTATAACTTATTCGAGTGAATAGACTTCTTGTTAAGCTCCTAAACTTCATTTCAATAATACCATGCTGTTCTTTCACTTAAACTGAACGTATTATGTTACTACAGCCACATTTCTTTATAACCAATAATTATCGAAGAAAATATCACAAGTAACGTTTGTTTCTAAATATATCGACTTTTTTCTCTCAGTGTACATCAAGGATGTACTTCAAAATTTTGTTTTGCAGTTATAACGAATTCAGCAATGGCTAATTCAAGAGGGATACCCCGTATACAGGTCTTTAGACCGACGTACGAAGAGTTCAAGGATTTCACGAAATATGTGGCGTATATGGAAAGTCAGGGAGCTCACAAGGCCGGGCTGGCAAAAGTGATACCGCCGCCCGAATGGGTCCCGCGGAAGTCGGGCTATGATCTAGATAAGCTAGATCTCACCATTCCAGCGCCAATCTGCCAAGTTGTCACTGGGAAGCAGGGGCTTTACCAGCAAATTAATATCCAAAAGAAGTCGATGACTGTACAGGAATATGACAAATTGGCCAATTCCGATCGTTACGCCACTCCTCGTCACTTCGACTACGAGGATCTCGAGAGGAAATACTGGAAGAACATAACGTACGTGGCACCGATATATGGCGCGGATGTATCTGGCTCCCTGACGGATCCGGACGTGAAAGAGTGGAATATCAATCATCTAGGGACGATTCTGGATTACGTTAACAAGGATTACGGCATATCTATCGATGGCGTCAACACGGCTTACCTGTATTTCGGAATGTGGAAAACCACATTTGCCTGGCATACGGAGGATATGGATCTTTATTCTATTAATTATTTACATTTTGGCGCGCCGAAAACGTGGTACGCCATACCGCCGGAGCACGGCCGTAGATTGGAAAGACTTGCCAGCGGCTTTTTCCCAAGCAGCTATCAGTATTGCCAGGCGTTTTTGCGCCACAAAATGTCTCTGATATCTCCCCAAATACTGAGGCAATACTCTATTCCATGTAACAAAGTAAGTTTGTTTTCCATTTACGCATTACGCACGGTTCCCAAGTTGCTTACAGCTATTTCTCATATCTGTGCTTCTATAGATAACGCAAGAAGCTGGAGAGATAATGATTACATTTCCATATGGCTACCATGCTGGTTTTAATCATGGATTCAATTGCGCGGAATCCACCAATTTTGCTACACCTAGATGGGTAGAGTATGGAAAGAGAGCTACGCAATGTACCTGCAGTAAAGACATGGTCAAAATATCTATGGACACCTTTGTGAAACGTTTTCAACCAGATAGGTATGTACTTAAGTAACTTTTGCTTAAAAATTATTTAACTTTGTTACGACACTTGCTAAACACGATGCATCGTCCAAGTATCTAATACAATTAATCCTCTAATAACGTAGGTATGATTTGTGGCTGCGAGGCGAGGATATCGGTCCCCATCCTGAGGATCCTAGGCAGACTGCTGCGCCAATGCCGTCTCAAATGGATCTATTGTGTAACACTTGTAGCAATGGCGAATTACCGCAAAGCTACTTGAGCGCGACGCCAAAAAATAAACGACATATGATTCATAAGAAGAAGAGCACAAGCACTAATTCTGCTGTTAACATGGAAGAATTAGTAAACCGCTCGGATATTCCCCCGGATGTTAAAAAGGCTTTGCAAGATCTCGATTTTGAGGAAATAGATGAGGCACCAGATGAGCAGCAGTTAGAGGTCTTGGAAGATATTTGGCTCAAAGCAGGAGAAATGGGTAAAATTTTGTACCTTTTTTCTGTTGTTATTACTATAACTTTTGTTACTATACAGGATGAGTTTTTTAATTTGAGACTGCAAAATATCTGGAAAATAAACATTGTACGAAAAAATGTTCCAAATAAACCCTCAATCTTTTCGAGGGGGCAATTTCATCCCGCAAAAATCAGCTACCGATCCCCGCTTGGAGGTGGGGCGGAGGGTAACTTTAAAATCTTAAATGGGAACCCCTATTGTTTATAATACTATCTTATTCTACTAATTAATATGAACAACTTTTGTCTGAAATATTTCTTTATTTACCTAATACTTTTTGAGATATTCAAGAGAAAATTGATAATTTTTTCAATATTTAACTTATGATATCTTGATAACTGTTTGTTGGAGGGAAAAGTAGTACAAGACTTTTTTACGTGATTTGGTCTCAGGAATATGTTGCAATAGTGCTTCAATTATTGAAAATTTTTGTATATTGTAACGTACACAAAAATGTTTAATAGTAGTAGAATAAGATAGTATGATAAACAATAGGAGTTCCCATTTAAGATTTCAGAGTTACCCCCCGCCCCACCTGCAGGGGGGGGGAGCGGTAGGCGGCTAACTATTGCGGGATGGAATTGCCCCCTCGAAAATATTGAGGGTTTATCTGGAACATTTTTTCGTACAATGCTTATTTTTTCAGATATTTAGCAGTCCCAAGTTAAAAAACTCACCCTGTATGTTTCATATAGTTATTCCGTGAGTTCACTGATCGTATACTATTATTTTAGATATTAATGAAGCAAGTGTGTATGACGACGGTTACAATCGCAAGAAAGGCAAGAAGAGGAAGAAAAAGCAAACCTTAGATAAGGAGAAGAAACCAAAAATGGAATCAAAATCCAAGAAAGATGCAAACAAATTTAATGTACAGGGTATAGTTAAAATTGAAGTGAAAACTGAGGCTAATATATCTAGTGAATTTGAATACGTATCCCAGGAAAATATCGAAGAGATTTCTGTACCTCAAGGAAACTATAATGATAAAATTATTATAGAAGATAATCTTGTAGACCCTCTAGAAATAGACGTCAGTACTCCAGGTAAATTTAATCCTTCAGAAATTAATGAAAAATATAGTAAGAAGAAAAAGAAGCATTCCAAACACAGCGAGCCGAAAAAAGTAAAACCGAAACGTGTGTCTAAAAGTAAACGCAAGCACGATAATGTACCGTTCCTTAATCCTACGTCAACATCAGATGCCACTGTGCAATGTAAAACTGTATCGCTATCTGATTTAGATATAAATCAGATATCTAAAATCCCACAAAATATAAATGTGATTCCAGGAGATTTTAATCTAGTGCCTGTAACCGTTTCGCTTAACAAGCTTAAACCGGAAATCACAAATCAGACTAACATTACTCAGATAACGAATCCGGCATCTACCAATGACGAAAGAGACACGGCAAAATCATTGATCAGTATAGCGGAAAGCAGAGTACCTTGTGCATCGACAAACGGTAGAAGTGATTTTCCAAAAATGACATTTACAAGTACAGGTTTTGCAAAGACCCCTTATGCCATTGTACAGAGTACAACTTCTGGATGTCAGAACGGAAGTGCAAACTACGTTGCGCCCATTCAGATTAAACAGCTTACCAATGTAAACTACAAAAACATTGGTGCAGTGCCCATGGAAAACAGATTAATAAAACCTAATACTAATCGTAGAAACTTGATAAAAGCACCTCGTTTGAAATTGCCATCCAATATATCGATTCCACAACATTTGTCGATTAAACCACAAACTGAGAGTTCTGCTGAAGATCCGCAAACCCCGGCTACGTCAAAGAATAATATGATTGACGTAAAACCACCGGGTATATATTTGTTATTCCATAAGAAGCCTCCAGTTTTGAAGAATGAAACGGAAGTACAGCAGTACACTGGAAACAATATCAAAAGTCCACCATCGTTAGAAATTTCAAGGCAGATTCTACCTGAAGCTACTACTCTTACTCGTTTAGATACACCACTGAATACAGATTGCACGCCTATATTATTCAATCCGTCCCAGCCATTTAACCATGGCACAAATTTCAAGAGTGAGAGAACGATGGGACAAGCACCTTGTATGAGCGACGGTCCCGAGGAATTAATAACCATCATGCCGCAAAATCCGTATTTAGATATTTCTAACCCAGTTCAAAGGACTGCAATGTGTGGTGAGCAGGATTGCATTCAGTTTCCTCCTTCAACTGTATCACCCATACCAAAGAGTACAGTCATAGCGCAATATCCAACGTATCCTCCCGCTCAATTCATACCTCATCACGTACAAGATACCGAATTGTCGACAGTCGCAAATGTTTTACCTGTACCTGCACCTTCAAAACGAGCTGCACCAAGAGGAGGTACCAAGAGTGCACCGCGTCAAAGATCGCAAAAGGGAGCGTCACGCAGAAAGCCGGCGGCAAAAAATAACAAGTCGAATAACAACGCATCTTCTAGTACTTCTCAAGCATGTATTACGAGTACTTCTCAAGCAAGTATTACGAGTACTTCCGTGGGAACCCAGTTTAATAGTCCTATTGATTCGACGTGGACGAATCTGTCCGATCCAAACATTCAATCCCGCATTACAAGTACGCAAAACACGTTACAGGAAAATGAGCATTTAAATATATTTGACAATAAGGCACAAGACTTACAAGGACAAGAAGAGAATACTTATTTATCTTCACTCGCACCTAAAATGGCACCGGGACGAAGAAAGCCCAAAGAGAAAAAGGCCACAACAAGAAAAAAACCAATCCTTCCTCCTACAACATCTGCTCCCGCGAGCATTACTTCCCCGACTGTTACTTCTGCGGCCGTTGCTTCTGCGACCATTGCTTCTGCGGCCGTTGCTTCTGCGGCCGTTGCTTCTACGTCCGTCACACCCGTCGCTGCGTGTGCTATAGACGTTGCTCCTATGACTTCTACTGCAACGACTGTTGCTCCCGCAATTGTCGCTCCTGTGATCGAGGCTACAAAAGATCAATGCCACAACTCTCCCGAGATACCACAGCTCTGCAGTCAGCCAACATCGGTAATACCAGGACACATTTCTACGATGATGTATCCGAACATACTAAACCATGAGCTGCTGAAAGCATTCAATAATTATTGGAGCGCTCAAGTGTCCCACTGTGCGGTATGCGCTACTTTTGCCTTGTGCACAAGCGGAAGCAGCAAAATGATGCTGCCTGATTGGAAGTATTGCGAATCAGTTACGCTACCTGAGAGTACGCCGATATGGGTAAGGAAATAATGTTCACAACAGTAACTGTTAACTTTTTCAGTAGCAATCTTCTTTTGTATGCGACAAGAGTTGGGAAGATACTGATTGAAAGAATCATTTGTGTACATTAGGTGTCGGCCAGCATTTTTGCAGCAAACTCTAAGGAACAAGTCATTGAGCCAGAGAATAACAAACTTTTACGATGCAGAGAGTGTCATGTAACCGTTCATGCATCTTGTTACGGTATAACTATATTACCTGTGGATATCCGAGGTTGGGCCTGCGACAAGTGTAGAGCTGGCAGAAATGATGTGGTGCGTATTTAATAGAACTGTTTTCTTTTTTCTATGTTTGTCAACGTCAAACATGCGTCTTATTTAATTCTGCTTTGTTACAGATGTGTTGCCTATGTCCGATGTATGGCGGTGCTATGAAACGAACCAGTGACAGCAGATGGGCACATATCTTGTGCACGCTTATGGTGCCAGGAGCCACATTCAAAGATGCCATAAATAAAGATCCTATCAACGTATTGAGTCCGATCATGGTGGACTCGTGCAACAAGAAATGTTGTTTCTGCGGGCAAGTTAATGGAGCGTGCCTGAAGTGTAATCAGTGCAACAATGTGTTTCATCCGTCTTGCGGTCTCGCTGTAGGCGCTACATTTATCATACCGGTGTACAATTCACAGGAACTTCAGGTATATTCCCTAATCATAAAACATTGTTATTAAGCAAGTTTGTAAATATTAATGCTAATATTATGGACATCTAGGTAACGTGTAACGGACACGACGAGGGCAAAGAAAAGATTCCGCAGATACGCCAAGGAGAGACAGTCTGGGCAAAACATCGTAATACCCGATATTATCAAGCTAAAGTAGAGGCTATCCAGGACACTCTCTTTTACATGGTTACATTCAACGATAACAGCTTCAGTGACGATCTGTATCCTTCAGATATAATCGTAAGTTTCGACAGGCCCTTCTTATCGTTTTATTAATCCAATATCTATATAATTATACAACTAATGCCGGCTAATTTGTTTAATGATCGAAGATTAAAGCTTATTTTAAAATATTTGAGATATTTTTCAAAACGTGCTATACATATATTTTTGCTCCTTATTTAGAACTATGATCCCGGAAACACGCTTCCGCTCGGAGCCGCAGTAAGGGTGAACTGGACAGACGGTCAGATATATGACGGCGTCTTCGAAGGTACAAATCATCGAATAATGTTTACTGTAAGTAATTGCAATATCTCCATATAAAGATCAACTTATTTTATATTGACTATTTGATTATTAATTATACACACTTTTTCTACTTAGGTGATTTTCGAGGATGGCTCTCAACTCGTTTTAAAGCGCAATGAAATCTATAGTTTACAAGAAGATATGCCAAAAAGAGTGCGTTCTCGTCTGGTGAGTTTGGTCAGAAATTAATATTATAAAGTAACAATAATGAACGTGGCTTATTCTCTTTATTTTATTATCTTTCGTCTCTTTTTTTGTGTTATTCTTACGTTTACTTTTTTGTTTCTCTGTTGGTTTATTAAAGTCAGTTGCAACTGAAATGAAGCACCGCTCTCATCTTTATGGGATAGAAGATAATAACATAGAAGCGCAAAGAAAAGTGAAACCATTGAAAATTTATGAGAACTGTAATGATGTAATGTAAATAAATTATTAAGAGAAGGGAGCATAGAAATCATGTTGTAAATAGTTGATATATAAAGTATATTTTATAATCGCGATTGTCTTCTCTAACTCGATTTAATTTCGGACTGATCGAACGATAGAAACTTTCTTTTCCTTTATGTTCAATAATTTTTGTTTTAGTTAACCGATGTTTTCAACGATGAAGAATATAATTATGTATAAATTTTTATGTTAAATTATTAGTTTACAGTACTGTGCCTATACATATAATTCGATGTTTTATCCATACATAATATACATTATTTTATTAGTGTTTATTTGACTAATATACATATATAAAAGTATATGAGTACGCATACGCACGCACACAAAGTATGAGAGGGAGGCGGAGCGAGAGCGTGTGTGCGTGCGTGTGCGTGTGTGCGTGAGTGTGTGTATGTGTTATAACTATGTATTTATATATGTATATTTATTACACATACGTGTATATATATATACATAGTTATATGTATTTGTGTACCTAATAATGTTTTAACGGCAACAATGGAAAGTATTGTAGATATTGTTGTTATGAACAGAAAGTTTTATGATAATCTTTTATCCGAAACTAATTGAGTCCTACCAGTGTAAAAGTTAAAAGAGATAAAAAGATCACTTAAAAATAATATGTCCAAAATGTCAAGAAATATATTTAAGATATCAAAAGATTAATGTATATTTAACTGAACAACAAACATGCATTCTCATAATTATATTCTCTTCTTATTTGAGATAAAAACGCCAACAGTTACTTAAATTATAAGTAACTCTCTTATAACTTTGTACGATACTTTTCGTTGATACCGTTGCTTATTGTAATCGAATTATATGTTGATGCTGTGTTTCTCAGTATTTTATCATCGTATACTTTAGTATTCTCGAATAAATGTCTGTAAATTGAAACGTTCCACATTTTTTATACAAGAGGCAATTGATCTTTTACATTTATCAATTTATGAATCAGAAAAACTATTTGCAAAAATAAACCAACATGAGAAGCAAACATCAACAAGCACATATTTTTTAAGTGTATTTATATAAGTCTATTTTTCATTATAATGAATAATATGATTAGAGATAATTTTAACGATAGCTCACACGTGTGCATTAGTTTTATGTATTTCATTTTAAGAATAGATGTCTAAGCTGTCATAATTGCATTACAAATTTCGTGTTCATTAAGACCAGACGTGTTAAGAGAATTCATCAGTTGCTCATGAACATATTGAACAACTATTTTTGAGCTATGAGAATTTCCAGTTTATTTATTTTCATTAACATCATGTTGTAGAATCCATCCAACTAAGTAGAAATTTACTTGAGTTTTAAGAAAAGAAGTAAATATAATATCCTATTATTGCTTAAAGTATTAAAAATAAGCCATTAAGATGAAAATATGAGACGAGACCATTTTATATCATCTAAGATATTAGATTACTTTCAGATTACTTTCATTCACAAGAAATTAATAATAATGTATATAAAATTTACATATACATATAACATAGAGATACTAAACATGCAGTTTCATATTAGGTATATATGCAATATACTATAGAATAAATTCGATGTAAATTACTTTATCTCCATAATCAGCTGATGGAAGATTGTACATTGTTGAGTCTTTCACTAATTTTACTTCTAGTCGCTATTTTTATTCTGTTTTAATACTTAAAGTTACAAGAGAGAAAGAGCAAATTAATAAGGAGTACAGTATTACCTTCCTTGTAGAAATTGCTGTGATGGCAATATCACTTTTGTGTATGTACCTATGTTTATGACACATGTATAAAAAAAATATAACGAACAACAGAAAATATCCTCCAGAGAATTATTAATATCCAAAAACAAGACTGCAATTATTGTTATCACTGTTATTATCGCGAATAGAAATAATCTTTTTGTAGACGATGCTTACATTTAAGTACGCTCTTCTAAGTATCATTAAAATGAATGTAATCCTTATCTTCACATATTAATTCATTATGATTAAATTTTAAGTAAAGTATAAAGTATAATTATATTTATAAGATTAAGGGAGAAAATTTGTCAGTTTGTTATTAACTGTTCAAATGCTCTTATTGAAAATAAATTCTATTGTAAACTCTAAGAAGAATGCTATGATATCACAAATAAAAAAAGTTTTGAAACAAACTATAATTGCACAAGTTGATTCTCACTGACTAGCTTACATTGTGCAAACGCGAAGCGAAATACAAAATGTATCATTATACATCGCTGCACTATGAGCAAAATATAATCAATCTTAGAAAATCCGTGGTTTTGGATAATAATATTTTCATGATAAATTGTGTCGTTTTAATCCAGTATTTGACTAAAGGATGACAATATCTAAATATGCTGTTCTGTTAAGAAAATTGCAATTTATCTGGCTTTAAGATTATATTTTTTAACACTGAATCTAATCTACAATAAATCGGTCAATTAATAAGAGATGAATCTAATGATATAATTTATTTCCAACAATGTTTCTCTATATGCATATTAAACATGTCTCACTTTCCTTCAAATTATTTGTAATTCATGACTACATTATTATAAGACTATTTCTTCGTGGTCATTTTGTCTTCATTGATGTTGCAGACATTAAAATACAATATTTAATGTTAGGATTGTAAATTATATTTAAAAATATGTGCTCATATATACATTTTCAGGCCTATTCGTTGGTTAGTTAATGGGATTGTGTCATTTTTGATTGTATTGTATTGTATAAGGATTTGGAAATCATGTACTTAAATGTAGAAATGGTAGATGCAGCAAAAAATAAAGAAAATAAGAGTAAATGAATGTATTTAACAATTTATAGTACTCTTTTATCACATATAAATTGATTTTAACAAAAACTAATATAAAAGAAGAACTATAGTATTTTCTCTTACAATTAGAGAAATTCGACGATCATTAATTTTTATTCTCTTATTTTTCAATAAAATACTTTCCTTACATTATTATTTCAGAAAGAAGATTGTGTTTCTTATGGTAAGATATTATGTGCAAATAGAGAGTGCCAAATATTTAGTTAACAAAACCACATATCCATAGATAATATTAAGAACGATTTAAATAAAATACTAAAGTGTAAACTACAATATTGTATTGTTTAGTGCATTTTTAGAGCTTTAAATATAATTACAAGCTATATTAGCGGTGCTCAAATGCACGCTGTATCATGTATATGCATATACATACACAGTGTGTATGTATGTGTGTGTGTATATATATATATATATATCTCTCTCTCTCTCTGTTCTTTAGTTATCACTCAGGCTTATATACAAATAGATACTTTATAGAAATCTTGTCATTAAATCTTTGAATATCACCGCCTTTTGCGAACAAAGTTGTTCACGATTATAGCGTCTTGTCATGATTAATACAAAATAACTCCGACTAGTACTTTATTTCGCTAAATACAGTACTTTAAGAAACCCTTGCTGGTTTAAAAGGTATGGAAAATTCAATAATGGCAGCTAGTCTTCTCTCAATCTTCTCACAATCTTCGAATAGAAAAGAACATCCCCGAAATGTCATGGAACATCTCGTATCTAGTGAGACCAAGGACTAAAGAAATAATAACTTTGCTAATTATGCTCTTTTGACCTTAGAATTTCCGATGGAATCGCTCCCGTGGAATTTCTTTGTATCTTCACATTTCTCATGGGAAATGCATATTAGAATTCTTATGTCGTTTCTCAAAGGGAACGTGTGCACTACAAAAACTCTATTTGACAAAATCGTGTTTGGTTCATCTTCTGTTGAGCTTGCACCAAAGCGCGCTGGCCGTTAGAAGATGCATCAGCACTCCGATACCGAGGATGAGTATCAGATTGTTGACCACGTTTATATTGGTGATGTCTAATTCGATGAGAAACGTGCTGGGCTTCTTGTAGTGACAATAAAACTCATCGCATAGCAAGTCCATTCTGTTGGATCCATACATGGTGTACACCAGACTGTGGAAACCCGCTCGGAAGTATGATACATAGAACATCCAACGGAACGCATGCGGCGTGTCTACGTATTTTAGGCAGAAGCCGAAGATGGAGAACAGCACCGCGAGTATCGGACCGATGAAGACTGCGAGCTGCAAAGAATTACGAAAATTCAATTTCTTTCTTCCTACGTACGTTTAAAGTTGAACATTTTAGCATATTTGGTTGTAATTCTCAATGGATCCGGATGTGTGTGCAAGAAATTTTCACATTCTCATATGAAAAATATGTGTAAAAATGCACATGCCCACATACGAACGTATTAAATGTCTACTTTAAGAACTTAGATCCGTCATGTCATCGATATATGTGGATTCGATGTCTATTAATTGGATTTCGAAATGAGATCTCGTGCAAGTAATAAAATTTAATTTGTAATTATGACAAATTAAACTTAAAATACTTGTGTACAAATCAATTATCGGACGTCTTTTTCTAAACGATAAAGAAAGAGGTGTAACGTGGCGGTTCAAAACTTCTGTGCAATTTTGAACAATTTCTCTTGATTGTGATTGTGAGTAATACACATTTGTGAAAGATAAGCGAAAGGACAATCTTTAAGTTTCGATGATGAGAAGCAAATGATGTATAAATGATGTATAATGATATCTGCAACAAATAACACAAGAGAAGTTGAAAAAGAGAATCAGCGTGTTAGAATAATTGTCCAACGATGAATATCTGTGACTTAATTATCCGCATTGCGTAATTTCAGAATTGTGTACGGATTACTTATTATTAAAGGAGGAGGCATATACATTCCGCATTTCGAGGAGATTTACCTTGATCGGCGTAGTAACGCCGATGAAGAAACCCCAGGCTTGCGCCGTCAGACTGGCAGCTATGCTGAGTACCAGGAAGAATATTATACGGTTCGTTTCTATGGGCTGTCCGGTCAACCAGTAGCTTATTACCAGATACAATGCCGCACACGCCGCTTGCAATGGTATCTCTATCAACAATATGCTGATATAATACGGCGCCAGCCGGTACCAGCGATTGAAATGCTCCCTCATGAGAATCCGCATCTCCAATGGGACTAAAACAAATATAAACTGAGGCTGAACACTCATTGAGTACCATATATAGTTCCAAGTTTAGCTCGAATCAATTCTGCTGATTAAACACCGACTAAGTTAATCGGAGTTTAATCGATGTTGCCTTTAGAGACACAGAAATGGAGGGGACTACATGCAAGGGGACACATTTGCGTGTAGTGAATGAGAAAAGGATCTCGCACATTTTATATAGAAAATAGCTTTCGGTTAGATTTCGCTGAAATTAAAATATATTATTGCCCACACCTTCCCGATAAAAAGTGTCAATGGGCACAACCTCCTAAAAGCAGTAGTCTAATTGTAAGAGCTACAAAGCCTCAATATTAGGATTTGGAGGTGAAGCATACTGATTAGACGTTTATTTTTGTCCAAGTAAATGCATATACTGGGTGTTAAAAAGTCTGGACATGGTCGAATATCTCCATAAGAAAGAGTTTTACTAGAAAATGTTTCTGACAAAAGTTGTTTGGTTCCGAGGGGGGAGGGGCATAAGATGAGATCATTAATTTGACCTTGAATAGTTGCTCGAAAGTCACCTTTAATTTTTTAAATAAAACCCCCTATTGTTTATTACATACTATCATTCTGCTAATTAATATGAACAACTTTTGTCTGAAACATTTTTTTACTTGCCTAATACTCTTTGAGATATTCAGGAGAAAATTGATAACTTTTTCAATATTTAGCTTATGACATCTCAATAACTGTTTGTCGGAGGGAAAAGTAATACAGGACTGTTTTACTTGATTTGATCTCAGGAATATGCTGTTGCAATCGTGCTCCAGTTATTGAAAATTTTTGTGTATGTAAATTTTGTGTATGTCACAATACATACTTGGAGCACTATAAGCACTTAAATTATATTAAAAGTCCAATTGATGAAATCCAATTATAAATTGCTCGTATGAATCTTGATTTAATTATCTCAATTTTTTAAATAAACAAGTATATTAGCACTTAGCTATATTCATTTTTATTCTAATTTTAAGCAAAATGTATTTCTCACGATAGAATTGCGCAAGATTCATCGACGTGTCGTTGTGGGATAATTTATTGAAAGTTAACAACCGTAATATTGAGACATCCATCATTCGTTTATGATTACCGAGAAAATAAATTATCAAATCGTATCCACAATAAATTACTCAAATATAGCGATATACTCAAATGAGCATTAAAAGTCTAAACAGAAACGTTACTATTCGGTCTGAGATTCGAGCCCGTTCTCCTTGAAAACGCTGCAGGATGCACCGCGGCGAGGCTCGCTCCAGGTAACCGCTCTATGAAATTCGCAACAGCACAAAGATATTCGTTTCCTTGACCTACATCTCGGAGTAATGACAACGCGGCGCCGAGTTCACGAATAACACACTCCACTTAATACAGCAGTAATGAAGATAGATAATTATCGCCAACTTACATTTCGAAAAATAACTGACAATGAGATTAGTGACGATAGCTCTGAACAACTGTGATGATTGATGTTTTCCACAAATAGTGAAATTCAGGAATATATGTAGGTACTACATAAAATTTCGGAAATCAAATAAGTCCAGAGTGAAATCCGTTTCTACCACGGTGGATCACATGAAGTCATAAAATGAAAAAATAAAAGAAACGAGTGAAATCTGGCCTTCAATATCATTCGATCTAGCACGCGCGACGAAGGTAACGCGAGAACGGTTCTCGCTTGACGGAGTCAAGCTGTTGTACGCTAACTTAGAAAATAAAAATTGCAGAGTATCGGTAGCGACCGCGTCAAACCGCCTTAGGTTTCTCCGAGAGAATTCGCGAACGTGACACGACGCTGATACATTTGGTACATTCGATTAAACTGAGCGCACGTTCTATTTATTTAGTGAAATCTGTCCTGATTAAATAAAATTAATATAATTTTTAAATAAAATCATGCAAATTTGACCAATTGAAGTGTCACATGGTTGCAATTGAAATATCAAATGAAGCTATGTGAAATTAAAAGTCAGATGAAATTGGACACGTCAAAAAAACAATTCTATCGTATAATGTAACTAACATACTACTCTTTCCAAGATTGGAAACGTCAAAAATACAATATAGACGTGGGTTCCGTCGTATAATGCAACTAAATGCCACAAAAAATGCATCTAAAATACTAGTCTTTCCAGTTTATCGAAACCAAACATCTTCGTGTGTAATACAGGGACACATTTCTTTCACCAGTATTTTTAGAAGTTGCGATGCAACAACAGCTAAATTTGCGTTCTCAATATTTACATATATTAACATATTATTCTTCATAGGAAGACCAGTATATATGTAATGTGGTGTATTTAATAACTCGTGCCATTAATTATTTACATTCAAACGTGTACATGATTAATGAAAATAAGCTATAGATACCCGAATTAGGTGGAATTAAGGAGCTGGAAAGCTGGCTGTGATAATTGACGTCTAAACGTGATGTTTAACGGCTTTGACAATAATTAGATACTCACAGGCAAGAGTAACGGCCATCTTTCCGGTATACACGAGGAGCAATAACGATCCGTACAGGTAGACGTAATTCGCTAAGACATTGGCTCGATAGCCGCTTCCCATGTACAAGTACCCAAAGATTATGCCGATTAGTAAGTGACAGAGCAATCGCGCCATCAATAACGAGTAGTCTCTTTTCATGCTTAGTAGCTGCCTCTTGTAAAGAAGATAGCACTGCGTCAAGAAACCGGCGGGTGGTGGCGGTTCATTGATTCTGTCCGCTAAAATAACACACAGAAGTCAGTATTGATAAACAGAAAGAACAACTTTGCTGAAGTTTCTCAAAATTTAGCTAAATACAGATTTAAAAATAATTTGACATAAAGAAATCAAGAGCCATAGGATATGAGCATTAGGTAATGTTATTGTTGAGAATAACTTTATTGATCCATTAAAATAATTACGTAGAATGCTCACACGCTGTTTGCCAGAATGTTAAAACTTTTTTTTCAGACCAGTTATACTTGAACATAATTTCTACATAATTCACCTTGATGGTTCAATATAATTATTACCAGATCTGTGATTAGTAAAATATTTTGCTGGAGATTAACTTGTAAATTTTATCGCATTCGTAATCTTGTCGAAGCTCTTTAGTAATTTACTACCTTGTGCAAGAATGTTAAGATGAATTAAAAGTAAGAAGTATAGTTTTATATCTCCACCAGCGAGCGGAGAGGCAGAGAACGAGAGAGAAAGAAAAGTCTTTAATATGAATAACACATGAGTTTAACTATAAATACAATTCAGATAAAATATACTTCATCGAGTAGGTAAGTAGTTGAATATTTATGCAACTTTTGTAAAAAAAAAGAGCCGAGTATCTGTAAAACGACATTACTAAACCATTTTCATATACGCTACACCTTGAGTCGGAACAGTACTAAAATTATACCGAATAACATGAATAGCAAGAGTTATATGCGTTTATAACATCAGAGTTGCTCACTCGCAGCATATTTTATTTTTTCGTTGTAATCTTTTAGAAAACTTGAAAGTTTCTGTGAGTTACACAACATTTTCTTCTTACTTTTATCTATTCGAGATTAGAATCAGGAGTCCGATCGTGAATCTTTTCCTCTAGCGTGAATTCGTGAAAGGTGAAAAATTTTATTGAGTAGTGAAATTCTTCGATGAAATTTTTTAGTTTTCACAAGTTCACGCTAGAAGAAAAGAATCACGATCGAGCCCCAGGTTTATGACCGAAGTATCGATCGGTAAGTTCGTGCAGATTTTTTAACGAAACTGAAATTATTAATACACAATTGTTAATTAATTATCAATTATACTATTGGTAATTATTAATTAATTTTAATAGTTGCTCTCAAATGCCAGTTAAACAAAAATCTGCATAAACTTATGGGTCAACCTAATAAAACTGAAGAAGAAGCGACCGTACTTTCGTCATGCAATCCCGTGGTAAGACCGACAGTTGTTTTCTGATCATTCGGCATCGTTTCCACCGCTGCCACTAGCTTGTCAAGCGCAATCTCGTACTCACCAACCGCCACCTCGAGAACTGAAACGAATTGAAGGACCCGATTTTAAAGTCATTATTTCTAGAACTATAATTATTACGCCGTTGTGCATAACGCTTTCGAAGTGAATGTTGACCGTTTCAACATCCGCGCTGCGCGCGTATCCACGTTGATTTGCAATCAGCTTATTCAAGCACGTCATTACGAGACGTTGACACGCGATTGTTCGTGTGCTATCTCGGTGTTTCAAGTGAAGAGCTTACAACATATCAAATCCATAAATAGACGACGGCTATTGGGGAAAGGTCTTTTCAGAATCATACTCGCTGTAATTTATTCGCTCGTCCACCTGTACCTGCGATATATAAAAAAACTTTCCAGATTTTAAACTTTATTTACTCGTTACTCTACCTTAATTTACTCGAGACTATTACTACACACTTGAGTTCTGAGTCAACCCGTTCTTACATAACTTCGTGCAATTTATAAAGGCTCTTTTAAGATACGATTTCGCGATCTTGGCGCGGACCACAGTGAAATACGGCCTTGGTTCGTTTCGGTCGGCGATTTCTCATTTTGTTAATTACACATTCGCTATCTATCAGAAGCGAACCGTCGGAGAGATCCAGCTCAGGCTTATAATTGCCATAATTGTTCCAGCTGCGCTAGGAAATTGCACGTACCGAAATCCGCCGGATTGTGATAAGGCGGACAATGGGCGCCGATGGAGGCCAGGTGCGGTAACAACGAGCTAATCGGCCCTCTGTATATGCAGTAACCGTCAGCCACCACGTATAGGGAGTCAAACATCTCCAAGAGCAGGGCGCTCGGCTGATGAATCGTACAGATTACCGTACGCCTTTCTAATTCCGCCAATCGTTTCAGTAGCGCGACGCACTGACTGCACGAGGAGGAATCCAGGCCTGAAAAGGTCAATAATTTCCATTGTAGGTGGCCTATATACAGGCTAGTACACTTTTCTGTATTGCGTAAAGTATTATACATCTCGCAGTCGCCCAGTACGCGACGCGCGGGCTCGAGGGCGATTCCCCTGCGACCCCCCTGATATCTTCGCGTTATCTCGCGAGACAATGCGCGACAATATTGCCCTGCGATGACGCAATCCCAGTGACAGATCGTAAGGTCTATCGCTGCCACGTGCAGCGTTATTAAGCAATTGCGAGAACATAGAATGAGGTAATCAGAAATACAACATCGCGGGTCGCGAGACAGGCAGTTGCGAGACGTCTGTCACTGTGCGACTATCACGGTGCGACATGATTATAACTTCACAACGTTTCTTTTTTAACACGCTGTGTAATCCTAACACATGTGTGTTATACAATGACGCTTGTTATAAAGTATTAGATTTTATCGCAGATAATTATTAACTGCAATTTATGACGCGATACGACAATGGTAAATCGTTAGACCCATTATTGTTGTTTGTAACAAGATATAATGTGGTAATTATTAGTTTTAATTTATGCAGAAGCCGCTTCAGAGCCTCCTGGATCAAGCAAATGATTAGTGAAGTTTAGAAAAATGAGCAAAAGTCCGGACAAACGTTGTTCGCATGCTAATTATTTTCGGCTTCTTACGAACACTGTAATAATTAGCTTGCGAATTAATGAGCTGTATATATTAAAATAGTTGTTATTGTTCTATACGTCCTTTAGACATAAGACGTCTAATAAATGTCTTTTAGACATGCATGTTCTCTGGGTGCCAGTACTAAGGCACTCTCGTATTATTATCTTATACTATTATATATAACATTCTTGTCAGCCAGTTATTAGATGTTTTCTGAATGAAGTATGAAAATCGTAATATAATTTAGCAGAAACACCTGTTTAATAAAATTACGACGTATATTTTATTTTCGAACTACACAAATACGTTATTATTTACGTCTGCTCTTCCAATTATTGTAATTATAGTTTTTCTACCAAGGAAGTTTATGTAATTTTCCTCCGTTATGTAATCTGACTTTTATCCAACTTTTATTCAATTCTTCTAGAATCACGTTGAAGCATCGCGTCCGTCGAAATCGCTTAAGAATTAATTGGATCTTGTACTTTTTATTGTCTTTTAAACAATTTTGCATAACATTGCTAATCTGTAATAGCGTATATTATTTACCAGTCGTTGGTTCATCGAGAAATAATACTGATGGATTAGTTAGGAGTTCCAAGGCGATGTCGAGTCGCTTCCTCTGCCCCCCCGACAACTTTCCGCACAACGTGTCATAGCAGTGGGTCAGCCCTAGCATCTCCAACAGCTCCAATACCTGCACGCGTATACATCGAATAGAATATTACATGAATGGAATTAAAAGATGCCGGCAGGCAACGTCCAGAGATAACGGGAAATGTGAATTTATAAATCGTACGTGTCGTGAGACAAATGAAGAGGACAGGAATTCATGTAAGAGTCGCGGATCCTCCTCTTGCGAAATTGAACGGGGGACCTTTCGTATCATTTCAAGAAGAAGGAAAAATTCGGGCAACCCGTCAAAGCAGTCGGTCAATTATCACGAACCTGAGCATGCTTGTAAGCGGAGCTGATTGTATAACCGAGCTTCAAATGAGCGGCCAAGGTCATTGCCTCTCCCACGGTGAGGTACATTCTGAGAATTGAGTCCTGCTGTATGTAACACGAGGTCCTTTTCCATCGTTCGCTCTGCGGTACTCGGATCTTACCGTTGACCCGAACTTCTCCGCTCACGCCCTTCACC
This sequence comes from Vollenhovia emeryi, assembly GCF_000949405.1. Lineage (NCBI taxonomy): Eukaryota > Metazoa > Arthropoda > Insecta > Hymenoptera > Formicidae > Vollenhovia > Vollenhovia emeryi. Next base: position 43,468 of record NW_011967201.1, read on the forward strand.
CTGCGCATTACCATCGTTATACTTGTAACATTACGAAGGAAGCTACATTCGCGAAAAAAATTTCTAAATACTCTACGCATGAAATCAGCGAAGAAGTATGTTACGAATGTTGCACGGAAGAATGTATGTTAAAAATGTCTTTATGCATAAATTATATACAATTGTCTATAATTATACATAATTATATACAATGTATATATCTTTATAATGTTATTTATATGTAATGTTAATTATACACAATTATGTATAATATATAGACAAATTTTATAGAATTATATTTTGTATAAATACGCGTGAAACTGGCGGAAAAATATATTACGAATGTTGCACGGAAGAAAATGTACGTTAAAAATGTTTTTGTGCATAAATTATGTACAATTGTTTATAATTATACATAATAATTATATACAATGTATATATCTTTATAATGTTATTTATATGTAATTATGTATAATATATAGACAAACTTTATAGAATTATATTTTGTATAATTACGTATAGCCATTAATTATGTATAAAACATATTTAACGGGGGGAGGGGGGTTATAAGTATACTCGAAGCCGATTTGCCTTCAAAAGTACGATACAGCATTGAAGTCTCGTAATATTAATGACTATGTAATTTCGCAGTAGCCATCTTGCGTTGAGATATAATTCGTATCTATCATCGCGCAGCTATTTAAAACGAAAGTAGAGAATAATATGTAGGGATAGGCACTTTATGCTTTTAAACACCTGTGGGTTATGTCAGAAAAAAATGCCTGATTACACTCTCATTATGCGCGAGAACTCTAGGGATTTTCCGCCAATTATGCATATGTTAAATCCGTCATTTATACACGATTATGTTATTTCGAACTTTTACGTAATATATAATAGCTCATAACTTGTGAAATTGTATGAAAATGGGAAATATAGGAATGGAGCATCTTAACAATTATCTTCAAACAAAAACCCCCAAAACTATGCATTCCAATATGTAAGAAGGAAAGAACGATACAAGACAAAAACAAAATAAGTAGTATTACAACATATGTACTCAATAAAACATGCTTATACATGTCAGGTCAAGACTAGTGTTGCATTGACAAAAACTTTCAATTAAAATCTTGATAAAATGTTGAAATATTTCACTATTTCTCTAAAAACCTAATAAACTTATATGGGCTACGTTCCACTTAACAATCGCAATGTTCGCGGAACCATTTCATCCTCGTTTCTTACCGAAAGTTAAACAAAGACAAGATTGTGTTCACGAGCGTTGCGATTGTTAAATGAAACGTACCAACAATTTGCCCTAAAACTTGATTACATGCGCAATGTTTCATCTTGTATCTTTACACCATTCGTCGCTCCTTCTCCCCCACCGTCCCTCTCTTACTTCCTTGGAATTTCGAGTTCGAGATTCTCCAATTGAGAAGCTTCCGGTAGCTTTCAAGTGATTGGAATGACAAAACGGGAAAAGTGTATGATTTTAAAAAAGTATACGTCCATTTCCCCAAATCTAAGGTCAGTATTTGTAGTTAGATCTTATATTCAAGACCGTCTTAAGATCATCTTTAGATACTCCGTAGCCAATGAAATGTTCCGTACAGCATCTTTAGATAAATTCAAAACGGTCTTGAATAAAAGATCCGACTATAAATACCGGCCTAAGTGTTTTAAAGGCAAACACCAACTTCTTGTGGCAATTATACAATAATTATGTGCAAATCGCATTATGCTGCGCGGAGGATCTTATTATTTGATTGAAATCTATCAATATTAAGTGTGTATCATACAAGAACACTTTACTATTCGCAAAAGTCGCTTGCTTTAAAAAACATCTTATGTAGACATGTTTTTGTCTTAAGCAAAGTTGTTTCCGGTTTTAAGCTACTTCTTTTTAACGGAATAATACATTTTCTCTTGCATTAAGGTGAGACCGTCGTAAGAAGTGAACACTTTACGAAATTCCATATTTTCTCGTGATACAAATTCCGATAGAAAACATGAAATATCTCACTTTTTAATATCGGTGGGACGTGATCTCTGATGCATATTTGCCACATCATATTGTAAGCATAGTCGCCGCGACTCATAGTATTTGACGCGAGCGGACTAATTAAGTAGTTCAGCACAAATACTTAACACTTCACGACAATAAAACTTATCTTTTTATGCTACTTAAATAATCACACAGCGTCATACGTTGAAGAAAATGTCTGAAAAAACTTGATATACATACAGCCGAGTCACAATTCCGTCTCGGTACCGTTCGTCAACTCACGGTGAATCGAATTCAAGTTTCTTGCATCATGTAATTTAGTATTCATATATAATCGTTATTGTTTTTATATTTTGTCAAGCCTCAGATAGCGTACGGAAAATTAAATTCAAATTTGTCGCATTATTAAATTTAGATACGCATCTTCTAGCGTTCGCGTTTTATGTGCCCAATCGTTCCAGCGGTGGATCACGAAAGGAGGGAAATCCCAAAAAATTAGCCACATTTACTACTATCTGAAGCATTGTTTTCATAATGAAATTTGCCTATCGAGCTCCATTACAAACACAAACGCGGTTCAGTATGTTTCCACACGGCAAAGTATTTCTGATGCTTGAATCAGATATCCCGGTAATATTTGAGTACTATGCAATCAGATATGTATTCCGATTTTAGATTTTATCTCCCGGATATCATTTTGATATATTTTGCTGCGTAGGCTATCTTGTCGAAGGTCAGGTTTCCACCGCGCACTGTAACGTTCAATTCTCGAACCACTCACGAGACCCACGCAAATGAAAATAAAAAGCATAGAATAAATAACTAAAGTTTCATGAGAGCCTTTTTAAGATATAACTCAAATACATACGGGAATGCCAAATCATACTTAGGTCCGGGCAAGCTGGAGGTAGCCTAATAAATCTTTCGCAGAAAAAAAAGCACGTTAACCAAACATACCAGAACATACCAAAGAACTTATCAGATCGTGGATTGAGAGTAAGATTAAATTGAAACGTATTCAATCAGAGTGCAAGATTTATTGATCTTAAGTGAATTTTTAGTGAATTTTTATTATAGTCAAATAAAATTTAATTTCAATCCCAATCCGTAGTCTGACACGGGTTTTAAGGAATACGACGACGAGAAGCAGCGCGTAGGTGGAGATCCGCGCGTACACGTGGGAAAAACAAATTCCCCCCCCCCCCACGTAGCACGTGGTCATTATAACTAGTAGGTCCACTCCGTCATTTGTTTCGTTTTGCGTCGATCCCTTTTGCGCATCCGACATTGCTCTGGGTAGACCAATGAGAGAAAAGTTATATGTGAGGTAATGTGGCTTTGATGAGTACGTATATACACACTTCCTCCCAAGTTGGAACAGTGTGTGGAAAATTAGGGTGGACATCTCACGGACATTATTTTTCAAAAGTGAACCATGTCATCTGAAACTCCATGCAATTGTGTATCTTTCAACATGGCTAGAATGTATCTTGGGCCAAGCACACAGTGTTCAGATTATTCCAAAAACCGTCAGGTGTTTATGCCCCACCCTGTACTATGACGTGGTAGTTCACATTTACATTTTATATACGTTTCTTAAATATATCTAATGTTTTATAAACGTTTAGGAAAACCGTATAAAAGATCAACATGTTTTACTTGGGAGATTTCCGAAGTTGCGGGTGTGATCCGTGGATGCGGACGTTGGGAACGATCTACAAGTTTTTTTTTATGCTTACGTGAAACCGGCGAGAGCGTTGAGCAGTGTCGATTTCCCGGCTCCGGACGGCCCCATTATAGCCACCAATTCGCCGGACTTGAATTCGCCACTGACACCGTGCAGAATTTCTTTCTGATCTGCAACATGACGGCGCACGTGATCGCTATTATGTGATTGCATCATTCGCATCATTGAATGCGCGATGATTCACTGCTCATTTATATCTCGGACGCATTCCTTGGGATAATATCTCTTAGCTTTATAGCCGCATCAGCATGAGCGTGCGAGAAGTAAAAAAAAAAGAGAAAACACAGTCAGCACGTCGTCATGGAACATTGTAACGTTTAAACGCAAGTCTTTGGTTCGCGTCAACCCCGAGATTTATGTAATGGATCAGAGTTTGTCAGCAGCTGCTTCAAGGCTGCGTTTAAGGTCATTGACCTCAGATCACGTGACGTCTTATTTACACGCGTATGAAACAACGAGACCACAGTAAAAAGAAGAATATATGCTTTATGCAAAGAGATAAAATCTGAAACGTTACATTGGAGTCAGCACTGCGAGTTACGGATGCAATTTTATCCCCCGCATAAGTACAAAAAAAAACGTGAATAATAAGAAATCAATGTCTGCAATCTTTCCCAAAGACACTCAACTTTGTAATACTGGTGGGATTTGCAATTGCACACGTAGACCGCAGAGAGTGGAGTTATTTGCAGTTTAATGGAATGCGCGACGTGATTATCTGTAACACCTTGAGCTCTAACGCGTTGCAAAGGTCAGTATATGTATGCAAATATTAATATTTATCTACAGACTTTTTATACAAATTATCATAAAGAAAAATTAACACACTTTACATCTTTCTTATGCGCGCTAAGAGATTAATATCTAAATTGAATTAAATCGCGCGGAATTTATTTACGGTAATATAAGCGGAATTACAACGAAATTTTGCCTCGTTCTTAAGCTAACCATAGGCGTAGGAAACTCTCATTGACAAATAGCATTTCTGAACGACTCGATTATTTCCGCCAACCTTGCACACGTTCGCCTAAACAAACCTTGAACTGCTTTTACGATAAATTGATAACAGAACATTCTCGTTGACGCTAATCATGTAGCGGTCGTTGATCAGACTGTTATGCGACAGACTAGGAAAGCCCCTTTTCCTCATGTCATATGTCACCGAGACAAAGACAGAGACGGGGGGGGGGGAGAGAGAGAGAGAGAGAGAGAGAGAGAGAGAGAGAGAAACTGAGTGATATTGAGTTGTATTCCCTCTTAATCACATTTTATGTAATGCGTCGCGCACAATGTCCGATCGCTGAAGGCATTCTATAAACATGAGATAACAATTATTGCTTATAATATATGCTTGGGTTGGAAAAACGTGGAAGCGAAACGAGCAGGAGTTCAGCCGAGAAAAGAAAGAACAGAATTCAACGAAGTATCTTTGCATGCTCCTTAAAAGTCAATCGATGAATTATCACTGAAAACAGTGAATAGTCACAGTGATTTGCAGTTCTAAATATACTACTGGAAATTGCAGTGGTGTACTTACTTATAATTGTAAATCAGTGATTATTCACTGTTTTCAGCGATTGCTTTCGTCGATCGTAATCCCAATAGGAAAATTGTAAAAACATTGCACAATAATTATTTAGAAACAATCGTGCATTTTTGTAACCAGACATGTGGATTAATTTGATTAAAATATTGATCTTTTATAAAGCATTAATAATATTGTATTATAATCAAATTAATCCACATGTCTGCTTACAAAAATGCACGATTGTTTCTAAATAATTATTGTGCAATGTTTCTACAATTTTCCTATTGGGATTACGATCAACAAAGGCAATCGCTTCACTTGGTCCTTCACTCTACGAGCACGACAGGCACACATTCCGTGTGCCCAAAAGGAAATGAAAATTCATTGGATTCGTCCTTCCTCTAGCCGCTCTTAAGCTCTTACCATTGTAGAAACATCTCACTGATTGTGAGATAGATATAGAAACGGCATTCTACACTCTGCGTGACTAGTCCTCTTCCATTCTCGTTCTGACCATAGACATATAAAAGATAGACTGCTTATGAGGTAGTGGGGGATGTCCTCCTGAGGGAAAAGGACAACACCAATTTATTTGGGTATCTATCTTCTTCTAGTGTACGTGATCACGTGTTCACGTGATCACCTTCAGATCACGTCCACTAGAGGAACACAGATACCCAAATCATGGACCTAAGAATC
>NW_011967201.1:49545-52368 GCF_000949405.1 Vollenhovia emeryi
TAGCCCCCTTGCCCGTTCTCCCACTTCGTGCTCGGTCCAGAGATTCTTAGGTCCATGACCCAAATAAATTCATGTTGTCCTTTTCCCTCAGGAGGATGCCCCCACCTAGGGTTCCACTGCCTCATAAGCAGTCTATCTTTTATATGTCTATGGTTCTGACACACGCACGCACACGCACACACATACCCGCGCGCGTTTTTGGAGGCTATTCACGTTCGTCCAAGTTTCGTGCCTCGCTCGCACACCTGTCCGTTTTATTTATACATAAACACACATATGTCATAATTTATGCGTATGTTAATATTTTCCTTTCGTACGAAACCGATGAGAGTTTTAAAGAAGAGCCATTTTAAAGAGGAATCAAGGAAACGTAATTAACATACTATAAAATAGACCCTACCACCCTGTCACGGCACTGAGTCCTTTATTTCTTGAAATTTGTATTTAACATATATGAGCCATACTAATTTATTAACATACTATAATACTATAATAAACTTCGATGTATGAACGTATGTATGAACCTTTCTTTAAACTAATGAAATATTTTTCTTTTACTCATATTTTTGCAATAGAACGATTACGAAATGACGTTTCGTAGAATCGATTTATCAGTTTAAACGAAGACACGTATTGTTCTACGTAGCACTGTAATCTGTGACGCACTTCCTTCCTCGGGGCATGAATAATGGAAGATAATCTTATGGTGACGCGCTACCGACACTATCTCGGATTTTATACGTATTATATATAATTATGCAATCTGCGAAAAAAAATGACATCGATTGACACTTACTGAACTACGTCTCTTCACGGAGGACACGATGCGGAAATATTTTAACAACGCGCTATAATCTATCAAGGACACAATATTTGAAAATATATCTCAAAGTGTCTTTCCAAATCGCTCTAAACTTAAAAAGGGTTTCCCTTCTTTAAATACTTAATGAATTAGCATGTACACTGCTCAAAATAAACTCATTGTCAGAAGAATTCCTTTCCGGTAGTTGAAAAAGATGATTTCATAGAAGAATACCTTTTGACTACTTATGGAAGTAAATTAAAGTTGTTCTGAATGCAAAGAATTCCTTTTGTATCTGAAAAAGAGCTCCTAATCGGTGGCATAAAAGCAAGTTCTTTTTAGACTCTTAAGAATGTTTTTAGAACCGAAATATGATGCAAAAAGAATTCATTTCGCAGTTTAGAAGGTCAAGAAGAATTATTTTTGGGTTTTCTCTATGACTCTATACTATCTCGATTGCTTCGTTTTACGCAGTTCGGTATTCGTACGAAAATGTATCACATCACATTTATCTACGTTTACCGTTGCGAATGCTTTTTATCTGTGTATATATAAAAAAACCGTTCGAAAATCGTGCATAATATGAACTTAAAAAATACGTCAGAAATAAATTTTTATTCTTTTCTCCTTTCAAAAGACGCTTATTGAGCGAATATTTGCTGTAGGCAACTGGAGCAACGAACTCACCTCACGTTTCATATTACTTTCTTTCGTAACCCGAGACAATTGATTTTATTTGCGAATTTTGAAAGAGCCACATTTACATAAACTTAATAAACGGGTGCCATTAATAATAGAATACGCATGCTATAAAGCGCCGTCACGCTTCACGTCCCATTATGCAAATCAGAATTACACAGCGGCATTTTCTTTCGAGTTAAATGTCGTTGGTGATAGCATGTTAGTACAGCAAACCAGACAATACCTCGCTAAATATTGATACAAATAATAAAATATAGATTCTCATAAAAACGAAACATAGAAATATAGATAGAAAAACTCGCAAATTGAAATGTTAACTTGTCACGCAGACTATCGGAAACGATAGCGTTATAGAGATACAGATCAAATAAGATACGATCGCGGGAACGGCGGGTTTGTCTATTAAAATGAATGCATAAGCGATGATACAACAGGAAACAGATAATTATTCATAGTTTTAATGTTAGCATCTACATTTTTTCATGATGTAATAATGTTATTAATCTAGTTTTGAATTTGCAGTGATTCTCTCTCTCCCTCCCTCCCAGCCCCCCTCTCTCACTCCCTCTGTGTCTTGTTTAATCATGTCATGTTTAATTTAATACAAACTCAATCAAAAGTTAACACATATAAAACACATTTCCAAGAACGATGGCTATCATTTCATTAAACTACTTTGCTTACAACATCGTGTTCTCTTTTGATTGGCATTCTACATGGCGATAGTTCCGAAATTGCCGAGATTATTGTTATTAATTGCGGTTCCACATCACGTAAACTTTTGTACGTTGTATTTTCAAAACGCGATACTTTCTCCGGTTAAAACTTTCTTCGCTTATCGTACAAGTACGCGATACAAGTACTTTCTCTTCATGTATGTCACTAATTCGTAATAAGCGGTCATTAAAGATTAAAGCAATTATCAGGTTATTTCGAACGGTCGACTTTATGTGTCTGTGTAACATACACAACGACATATCCGAGTGATATTCTAAATCCCAATTCAAACCTTTAAACATACTCGTGTTTTCACTTTAACCGTAACTTTGTAACTCTCTCTCTCTCTCTTTCAAGGCTAAACGACGTCCCTCGTCACCGCTGAATAATTTACGAGCACCGTATAATTACAATCTGCTTTCACTTATGTTCAACTATTATCTACGAATCTAAAGAAAATTCTGTTATAATAACGTGTCTTGTTCGTCAAATTTTCACCTCATTACCGAATTTGGTCACCTTACCCTAATAGCAGATCGTTAGGAAGTGTGGGTATGAAAGAGTTATTCGAATCATAGAAATTCAAATTCTTCTCTACGACT
>NW_011967201.1:54197-66828 GCF_000949405.1 Vollenhovia emeryi
TCTCTCTCNCTCTCTCTCTCTCTCTCTCTCTCTCTCTCTCTCTCTCTCTCTCTCTCTCTCTCTCTCTCTCTCTCTCTCTCTTTCAAGGCTAAACGACGTCCCTCGTCACCGCTGAATAATTTACGAGCACCGTATAATTACAATCTGCTTTCACTTATGTTCAACTATTATCTACGAATCTAAAGAAAATTCTGTTATAACAACGTGTCTTGTTCGTCAAATTTTCACCTCATTACCGAATTTGGTCACCTTACCCTAATAGCAGATCGTTAGGAAGTGTGGGTATGAAAGAGTTATTCGAATCATAGAAATTCAAATTCTTCTCTACTCCCAGCAAACATAGAACATCGCGCAATATTGTAGCAACGTTACAGCAACCTTACAGCAATATTATAACATTGCCGCAACGTTATTGCAATGCTCTGTGTTTGCTGGACTGTCATCTTTTGACTCGCCACGATTCGCATTTCGAATAATTCGCATAGCTCTGCTTTCTGACGTACTTACTGATAGAGAAGTTGCGTATGCTCCATTCTTTGACGTGATAGCGTATGTCATGGAACGACAGGTCGATATGAGGCCTCTGCGGGAAGGAGCGGATCTTCTGTTGCAGGAAATAATTGTTGTTGCCTATGATAGCCGAGCTTCGCATGTCGTCCTGGCTGTTACGGTCGAACTGGCAGCAATTCAGAGACGATCGCGACGGCGAACAGTGCGTCGGGTTGGTCATGGCGAATACGGACAACAATGATAATTCGAGACGCAAGCTCGCTCGCGTACATACGACGAAAAAAAAATGAAGAAGAAACGTCACAGTATCTCGGGTACCATTCGGTCGCGTTTCAGCGCGCACACTGCGTTCGCGTTCACTGCACTCTCTTTCGATCCTCTTCTGATTCACTGATAAAAATGTAACGTTGTTCGTTGTTCGCTGTTCACGCGGTGACTCGCTCTCGCATAACTTATTAGTTCAATCTGAAACAATAAGTCAGACATTAGAATTGAGATTTAATAAGAATTAAGATTTATAAGAAGGAATGCGCTCGTTTAAAAGCAAAAGTTATATGAATGAATAAACGGCCAACTCAGCTTGAGCCATTAAAAGATATCACCAGGTTCTCAAAAGTTCAAGCTTATTCGTCAATTAATTAAAAAATTGTATGTTACGCCCTAACTTGGTCATCTTCAGCAACACATAGTTTAAAGAAACGAAAGGAAACATTCTTAACGCATTATCTTAAATTTGAAAATAAGAAAAATTTCTATAATACTATAATACTAAAACGATTTTGTCTCGTTTGTTTTATTCATACTGCTGCATAATCTCCTTTCCAGGGAGGAAAAAGATTGTGCTCGTAGAAATCTAAGTGTGTGAAATATTGTCGATTTTGTTATACTTTTAGTAAAAATTTCGATTATTTAAATTGTAGCATGTGCACGCGACAATTTGATGACACAGCGATATCTTGTTTGTTTCATTCACACCGCCACATAATTTCTCTTTCGGAGAGAACAAAACTTAGGCTCGTATATGTAACTTTGTATTTATCCGGTCTTTCCTGAATGCTCGTTCATTAGAGCCGCAGGGAGAGTTATTAGGTAATTATAATCTCTGAGTTGCAGTGTAAGGCCTTCGTGACTATCGGCGCGTCGGGCCATTATATGTCAGATCAAGGTGTCGTGTACATATTACAAATTAGATAAGCAAAATCATTAATGAGAAGATAATAAAACCGGCAATGTTCCATACATCTATAAGTATATTACACTTACATATAGCTCGTTCGTTAGAGCCGCAGGAAGTAAATAATAATTTTTTATTTGCAACGGTGCAAGGTCTTCATGAGTATCGCCACGTCGGATCGTACATGTCTTGTCAAATAGTCGTGTACATATTACAAATTAGATAAGCCAAATTTTTCACGAGAAGATAACAAAACCGACAATGTTTCATATGTATCTAATTTGTAATATACACACGACAATTTTTACCAGACATATATGGTCCGACGCGGCGATGCCCGTGAAGACTTTACACTGTTGCAAATGAGAGATTATTCATTATTGCGGCTCTTATAAACGAGCAGTTAGAAGAAACCGGACAAAGTTGAAAAATAATCGCGCAAAACAAGCTGACTTGTTTAACCGGACTGTCAGTTGTGTGAGTGCCGCTGTCAGAATTGCGTAGCACGAGAGATGCGTAAGAAGTCCCATTGTCCTTAACAAAGATCCAAAAGAGAGGATACCGAATTGTTTGCACGCTTTACAGTTGATTCAGTCTATCCGATACGGACCGTCACGTTCCGACGATGACACGGATCGGCATGACGCGATTTAAACCGCGTGCGTTTCAGACTGCTTCGGTAATCATCCCGTCAGTTAACGTTTAGTAGTCACAACGCAATGGATGGGTCATACAGCGATGATGAATCCGTTCTTATTACTTTACTTCTAGATAAAGCGAAGTCAAAGATCAAAAAAATAAAGACAATAATAAAAAATGGGTACATAAAATATTAAGAAAAAAAGAAAAGAGAGCGTAGACATTGTTCAAAGACTTATAAAATATGAGGTTTTACCAGTATTTCACATTTTCTTTGAATACAGTAGCACTGTATTTCAGATGGCTCATCACGTACAAAGGACTTAACATTTTCAATCAATTTTTCTAGATCCAACTCTTCTGCTACACGTCCGTTCCCTACCGTTTGCTGATTCACACTGGCAGATCAGCACCGACATGAACCGACAAAATATTCTTTACAATTTTTCAGAGACTTTCCGAATATAGTTTCGCGTACATTTTATTCAACCGCTTCTCAAAAATTCTTTTATCCATTAATACGCTTCAAGGGAACCAAATTATTGTAATAATGAATTTTCGCTGTAGTCCAACTTTACGCGAAGATTTACTCTTCTTAATATTTCGTTTCTAGCTTTTTAAATTATTCATGTTATTATTTTTACTGCTCCTTGATAATTATGATTAATAAACATTTTATTCATTGTTCGCAGTTTTCTATGGGATTAAGATTTGACTGTTACAGGTAACCGTAAGACTCGGTTTTACATTTTCTGGTTAACTGTTAACCAACGGATGAAAAATTAGGCTCAAGAAAGAGAATGCAAAATAAGAGAAAAAGAAAAACAAGAATCGATGTGACTGCAAATCAAGAACATGAAAAAAATTAGTACTGTGAATTTAACAAGTAATGATGAAAGAAATAAAAATAGTATAACAATTAACAATGGCTCGTATGATAATATCAAGTACAATGAAAGGGGCTCACAGCCTGAACAGGATTGTAATGTCCGACAAAATTAATTTATTACCAAATGTATATATACGTTTCGGTCCCTATTGGACCATCCTCAGTATAATGAAGAAAATAAATAAATACAATTAAAGTCGATCGGCGAATCAAAAACACACATAGACTACGCAGTTAGTAATACAAAAATGCAATAAATCGAGAGACAATAATACAAAAACGCGGCGCAAGTGGATATAAAATCACGAGTCAAAAAGTAAAAACAGTAACAGTCATATAACGGCAAAAAATAAGAGATGGAAGTACAAAATAAACGGCGCAAGTGAGTGACATGATAATAAAGTAAAAAATTGTGGCCGTGTTGGGCTATTGATGACGATACGGTAAATAAAAATAGGATAGAAAGCGAAAGTTACGTCATATAATAACTATAACATTTACATTTCAGATTATTTTATTAAAAACATTTTTGTACGCTGAACAAGTAGCTATTACACGAATAAATAGTTACATACTTCATTTCCTGGATACAAAATCATTAAACATTATTACTGGCCTGAAAAAAATTAAACATTGCACATAAATTAATCAATACGTGTGTAACTTTGCAAATTCATCTTCGACCGCAATCAGACATTTTATTGCGTAACCTATAGACCATAATAAATCCAGACTAAAGCCCACTTTACACGATCTATAATTCGCGACAGAATTCAAGATAGAATTCTATTTTATAATTTCATATATTAAATTGACATATATGTTTGTAGATTAGGTTAGTGTAGGTTATAACATTTACATGGATGAGGTCCGTTTTCCCTGCCGATTGGACACAAATACTCACAGCAATCAATGCTTAAGGTTTTTTTATTAGACCAGATACAATTAATCAATCACGCATTTTCATGCACTACACAATATTTGATGCATCTTTTCTATTTACAAAATTGGAGCATTATAATTATAATTCTGATTGTTCAAATGTTTTCTGTATTACACGATACATAAAAATTTTTAAATGGAATCCTGTCTCGAATTCTGTTGCGAATTATAGATCGTATAAAGTGGGCTTTAGATAACAAAGCGGCGCACGCGATACAAGTTTTTATTTTTTTCAAAGTGACAAGGAGATGTCATAATTTAATGCGTATCTGACAATAAGTTTTTCAACCGATTATGTAAAATAACACGTAATACGATACTTTTTTTTTTATCGTTCGTAACAATATCATATCGTCATACATTTCTTGCGTAAATATCATCAATAATTTTATCGCTGTACGAATACGGCATCTGCAAAAAGTAGTCATAAATCAAGTTACACATGATGCTTTGATGATAAAATTGATCAAACTTCAACTGACGATTATACTATCGACATGTAGAAGAAATTGAAGATACTTTCCTACGATCTTGCAGAAAAAAAATCTTTAGCCGCGTCTTAGGCTGCATTAGGGGAGACGCTATTAGCGCTGAGAACATCAGTCTACCTTCGTCACTCACTACATATTGAACAAAGATAGAAGACGCCTTTAGCGCTAAAAGCGCGCTCCCCGATCGCACCTACAATTCGTCACTTTTTGCCGCTAATTATTATCAGATAACAGCTAATGAAATATACACAAGATCAGTGAATCTCGCTATTGCAATTATAGTTAAGTAAATCTACGAGTATTTATGTAATAACAGCGGATGCTAAGAAAGCTTCTAGTGCAACGTCCATGCGGCCAACGACTGACGGAGACAAAGATTGAGAACAAGCAAAATCGGGGCCGAACACACATTCGTATTACACGTGATCGCACGAGTGTGCTCTGAATTTTACGGGAAGCCTATCTCGCGTAGACGGGAAAGACGGCTAGCTTCCTCAAGGCTATCCGCGTCAGTGATAATAAGTCGATCGTGTTACTCAGCGCGTGAAATTACCACAACGAAAATGTACTTTATCAAGATCGGACTTTGAGAGTAGCGAGGGGTATCCCTTAGGAATTTTGTTTACAAAGATTGGGAGGAGACCGCGCTAATGTGTTACACAGACGTCGAAGAAACTGCTGCATCGCGAGGTCATTCACCAACGAATTCGCGTCTTATCGCTGCTCGTAAATAAGCTACATTCAATTTTACATCGGCGATTTCGAGACGATGACTGCGAGTTTACGCAGCTTGTGACAGAAAAAAGTTATCAAACAGAGTTTTGTCAAAAGCATCGTGCTTTTTTTTGCATACTCGTTTTTCGATGCGTTCGTAAAGATGTTGCCCGTAATCACGGCGTTTGTACGTATGTAAATATGTGAAATCCGGTATCTATTCTCGCGTGAATCACAATTCTTTGAAGCGTCGAACTTGACTACACAAAGACACTTCCTGTCATTCAAATAGCATGATTTGGTGGTTCTCACACGATCGTCGTGCCTAAAATAATTTAACGCGTATCTAATAATAATTTTTTTTCAACCGATAACGTAGAATCTTTCGAGATTTAGTGATTCATCGCAGATAGCTAATCGTTATCAATCTCGCAGGGAGATTTATGAGGCCAATGAAATAATTACACGCCGGGCAGACAGAAATGTTGGCAGAGAGTAATGTTTCGGCTCGCATTGGCCTTACGTTACGTTCACATTGATTTTGGTTCAACAAACCGCAAATTTTACTTTTACTTCGACCGTGAACTGCACGAATTCCCGAACACGATTATCCGGCACGCGACCGGCGATCGGAAAACGACTCGCGCCGTTGCACGCGCTCTGGATTTCGTAATCTGTCCCACGTGTCTCCGAACGAAAAAAAGACAAAAGGAAAACAGATAAGAAGGGATCATTTGAGTTTCAGTTAAAGAAAACAATCGAATAAAAAATTTCCGAGACATCTAAAAGTTCTGAAAACAAGGGTGGAGGGCATCTGAAACAGGTTACAATATTGAGTCGGTCTTAATAATAAAAATTAATAAATTAATACAGATTGCAATTGAAGCCCCATGACTTGAAAAACCCCCTTGGATCTATTTACGATCGAAGAATCGCGCGAAATCTAGGCGGTCGCGTGTCTATATTTTTGCTTTGCTTAATTGTGACGGCGAATTATTTATTTCTTTAATCGGCCACGTGGATCAGAAAGTCATTAACATGCTTAATGTGTTGTATCATCGGTATCCATCAAATTTGACATGAGTGTGCAAACACATTATCGTTGTACATAGAAGATTGAATCACGATCATTATTATTTATATATGATAGCAGTACTAACGAAGATGACGTAATCTTTAGTGCGTGCATTCAACGAAATCAAGTACACGTGTTTGCGCGCGATAATATTTTTTTAAGTATTATCAACAACCACCCGCCGCCGCGCTTGAAAATAACTACAGTTTCCGATTGTCTTCCCTACAGTTTCAGTGACAATCTCACGTTCTCTGGATTTAGTTGGGTGAGTGGATTTTACTTCTTTTTACCCGTTAATCCTGATCTGTATTTCTGCTCCAAATAAGAATATTATAATAGCATAATTTTTCTGGTATTCCCTTTTCAAAGTTACGCCGCGTTGTACATTCAATTCTTAAATACACACCTAATGCTCGTCGGAGAACGTGAATATAATTACTTTATTTATGTGTCTATCTATCAACACAATGCTGAAGATGGCTCAAAGTAGTACTATATTTTTTCTCTCTCATGCTCTAAAATAAGAGATTTGCCGATATCAAGGGATTAATAGCACTGACTCTTACGCCCGTTTCTACCAATGCAGTTTAACTCAGTTCTTGATCTCGGTTCAACTTACTTTATATCTATTTTTTGTTTGACGAATCAGAAAAAGGTAAGAAGTAACTTGAACCGATGTTAAAGTTAATCTGCATTGGTGGAAACGGGCATTATTAACATAATCATTTCGTTAAACATTTAAAATAAGTTTTACAGGAAAGAATTAAAGTATTTCTGGGGGGAATGTAACTGTAAAAGAAGAAATTTTAATATTTCGCGAGAGACCGTGAAAACTGAATAAAATCTCTGAACGATTTATTGTAAAAAACGTTATCTCGAACGTGAAAAACGTTCGTTGTAATTACTATTGTTATTGGATATAAGAGGGAAAACATTCTTCTTGTGATCGCGAGTATAATTAATCCACTAATGAGTACATTAATGACTTAATTATAGCATAAGCAAAAAGTAGACCAATTCGATAGGAAAAAAACCAGGGTGACGAACATCATAAAGTATTCTTATCAAGTTGCGATAACTACGAAGGCTACCGCATGCTATTAAACGCGCGGATACAATGAACGCGCTTCGTTTTACCCAATCACGTTGTCGTTGCAATTGTTAATTGTTTGAAAGTAAAAATGTCTGTGTAAAAATAGCTGTGGAGAAAAGCAAATAGCTTCTCCAACAGTTCCGTTCTCCGCGGAATGGGGTGTTAATGAAAGCGGTTTTCCGAAAATCAGGGCCTCTCGACTTCAACTTTTTGATACAATTAATTGGAGAAAACCCAAGATCCAGCCTTGTTTCGGCCAGACTGAACCTTGGTAGCTCAGCAACAATATTTTCGTGTGAATTTTCTGTACTTTTTCAATCCTTGTAAATTGAGCGTCCATTATTTGTCCTGAAACGCAGCTTCTTGTTGAAACACCAAACCCGTGTGCTTTAAATCGAATAATCTATTTAACTTTCGATAAGCATTATATTAAAATTACTGGAGAGAATTCATGAGAAATATCACCTCAGCTAGAATTCAACGTTTTATCTTATTAATAGATAATAATTTATTTCTGTAAATTATTTATTTCAACTTATAGCCAAGAAGAGAACTTGGCTTACAATTCAAAAACTGAATACACTCTTATCCAGCGTTTTGTTTTATACAGGGTGAAAGTGAAAAGCAGGGAGAGACAGGGAGAAACCGGGAGAGACACGGAGAGACAGGAAGAGACAGTGAGAGTCAGGGAGAGACAGGGAGAGACACGGAGAGACATAGAAAGACAGAGTGAGAGAGAGAGAGGAGGGGGAGGAGGGAGAGAAAGAAAACTCTGAAAGATCGTCCACTAATTACATAACGTTGTTTCTTATTAAAAACTGAGTCGAAAAGTTCTGAACCATTTTTGTCTATAATGCTTAATAAAAAAAAATTGGTAAGCAAAGTCGAACGAATTAGCGCTGATCTTTAACCAGACGCACGTCAGTGAGCCGCGCGCTTAGTAGTTGCGACGCACACTACAGGGCGCGTGGTTCATTGATGTGCTTCCGGCTAAAGATCGGCGCAAATTCGTTAGATTTTACTTAAAATTTTTTTTATTAAGCATTATGTATAGAAAAATGGTTCAGAACTTTTCGACTCAACTTTCAATCAGAAACAACACTATGTAATTAGTGGGCGGTGTTTCAGAGTCACCCTGTATATCGCGTGAGAATAACGCAGGAAATAATAATAACAGCAGTAACGAGAGGCTCGTTGCGCCGTTGAAGAAACTCTCGTGCCGAGGAAGGCACGGAATAAGTGAAAGAGGAAATTAGAGTCACGTGGAGACGTGGAAGTAAGCGTGAATAAACGAGGAAACGTCCTACTTTCACGAAGCTAACGCACAGGTACGCCGTTGGTCTCGATATAAATTTCAATTGCGTATTCCGCAGGTTTTGTCAAGAGCCGCGGCGACGCGACGCGATAAATCGTCGTTGACTTTTAACGACACCGCTCCGCGACAACCGCGATCCATATTTCCTCTTTTGTCCGGCTCGTTCTTCGGTTCATGATCAACGCGCGCCCACGTTGCGCACGTCTTCCCTATGCGTCACTCACAATTTACGCTCTTGCGTCGCCTTGGAGGAAACCTTATTAAAAACGAGGTTAAATAAAGGTCGTTTGGAACCCGTTTGTCCGTCAACCGAACGCGATCGAAAGGCGGAAACGAGTTTTTATTTTTTTTCCTCTCCAGCTTATTTTTTCTTTCCCTCTCTCTCTCTCTTTCTCTTTCTCCTGGAGACCGATTCACGCCGTCTTTGTGCGTCGTGAAACTTATCGTCATCGGTACCGATTTCACGGCCGCGCGATCTGACCTTGTTGATTATATTATATTATAACAGGGAGGGAACAATTACGAGTCGAACGCTCGCAAGCTGCTCGCGGCTCGCGGAAATAACGATGACTTACCACAACGATTTCGCTAGAAATTGCACAACGGACGAGCGTTCTAACGGTATCTGGAAAATAGTTCGGCCGCAACCTCCGGCGTTTTTAAGCCTCGCGCCAGTGGAGTTCGATCGCTCGACTCGTTCGAATCGTCCCGGCCGCCCTTCACGTGCCCTGCGACGAGCAAACGTACCATTTTCAATTATATATCTCATTATTTAACAGAGATATAACATTGCTTATGCATCGTCAATCGCGTTCAACTCTCAAAGCCCCCATTTCACTGATTAAATTATTTCACAAGTACGTGAATTTTTCTCATAGACACATAAGATAAACTAATTCCGTTTAACTCATTTTTGTCTCTTTCTAAAAAGACAGAACGAGATAAAGGATGAAGTAAACTAACAATAAGATCAAAGTTAAACGACGTTGGTGAAATCGGACGGGCCGATGACCGTCAGCAATACCTATCCTTGGCAGAACGAAAAGATAAGCAAGACATCGGGGAGGCTTTGTCTTTCTTTATCCTTCGGGTGAGACAAGTCACTGTTTGTACAGCTATTGGACAGCAAAGGACAGAATGTCTGTTCGCGTCGCATGCCCCGCATGCTCATGTTTGCCCCAACGACCAATACCGTCACGTAAATCGTAAATAAAATGACGGTATTGGTTGTTGGGGCAAGCTGGAGCAAGTTGGGGCATGCGACGCAAACTGACCTACAGATTCACCTATGTTTCGCCCCCCCCCTCTCTCTCTCATGATAAATTAAACCGTAGGCAAATGCATGACATGACTGAGTTTATTTTAAGCATCGATATATAGAATGAACCGCTGATCGCAGTGGCGAGGATACCCGCACGAGTAGAGTGAGAAACGGATAATATGAGAATAATACACGTTTCGTATTTTCAGTAAACCCAGAGTTGGGAAGCAACTCGTTACTTGTAACGAAGTTACAGTTACTTTTGCTAACTCTAACTTAACTTCGTTACTTTCTCTCCATCTGTAACTGTAACTTAACTCAGTACATGTTTTCTCCAACTAGTAGCTAATAATTTAATAGTGATATTAATAGACATTAATAGTTACTTTATATTTCAAACCTCCACACGCCGCATTAGGCCTAGTCTTTGCGCATAAACGCCTTTATCGACGCTTTGCAATTCAAATGCAGATTTGATATTTTTATTTTCATCGCGAGAAAGTAACTGCAAAGTAACGATTCGTTACTTTTTGAGTAACTGTAACTGTAATGCGGTATTTTTCAGAATTGATAACTTGTAACTCTAACTAGTTACATTTTTCGCGAAAAAAACACTGTAACTGTAACTAGATACTTTTTTACAAAGTAACTTCCAACCCTAAGTAAGCCTGATTGGTTGTTAAAAAAAATTACAGTAACCAATCAGACTTAATAAACAGAGACGGAATGTGTCCTCATATGGGCAACCTCCATTCGTACACGTAACCATTAGACACCGCTCGATTGGACACGCACTATTGGACACGTTAGTATTGGACACTGCATTATTGGTCACCGCATTATTGGACACTGTGAATTTAAAAGAGTGAGATGCGTAGGGATCTTGCTAAAAGCGCACACACACACACACATACACACGCGCGCGCGCGTGTGCGGGGTGCGCACCCCTTCCCGTATCCTCCCCGCTGGTAGGAAGTGTGGACCATTTTGTAATGTTTGCGTCCAATAATGCGGTGTCCAATACTGCAGTGTTCAATACTAACGTGTCCAATAGTTCCGTGTCCAAATGAGATACGCCTTCTTCATATTATCGGCCTCTCATTCTACTCATGCGTTACCCCCACCACTGCGATCAGCAGTTTAGTCTAGAACCGGTATTTATAGTCAGATCTTATAAATATTCAAGATCGTCATGAATTTATGTAAAGATGCTGTATGGGACATTTAATTAGTTGCGGAGTATCTAAAGACGATCTTAAGACGGTCGTGAAATGATCGGTGTAAACTAGACTAATGTGACGCTAGCTTAGGGCCAGTTTCACAAACATCGGTTAACTGCTAGCCGAAGGTTAATTGATTCTCTGTTTCTTCTTAAGTAATAAGATGGAACAAGAAATAGGAAGACGACTGAACCCTAGTTAACCGATGTTGTGAAACTGGCCCTAAGCTAGCGTCACTTTAGTCTAGTTTGCACCGATCATTTGATACGCATGTCAAATAGTGTATTTCAGCCGATCAGCCGATAACTAAATCCACTTACTGATTATTTACTATTTGATACGCGTATCAAACAATCGGTGTGTAAACTAGGCCGTTATGCGCAATTTGTAGTGCGCGATTCGTGATTCGTTGGACATTCGTTATTACTTCCCACACAGCAAAACAAGTTTCAGAAAGCTTTCCGAAAGATAACTTGGAAACTAATATTGAAATGTAAAATTGAAATCATTCAGAAATATCTTTGAAACGTTTCATCAAAATCACATGTCATTGAAAGCTTTCCAAAAGATACCTTGGAAATTAATATTGAAATGTAACATTGAAATCATTCAAAAGTATTTCTGAAACGTTTTATCGAAATCATTTATGATCCTTCTCACTGAAATATTTCAGAAATATTACGAAACATTTCAGAGAAATATTTCGTACGTAATCTCTAAATTCTACGCGGACATTTCATGTATCTGAAACATGTCTGAAATATTTTTTGAAAGGTTTCATATTTCATTGACAGCTTTTTGAGAGCTTTCTGAAATATTTCGGTGCTGTGTGGGATAGCACTAGTACCACTCAATGCCGCGGCGTGGCGACCGCGCGTTAGTCTTTCTCGTAAGTAAAAATCATTCCGTATTAGTATAAGAGGCGAGCCGATATGATGCAACAGCGACTTGTCTGGATCATGAATAATCTTCAATAACCTGATATATACTTTTGATGACTTCCAGAAAGTAGACGTTCAATGGACACCCACGCAGCAAAACAAATTTCAGAAAGCTTTCCGAAAGATAACTTGGAAATTAATATTGAAATGCAATTAATAGCGAAATGTAAGATAGAAATCATTCAGAAATATTTCTGAAGCATTTCAGAAATATTTCCGACGCATTTCAAAAATATTTCCAAAGCATTTCTAAAGTATTTCTGAAGAATTTCAGAAATATTTCCGACGCATTTCAAAAATATTTCCGACGCATTTCAGAAATATTTCCGAAGCATTTAAGAGATATTTCTGAAGCATTTCAGAAATA
>NW_011967201.1:66928-86995 GCF_000949405.1 Vollenhovia emeryi
TTACCATACTATTCGTGATTCGCAGTGTAAACCTTTAGGCCGGGTCTACAATAGGTGTAGTAAGCCTTAAGCCGTAAGAAATTGATCAATCACAAGCGATTATTCTCCTCACTTCAGACTGTGATTGGTCAATTTGTTACAGCTTAAGGCTTACTACACCTATTGTAGACCCGGTCTTATCCGTTATCACAGGACTTGTATCGTAAGTCTACTAATTAGTCAAGTTTCAATATTAATAAAAAAAACCACTACTTTCGTAAAAAAACCGCTCGGCTAGCGAATCGTTGCGACTGGCGATTTGCGAATTGCGCACGGCGAATTGACCACTTTTTCCCCCACGCTATTCACAAATATATAAATCATGAATTGCGCATAATGAGGCGCTAGATTTATATGTATGGTATATGGATGAAACGCGAGAGATGGGATACAACCTTACCGCTAGAAAGTACGAGAATTTATTCGCGTCAGTATCGCATATACGTATCCGTTTCGCGATCGAGTCGCGGACGCGAACTGTTGACATTATAATTCCGCAAATCATTTCCGGCGCGCGTATTGAATACAAAGACATTAAGCGATTGCGGCTCCATAAGGCGCGTGGCGCAATGGAGGTGTGCCACAAATAGTTGAAAATTGTTAGGAGTCTCTAGGCCCAGTTTCATAGTGGCTAGTTAGCTTAACTAGTTGTTAAGTAATGATGCCACTGAAACAAAATTCTATTTACACGGTTAGATTTGGACAAGTTGCACCAGAGAGAAACCTGAGAGCGGCCACGCCGGCGTTTCACTTGATACCGTTTCAAAACACTGTTTTGCGCGCCTTCACGCCCATTTTTACTTTTGAAACTATTTTTGTATACTTCTTCTGACACTGCCGATAAAGTCTCCACTTTGTCCGTGTCCATGCTACGCCTATTTTTCAGGATTGTGCTGTGAAATTCAAAATTATATCAACCAAAATTATCTGCATGATATTTACATCAACTTTTCTCATGTGGACAATGTAAATTTTATAAATTAGATGTCGGAATGCATAGCACAGACATGCACCAAGTGGAAATTTTATCGGCAAAGTCAGAAATTGCGTAATGAAATAAAAATGGACGGAAAAGCGCGCAAAACAGTCTCCCGAAACGGTATCAAGTAAAACGCCGGCGTGGCTGCTCTCAGGTTTTTCTCTGGTTGCACTTTCGCAAACAAGCTTTATTTATATATATATATATTATATACATATGTATATATATGTGTATATATATATAACCTAGTAAATAGCTTACCAAATATTTTATCAGTAGTTGACATCACTATAACTTAACAACCAGATAAGCTAACTAGCCACTGTGAAACTGGTAAATACATATATGTATATAGATATATACATACATATGTGTGTGTGTGTGTGTGTGTGTGTGCGTATTATTTACATTTATTCATAAATAGAGCTTAAAAAAGCAGTAAGGAGACAAAAACTTTGGGTAAGAAACCTCGGTGAAAAACGTGTTCCTTACTCTCCGGAAATAGGTGTCACCATTAATTATTCAGAGTTCCAGCTTCAAAACTTTATATTTAATATAATTTGGATGCCATTTATTACAACCTTTGAAGCACGGCTTTAAAAACTCAGCACCAAAGTTACTAAAATTAGGTCTCACATTCGAAGTTCTATGCCAGTTTTATTTTTGATCCACGAAATAACAACAGCTCATAACTACAGTCGAAACAGCTTTTTGCACTCTCATGAATTATTTTTAAAAAAAACGTTGAATATTTCGAAATAAAAAACAATTTCTTACCCAAAAATACTGATTTTTTACTTAAGGGGTTACACCAGTCTAGAATTTTCAAAAAATGCAAAATTTTTTTTTCGCTAAAAGTGTACTTTATAGTGTTAAGAATAAGGTATACTTGGTCTTAAAGATTCATCATCGGCCGATGAACCGGTATGAAGCGGAAGGCTGTTCGGATAATGAGCACCTCCGCCAAGAAGCTGTGAATGTCTGCGGACAACGACGACATTGAAGTAAATCAATCGTTCGGTTTTTTATTTCTTTTTTATAATTTTATTTATATTTATAATTTTATAATTTATATTATAAATATAAATTATCGTTTAATTAATTTCGTGGCTGTTTTCTCTGTTATTTCGGATAATGTTGTATGTAAAAAGTGCGGAACAAATGTGTCGTTCACCGAGACGGCTAAACGTGACCTGGGATTTAAAATCGTTATTTCTTGTGAAAAAGGTGAAAACATTTGTATTCCGAACAGTCCATTTATTGATAAAGGATACGAAATTAATCGCCGAATTATATTAGCAATGCGTTTATTAGGAATTGGTTTCAATGGCATTGTGAAGTGTTGCGCTTTTATGCTGCGAGGGAGGCCCGACAATCATTAAAATCAACCAGAAAAGAAAAAGAGGATGAAGATTTAAACCTAGAAGGACAGCTTTATGGTGCAGGCATAGCAGACTAAAGGTACGTTGGGTTAAAATTCAAAAATTTGTGCATTATGTTAAAAAAAATGTTACTTGAAACTTTAAACGCGTTTTTCTCAGAACAGCTTTTTTCAAATTGGCTTGCAGCATAACTCGAACAATTTTCATCCAAATCACTTCAAGTTTGCGGCAAATTGCGACTAACTAAATTCTGCACAGAAGTACGTAGCCGTTTTTCGATATGTTTAAAACTTTTCTTTTTATAAACAATTCTATACGACAATTTTTGGCCAAAAAATTGACTTTTTTTCAGAGGCTTGCCATTTCCAAACCGTCATTTTAAAAATTCCCTACGTATTTCTCTAGCTATTTTCATAAAAAAGAAGGAAATTTTTGGTTTTTTGTTCTAGGATAAAATTTGTGGACGTTAGGCTGCAAGCCCCGGAGCACCTCTCGCAGAGCAGCCATCCAGTGACCGGACCCTCACACTGCCATTTTTAATGATAAATGCACGAAAAAAATTAATTTTCATACTACAATATATGTATAATAAAGCCATGAAATTAGTTTTAATCTTAAACTTTATTTTACATGTAAAAAAATTCCCGAAATTAATCTTGCGCAAGACTGTCTAGACTGGTGTAACCCCTTAATTTCTTATCACACTCTTTAAAAAGTCAGTGTGTTTAGATCTCTACTCATAAAAACACACACACATATAATTATTGTACATTTTTTAAAGTATATACATATATTACATTAATTATCATGTTTATACATTTTATACATTGATAAATATTTATATACACCTGGTACACGTAATACTCGTGTTATGAATATTCCAGCTATATGTATACAGGGTCTTTCTAATAAAAAGTCCACTTAATCTTACAAATATGCCGCTACAATAGTGTCCCAACTTTTGTAAATACTCGTGCATACGTGAAAACTCCAAGGAGAATTCAAAATCAAGTTAAACTATTAATAGAACTCTTTATTATAGTAACAGAGATTCTTCAGACTAAAACCTAATCTACAATGTGCTTTCTGCGTCTAGAAACATTCTATTTTACATAAACAAATCAAAACGCTTGAAAAATATGTCAACAATGTACGATTATACAATGTATAATATCCAATTTACCAACTCGCACAAAGTTTTTAAACGTATTCATTGGCAAATATCTACAAAATAGAACGTTTCTAAATGCAGAGAGCGCATTGTAGATTAGGCAAATTTCAATCAAGTAGAAAAGTTCTTTACCACTTTTGTCTCCAATAAACAGTTATCGAGATAGCGACATCTAAATATTTAAAAAAATATCAAGTTTTCCACAAAAATTTCAAAAAATATTACGTAAATAAAAAATGTTTCAGACAAAAGTTTGTTTTTTTTTACGTAAAATAAGATGCCGTTAAAAACATAGGTTTTCTATAAAAAAAATTAAGTTGATCTCGAAATAATCTTGAAAGCGTCCAGCAAATCAGAAATAAATAACGCTGTTATATTTTCCTCTCGAAACCATCCAATTTTAAGTAATTTCCTTTTAAACGCGTAGTTTTTGGAAAAATCAGGATGGATTTTCTATCGGAAACACCCTGTATATCATGTGTGTATATAAAAGTACGTTTTATATATATGTGTATATATCATAAATATACTTTCTTCACTTTACAAAGCCGACGGAGAGCATCGACGCACTCTTCCGAAACACGCACACACAACTGTCACGTAGAGTGACGTAGTACGAACCGACTCAACGGATGTGTACAATCGCGGGACGATCGATAGATGTGCTACGGTGCGACTTGTCAGCCGGGAAATAGATAGAGGCACATTTACGTACTGGCTACGCTTTAAAACCGGAGCGGGCAGCGCACCGGCCGAATAGAGGTGTCCCGTTCGTGCTGTCGGCTGCTGGGGTAGCAACGTGACCGTCATAGCCGAAAGCTCGCAGACGACTGCCTCTCGTGCACGAGCAGCACGAGAACTCTGGGCAACTGAATGTCAGTGGTGTCTCGCTTTCACGCCGCCGAGCCGCGGCGGATATCCGTGCATCGTGGCTCGCTCTGGAAATTAGAGACCCCGATTCCATCGACTAACTTCGTGTTACGGGGCGACTTCGACCGAACGTGAATCTAATTTAACTTGAACCGGCGGTGGGGAGGTAGGGTACGAGTGGGCCTTTGCAGTGAAATTTTCGACTGCACAATTCACGCTCGCCCAACGACGTGTCCAACAGTATAAAAGTTGAGAAAAAGTTGAAACAATTATTAGACGACCTAGTCGGCAGGTGGTTCATTAAATTAATCCAACGTTTCGGCTGTCCGATTTGTCGTTTTCGAGGCATACATCAGACTTTGCGTTATCATTGAGTCTGTAATAGATAGTATGTCAAAAATAGAAAATGTAAAAATTACATAATGTCCGCTGATTAGTCGTCGGTTGGCGGAGTGTGTGTTACAAGCACGTCTATGCAGCTAACAGTAGTAGTGAAAATTTTATATTTTTTATCCTCGCCAGTAAAACCATAACATAACTTTAAGTCCACTGAGTCATTTCTTTCGTTTTGCGTCGATTCCTTCTGCGCACCCGACATTGTTCTGGGTAAACCAATGAGAGAATAGTTGTATGTGGGGTAGTGTGGCTTTGACGTATACGCACACACGCGTGCGCGCGCGCGTCGCTGGGTCTTGCCCGGGTGTATTGCGGAATACCACGGGACCGCAATGATCAAAGGAGCCGACAGAGAGTGGACCTACTAGTTATACTGTGGTAAAACGCTCAGTAAGAAATAATTCGTCGATCGAGGTATAATCCACGTCAATTTGTTGGTGCCGATGTCGATTCGACAGCATTTCGACATCGATCGTCGAATCATTTCTCACTGGGCGGTGCACAAATGTCGCTCGATTCCCTAGCGGAAACAATTTCTATATATAACTACAAAAATTGACTTGAAATAGAAATTTGTAGAAATTTTTATATCTTCGTTGAAACGTTAATTTTTTTTGTAGAAGTATCTACGAAATAGAGAGTACCACAAATTACGATGTTCTCAAATCAAGAAATTATTCCAAGTAGTATTTCATGAAAATGTACAATTTTGTAAAAATTAGTACAATAGTTTACTAGTTTTAAAAATTTATAAAATAAACACCATTGCAACAGCATATTCCTGAGACTAAATCAAGTAAAAAAGTCCTGTACTACTTTTCCCTCCGACAAACAGTTATCGAGAGATTATAAACTAAACATTGAAAAAGTTATAAAATTTTCTCTTGAATATCTCAAAAAGTATTAGGCAAATCAAAAAATGTTTCAGACAAAAGTTGTTCATATTAATTAGTAGAATAAAATAGTATAATAAACAATAGGGAGTTCCATTTAAAAAAATGGCGGCAACCTCCATATAATCATAAAAAATTAATTTTTTTGGAACATTAATTTTACCATTATATAGCCCTTTTAAAACCGTACAACTTTCGTCTGAAACATTTTTCCGTATCTCCCATATTTTTCGAGATATTTTACCGGTCCGGTACTTTTCCCTCACCCTGTATTATAAAATGTTAACAATATGATTCAGATTGAACGTTTCGGTCAACGCATGTGACCCTCTTCAGCAATACAATATCTAATACATAATCATAAACAAAGCGGATTTATGCGAGAAAATCACCTATAATGTACGCACGTTCGAAAAATATGTAGAAGGGTTGGTCGGTTATGTATTTACTTTCCATCGTGCCCCCAATTACAGTGCATGTCGACGGTCCGATACTTCCTTTGGTATCGGAGGGGTTGTCTAACAGTATAAAAAGGAAAAGATATTATAGAAAATCGAGATATCATAACTAAATATTGAAAAAGCTATAAGTTTTCTCTTGAGTATCTCAAAAAGTATTGGGCAAATCAAAAAATATTTCAGACAAAAGTTGTTCATATTAATTAGTAGAATAAGATAGTATAATAAACAATAGGGGGTTCCATTAAAAAAATTGAAGGTGACCTTCACGTGACCTTCAAGCAACTATTTAAGGTCAAATTAATGACACCATCTTATTTCCCCCTCGAAACCCAACAACTTTTTCTCGGGTCATTTTTTGCTAGTCCCATTCCCCGAAGAGATATTTGCGTGGATCATTTCAAATAAGACACCCCGTATGAAGGTCTGATGTGCTGTGAACTTTAGTCTATGTTATACTGTATAATATTTTCAAACGTGCGTAAATTATAGGTGAGTGTTTCTCGCATATAAGTCTGCTATAATCAAACACTGTAATGACTCATCGTTTTTAAATAATTTAGACCGATTGTTTATGTATTAGATATTGTGTTGCTGAAGAGGATCACATGCGTAGACTGAAACGTTAAATATAAATCATATTGTTACCATTTTATAATATATGTTACACTAGAACTCACCGATACATAATTTATTGCCTTCGTTCAGGTGACGGCTCACATTGCCCGTACTAATCTTTTACTGTTCTAATTAACACCAATTTTTAATTTTAATATATTTTTTTGTAGAATTTTGTAGAATTATTTCCCGCAGGGTAAGATCGTTGCTTATTGTTAGTCGAAATCAGTCTGAACCGGTCCATCGTTTTCCTCCGAGAAAACGGACCGTGGTAGACTCTCGTATAGCGCAGTTTTCTACGACGTTCGTGGCAGACCTCGTATTATAGCGGAAAATTGCTGCCTTAAGTGCGCAGTACTTTTTTCTAAACTATGCGATTAGCGCAATTTTGCACAATTGCCGGGTACTGGTTGCAGCGTCGTCGGCAACTATTACTGCGGTCTAACTCGTCAATAGTTTAATAACGCAAGTCGACTTATAACATTTCTATTGTTCCTTTTTTTGTTGTTGCAAAAGAAGGATATATATAAGACAATTGCTAATAGAATTCACGTATGAAGGTAAACAAATTAAAAATATGTAAAAAAGCCAATTAAGAGAACGAGCTAAGTGAAGGTGATAGAATGATGTTTAAGAGTAAAAAACAAAAACTGCGAACGTTTCGTCAGCACAGTGCCTTTATCAGCACTCAATAATATAAATTGTTAATGGTAATCCATCAATAAATTGTTAACTGGCTAAATCTTCAAGCGCTGAATTTTTGGAATTTTTTCTTAACGGGAAAATATGCGGGACGAGAGCCGGGATCGAACCGAGGCTCCTATCATTACTAATCACTCGTGTTAGCAGAGCTACACGTCATTTCAATCGAGCCTCCGTGCCCTTTGAACAGTAAATAAATATTAACCAGATGGCAGCCGTCATGGACGATGTCGATTATAACTCCGATTTGACTGATTTTCGTGACAATATAGGAAAATAGCAACGAGTTTTTATAGCCAAACTTTTGAATAATTTGATAGCTACTGTTAAGAAATCACTTTTTTCAAAATGGAGTTTTTTTTACTTACATCACTCTCGTACGGAAGCTCTCAATTTTATTAAATGTAAAGTTTTGTGTATTTTCTAATCACTCCTCATTAATAGTAACACTTCGCTCATCGTGAACTAAATAAAATATTTTTATCAATGCTCGCAAAATAAAATATCTACAGATAATTTCTCAATGCAGTATTATTAGGTCTTATATGGAAGTTTATACGGTGGAGTTTGCGGGTCAAAAATTTAAAGAAGTCTGCATACTCTACGCCTTTTGCGGTAACTGCGCGATTCATTCGACACTTGCTAGGCGCCACCTTAGAAAGAATTTTGGGTCTCGTTCTTTCAGCCGTTGTTTTGCCTACGTTTTCAGATAAGACGACAAAGTTCACTTGCGTCACTGTATGCAAAAGAAGCAGTGGTAACCACAAGAATTGTGTGTGGCACATATGGTGAGGGAGTAAGCACGCGTGACAAATAGTGCAGGTCCTTCTGGAATATAAATTTCAATTTTAACGAAAACTGAGTTGACGACTTCGCCGCAAAGCCAGCGATTGTGGCATTCATTTGCTGCCAGAACATTAAAGTTGTTGAGAGCTGTGAAAAATACTTTGAATAAAATACATTGCAATTATTACCTATTTTTACAAGTGTTTCAATTTGTCCAAAAACCTTACGGACTCGCGCGTAAATTTAAACGCAGACAACACGCATATCTAAAAGACATTTTAAGAACGTCTTAAGGCCAATTAACGTTCTCTATTAATATTCGTTACATAAATATACAAACACACATTCACGACGGCTCGTGGGGAATGCCGAAACGTTCGGCTCGTCATAAATATCTCGGCGTTCCATTAAATCAACTTTTTTCTTTTCACAGTGACAAACCTATGAGCCTACATTTGATATATCGTTTGATATAAATCTCAATATATGCAAGACTTCGTTACGCGAGCATTTACAGCCTATATACAGAGAGAGCGAAAGAGAGAGAGGAAGAGGGGCTGGGACTGGATTAAACGCCGACTGTCCTCCGCCTTCGATTTTACTCTCGTCGCTTTACCTTCTAGAACGACGAATAATTTCGATTCGAATTTACTCCAAGCGATAACGATGTCGACACGCATGTATATGCGGGCTCGTACGTGTACGCGGTCGGCCCACTTGAAATGCCGAATGGTCACACGCGGAAAGTCCAAATCAACATAAACATCCTGACGTTTCGTTGACCAAACGGTTTTACATATTCTCTTTACATTTTATTTATTTGTTTATAATGCACGCGCGCGTCTTGCATAATTTTTTTCCTTCGAATTTGTAATTTCGGACAATTTCCGACGTCTCTTGATACACAACCCAAATAACATGCATGTCTAAAAGACATCTTTAAGATGTCTTTAACACGTCTTTTAGACGTCTTTTAGACATACACGTCTAAAAGATATCTTAAAGACGTCTTAAAGAAGTCTTGAAGATGTCTTTTAGAGAAGCATGTTATCTGGGAAGTCACTTTTGGAATACAGAGGCGACCGTCCGGGAAGAAGTTGCTGAAGGAAAAGAAGAGAATCCCCGACGTCACGGCGACTCGTCGCCCCGTCGTCTCAACGGAGTTTTCGATGAAACAAGACGTTCGATTAGTCAGTGCGATAAATAATTAGTTTTCACGTCTTTCTTATCGGGCTTATCGGGCCGGGATGGAAGCTCGGAAAATAACCGGCGATTCACAACTGGTTCTCCGCCGGCACGTTATCATGTCCGCAATGTTGTTGAGAAAAATCGGCTCTACAACGCGAAACTTCGTACGCCTTAACGTGGACGAACGCGGACAAGGACATTTATTCCCCTCTTTCCTCTTCTTACTTTCCTGTTTGTTTTTTACGAATTTCCGTATCCCGGAACCGAGTGTCCGCCAACATACGGTTTTTTCTCCCCCTCTACTCTTCCTCTTCCTTGAAGACAGTGAGAAATGATAGTCGAATCGATGTCACAAGTACCAATACGATGTCAAATGACGTTTTAATGACATATTATCAACATTAGAGACGTAACTAATGTGACAAGATATCATTTCATGTCATTTTGCTGCTTAGGATAAAATACATTGAATTGACATCTTTTCGACCTATCATTTCTCATTTGTAGACTTCTCAGCGAGAAATGACTTGTCGATCGATGTTGAAACGCTGTGGAAACGATGTCGAATCAAATTGATGTCAAATTGACATCGTTCCGACGAATCATTTCTCGCTAGGTTGTTGCGTGTCGTATTAACGTTACTAAAATTTGATATATTAAACGCGGTGCACCGTTGCGTGTCAAAATTTTTATACAATGATACACGAAGACACGTGTGTCTCATACGTCATCACGGAACTGATATACATATAATGATGGGATTCAATACTTACAGGCAGTTTCGAATAAAAACAATATTTTCACTACCCAGTCAACAAAATGTTAGCAGATTGGCAGGAGATTTATCAGAAACCGATACCAAAACCATAGCCATCTGTGTCCGCATTTGGCTTTTATTTTGGCAACAGAGTCTGTAAAGCATACGCTGTCAACAAATTGTCGGCAGAAACTGAACAGATCCAGTTATGTAAGCAGATCTTGTTGTATTTCTGCTGGCAACATGTGATCGAATATATCAGTTCCTGTATACAATCTGCAGTCTTTCTGCCTTCAAAATTTGTAGTAGACATCTGACGAAATCTGTTCAAATATATTTGGCTATCTAGGTCCACTCGAATCTGCAGTGAGTTTGAATAATCCTTTCACGAATATCTCGTAGAAAAGAAAAAAAAACAAGAATTTGTTATCTCCAAGAGAAGAATATAAACTCGAATCTGGATGAAATGTATTCGAATTTTTACTAGAAATTTAATATTTGAAACGTAATGTATGTGTGTATACGTGTATATATATATATATATATATATATATATATATAGACATAAATATCTCCTATTTATTTCAATTTTATAGTAATTGATATATTAAGGTAACATATTTAAGTATTAAAACTTGTAAAAGATTCGATTCTTTACGATAGAAATTACGTACAAATATTTTGACTTAAAAAACAAACACAGTTTAATGGAATACGAAACTCTAGATATGCAAAAAAGGTATAAGAAATTTTGTTTTTGTTAACTTTTGTTAAAGGGTTTCCAGAATATTTAAGAAAACAAGGGAAAAAAAGACAATAAGAAAATTCTCGCGAGATTTAGATATGAAGTACTTATAATTAGTAATACGTTCTGATGAGTTCAGGGGAAAATTATTTGCTTTGGATATGTCAGAGGAGAGACGCCGAGATTCTAGAACCTTGCAACAAGTTTCATTGCAGAGATAAGAAGTGACACGGGAACGGCGCAATTATTGGCGAAGGAAATCAACTGAATGAAAAAAACTCATTAAAATAAGGAGAGGGAATTAAATCAAAACAAAACAATTAAGGCTAAAGAATCTCCCGGAAACGGAAAAAAATATATAGCTGCCATAGCTAAAAACTGCACGTGGCAACTAAATTTTAGTTAACATCTAAAGTGATTTTTGTCGACCCAACTGGCAGGAAACTTTATTCGTGAATCTTACATCCACGAAGTTTTGATCATCCGGATTGTGGTCCTTATCAAGTGATTAGTAATAGTTAAAATTCTTATTGCGAAAAAATATTACCCCAGCCAGGATTCGAACCTGAGTAATATCGCGAAATTGTGATTATCCTATCGTATGTCGACCTCTGTCCTTACCTCGTTCTTATCGTGTACTGGTAAAAAATTGACCTTGATACAAAATAATTTATTCAAGTTTTCCGTTATTTTTCGATTTTTCGAGAATTAAAATATGGAATACTTATATAAGCACGACCAAATTTAACCGTACAGAAGTTTCCCTCAAATGCCAAGCATTACCTTCATTATACATATGTTAATAACTGCGGAGCAGCTATTATTGGTAGCGGACTATGAATTTTTAAACACCTCTCGAACGCCATTTACCTTGACATAATTATAAATTATTAATGTTCGTAATTAATATTCATACTTCCTTCGATTATGTCGAAATTTGATCTGCGTCACTCGAGATCGTCGGATACACCGGACGAGCCAGTATACCAAAATGTAAATGGGACCTTTATAACAACTAATAAGTCACAGCAGTATGAAGGCAGAGAGTCACGGAATTTCATATTTAACAGATAAGAAAATTGTAGCAACACACATATAAAATGTACTTTTCTCTTCTTAACTCGCGTCATATTTATCTTGCTGTAATTTAATTAACAAAATGAATAAGTAAAATCTCATTTTTAAATTTTTTCTGAAAAAATCGTGGTAAATGTTAGTTACTAATTTTTGCTACTGAATACTGATCCTCGCGAATACATGTTCGTGCGACGTTCATCTAAAATATATCACGTCTACAAAAGTAAGGAATATTGAGCATTTAAAATGTATAAACGCGCGTATATTTATGCCACCGTACACATACACATTACAGACACATAACATTTGATTATTCAACAAGTTTTTAATTGTTGCTCTGCACCTTTATACTTTCTGGGTATAAACTTTACGCTTTAAACAAATAATGGGAAGAAAATTTAGGAAGCATTAAGAGTTGAGCAGCAACGTGCTCTATTACAAAATAACTAATAATTACTCTACACAATAGATAATCCATCAGCATTTGACTGAAAGTGGAGAAGGATTATATTATTATGAATTGCTTCTACAAAATAGGAACAAATATATATTTCATAGGTGAACTCATAAAAAATATTTTGCCGTTTATCATATAAAAAACACTAAATTACATCGAGTTAAAATATCAGTTGCCTACTGTTTATGATAACAATTTATAACTATAAATAAATTGAGGAATCGAAGGGATTATAACGTTGATTTGAAGGTAATAACAATATAAGTTGATTTTATTTATAACTTATTAGAAATAATCAGAATTGAAATTCTTTTAATGTTTTATTTTATACTTCACTTTATTTCAACTTGCCAATTTTGTTCACAATCAAAACTGTTATGGCTCAATTCCTCAATTTATAAATTCACTGTTCAATTCCTTAATTTATGAATTATGTAATACCTGTTTTTGTGTTTTGTACTTCCAGTCTTGTAATCATGTATATGACTGCAAATGATTGGATAGGACTAGCAACTGTTTTGGCTCACTATTTCTATCTTAATTAATTACTTATATTTTGTTCAGATTCGTAAATTATATGGAAAAAAAACTCTAATGACATATGACATAATATTGAATAACATTTTAGAATAAACAAAGAAAAAATATAAATTGCTGGTAATGTAATAATTAATAGTGACGCAAACTTGTCATCGATATGGAAATTGCCTCCCCTCTATTCTATCGCGTACCTGCAAATAATTTTCAAAGAAAATGCGGACATATTATTGAAAATATCAGATATACACCATTAAAATAATCATATTCGTTAATGTTTTAGAAATTATTATACGTGTGTATACTTATGGTCAATTTTGAATGATTACATTTTCGAAATTGTGCATAATGTGATAAATAGATAATAAAAATAAATCGTAATTTGCATTTGGCGACTCGTCAAAAATATGGACAATTTTTTTCACGTTTAAAATTACATTTTCTAGATATGTAATTCGTACTTTAGACCATTCTGCATTTATGTGAATATACAAATTATATAAATACCATTGCATTATGAATATCCTCATGAGGCCCCTTGGATTTAGGCGGTAATTTCGGCAAAAGTGCATTAACATTTATATCAATTTTAGGATCTTTCTCTTTAATCTGCTTCACAGTTTGCTGACAAACTTTTATTACCGACTCTGCATTCAGGCGACGGTCATCACTCCACAATGGACAGCTATGTTTAAAAAAAAAACCGTAAGATAAGATAATGTTGACCCGATTGCACGCTGATATCTAATTAATTACATGTCAAAACTTACAGACTGGAATTTTCTGCTCCTTGACCCTGAAAGTGCCTATAATCGGTCACTGGTTTGTCACAAATGTAACACATCTGCGCGCCACATAAACAAGTCATTTTATTACAGCCTTCCTCCTTGAAAAACGTTCGGCTGCATCTAAAGCATTTTCGGACCAGAGCTTCGGTCATTCTCTCTTCCAAGAACAAACGTGCAGACTCAGTTTTCTTTTCGTTGCATTTTAGAGGTATATGGTTAAGTTCCTTGCATAATCTAATACGAAAACAATTGATTAGTGCAGTTTATGTGCAGTCATATGCTTATTCCTTAATATCTTTTCCAAGTGCTGAACTAACTAGTACTTTGAAATGCAGTATCCTAAACTGTTTTGGAACTTATAATCTTCACTTGACACTTTCATTTGACCATAGGATTTCATGACAACAAAAATCGATTAAATCAAAATTGCACAGTAATAACGTTAGGATTAGACTTACGGGCAAGATTCTTTCATGCATTCCGGATTGAGGCATCTAAAAACCTTATCTTCCGGTGGTGGTATAGATGCAAAGTGACAGAATGGACATGACACTAAGCCTTCGACTCCAGCGGCCATTACCTCCGCTTCTTGCCGCTTGCAAAGCAGTATACTGAATTTTGTCGGTGGTAACACTCGCTGAAGCACAGATATAGGAAACTCACATCCGCAGTTTAACAAGCAGTCCACACGTGTGTTGCCGTCTCCTAGGACCACGTCCGTGCCCCGTACTATGCACGAATTGCAAAATACGTGGCCATCTTCACACGTGGAGCACTTTGATGGCATACATTCGTTGTCGAAGCAGCAGTGACATTCGAGCAATTCATTTTTTAACTGAAAGAAAGAAATACAAAAACTAACAATCCATCTAAAGAGCAAAATAGTTTTGATTCCCATTTTAGAACATTTCGTACTTTAAGCTCATTAAATTCCTGTTCTTCTTTTTCTTTCATTTCATTCAAATAAAGTCTCAGTTCTGTTTTATGTTGTATAAAAGCACATTCTTGAAGGAACGGTATATCCTCTGTTAGACCCATCTTGTTGTATTTACTTAGTCGTCTACTTTTCATATCGGGGTTTAACGCTTCCAAGGCCTTTGCAGTTAAGCTTAAATTATGCATACCATTAGTGTATGCGTTCAGCAACGTGTTCACCTGCAGAGAATAAATTTAATAGTACATTATTTAAGATCGAGATGTTAGACAACATAACGACAAAACAGTGGTATTAAATCTCTCTACTACTTTATACATGTATCAGAAACTTTTTATGGAAAAATATTATTTCAGTACGATAAAGTAACAAAAAAAACAAATGTAAATCAAAGCAAGGTAATAGATTACGCTACTGAGTTTCGTAGAGAAGAAATACAATAATAATAAACTTAGAAATTTTAACTGTGACGCAACAACAATCGAAAATCCATAATCAGGAATTAAAATTAATGATGCACTCGAGAGAAATCTGAACGTGTATCTTAAATTAAGCAATTACCCTCATTTTGCTGAAGTAATATTTCAGAAAATCTATCGCATGCGCATTAAATTGACAAATCCTCTTGTCGTTCTCGAAGTATGCAAATGGATCTGGAAATATCTCCAAAAACTGCTCAACTTTGAAATCCGTAGTGTACTGCTTCTGCTGTTCCGTAATCTTCTTCCTAGCCAGATATTGCGCCCTTGTTGGATAATCTGGCTTTTCCAATGTCGTTTGGACAAACTTTTTAATTTCTTCGTTATCGCCGTGCATGTCCTCGACGACTTTTCTTAAATAAACAGGATCTGCTTCAGGGAATATCGTCAACAAGTCAGCGTATTGCTCATTCATGTCGTAAGATGGATCGACCTCTTCCACCACTGGAGCTGGCTTGATCGGTTTCAGATTATATTGGCCACAACTGAGCAGTGTCTCAATCAAGCCCTCCAACAACGACTCTTCCTTAAAATTATTGTATTCTTTAACATAATCGTGACATAACTCTTTAATAAATCGAGTTTTTACAGTTGAGAACATGGGCAATAATTTCAGGTAGATATTATTAGCCCTCTCATTTAATACTATTTTTCTGTGAGTATTTTTTTCGTTAGGAAACACTCCTTTGCCCTCCTTTCCTTTGCTTGTGGCGCCACTGGAGTTTCCAGCGTTTTGTTCATCTGCTGTGCTTTTTACCTCCAACTTCACTTTCACTTCCTCTGTACCTATCTGTGCTATGTCATTGTATTTTATTGTGCTTAACATTTGAGGTCTAGAACCCACCGGTGGCACAAAATGCTGCAAAGAAAATTACCAATTAACATCTAATTACGTTAATAAGAAAGCTACACAATATCTGTCATAATGATCAATTTGAAACATAAACCGAGTCTATCGTAAGCTTACGAGAGCTCCTGAAACGTGAGCTCGTAGAGGAAATTTACAGAGGCGAGAATAAATTGAAAACTCCAACCTGCGCAACATTCGGGCTCCGTACTGATTTTCTGAGCATCATTAATATTACACGTCCCTTACGACTTTAACGTGTCGATTGTAGAACTGGAACTGCGTAAGACAGCGGATCAACACCGTCACGTGGAAAAATTTGAATAATCGGTTGAAATTGAACACGCGACACGACCGACGTTAAACACGACGTGTAAAGACACGGGGATGCGCGTATCGCCGCGGAAAAGGGCATCGTAACACATAAATATAAATATTGCTCTCGCGAGCACTCTCGGTCGAGCGGTAACGTTTGAAAACAACGCAGCATGTTCCGCATCATCCACTACCCCCCGCCCCTCTCGTAAATTTTCCATTTTCCGAAAATCGAAGACGGGACGCACGTTTCCAGGTGAATTTGGTAAAACTGCGCCAAAAGTACACGCGCGTGTTTACCTCTTCACTTCCCCTGTTGCCGATCTGAGATGTACTCGCGATGCCCGCTTCCTGAACGTTGTAACAAGCCATGCTGCCGCCCGCTCTTTGGCGGTCCGCCACGTTTACACCGGCTGCTTCTCCAGTTGCCGCTCGGAATATATCGGAAGAGAACATATCCTGGGCGCAGAATTCGCCAAAATGCGGGGCGTAAGGATTAGCATTTATCATGTCCGCGCTCGTCGGCCGCTCTAACGCGCCGCGCGAGACTGCTCGCACTGCCGTCCGAGGAGACAGTGGTACATCGCGAGATGCGCTTTTGTCATTTGATGGGCCCGGTAACCTTGACAAAGCCTCTGCACTCACAGACACATTCGATCCGTATTCGCCAAACGGCGATCGTAACGCGTCCACATATTGCCGTACTCGTTTCATTTTCTCATAATGGCAGTCAAATGTCAGCGGCCCCGGGACCAATTGTAACTTTGGCGGTGATAAAATAGGAACTGGCGGTTTGAAATTAGCATTTAACGGGGGTTGCGCGTGGGAACCTAAGAACTTGGCTGGCTGCAACACCCTCGATGTAGAAGGCAAGGCTGCGTTGTCGGGATGATAATTCTTCGTGGGTTCTGAATAGCTATCAGTCCATGGCTTGAAATAAACTAATGGTTCTTCTTTCCAGTGTTTCACAACTTGCAGCTTGCGATAATTAGAGTAGCCTAAAAATGAGTTTGGCGATAAAGGCTTAACATCTTCAAGACATCTTAAGCATTCTTCCGGAATACACAATTCCACGTCTACACTTCAGCAAAATCGAATAAAACTTATACAGAGTGATCTTTCGTTGCTCCAGCCGATTCGGAGAAAACTTTAGATTAAAGTTAGCACACACTAGCCTAGTAAAACTGTGCACTAATATCTGATTAGAGCAACAAAATTGAAGAACCGTCTTCAATCGAGATATCTGATGAGGGCACAGGTGTTGTGCTGGCGTAGGATAGCTATGGGTGGTTCTCGAGGGTTAGGGGTGAAGCAACGAAATCAGATTCATCACGAGTGGCGTGCAACAAAATCGATGAACAGTCTTCAATCGAAATATCTCATTAATTCAGTTTTAAGGTGTTGTGCCGGTGTAGGAGAGCTAGGGGGTGGTTTTCGAGGGTTAGGGGTGGAGCAACAAAATCAAGAATACAATAACTAATTAGCAACAAATTTGCTCTAAAAAATATGTTGTTTTTTTATTTCTTTTTTTAAATATATGTTTTTTATGAGTGTTTAATCTAAAGTTAGCACAACCACTATTTTCTCCGAGTCAGCTAGAGCAACAAAATCGGGAATTGAGCAACAAATTAGCAACAAAAGAGCACAAAATTTCTGTACAAGTTTCATTCGATTGTGCTGAAGTGGCTGTGTCAGCTTAATAGACGTCACAATTCCTCTTTCTTCACCGACATCGCGCACGATTGATCGGTATTGTCCTAGTTAAAATTGGCTGCGTTCAGCAGAAAAGGCTGCCTTGCAACTGTCGTAGAATTCGTGAGTCTGATTGGAGTACGCTCTCAGATTCAGCTAGGATTAAGGGAGCTTAGTATGTACCTATTTTTGAAATATTGGGAATTTATAAAAAATTTTACCCGTTGTTCGCACATGCGTATGTTCGGAGACTTGTAAAAAAAAGCGTTCGGAGTCGTTTCACTGAAGCAATCACAAATTATAAGAATTTTAACTTGCAATGAAACTTAACTGTGAAGTTAGGAAGAAAGTGTAATCGCATTGATTCACATAACTAATCCCGGTTTTTCGTCAACGTCACTTAACTTTGATCTTAGTTCAACTTATCCTTTGCCTCTTTCTAACTGTCCCCTTAGAGAGAGCGAAGGTTGAATTGAAAGAAGATCAAAGTTAAACGACGTTGGTGAAAACGGATGGAAAAATTAAAAGTACATTTCTGAATTCTTAATACAAACATTCTACGCGATAACATTCTCTTAGGCTCGGTTCCGCCAAACGTCGCTCAACTTCAATCTTGGTTTAATTCATGTTTGTCTCTTTCTAAGGTAACAGTTGGAAAGAGACAAAGAACAAATTAAGCTAAACTTAAAGTTAAAGCGACGTCGGTGAAACCGGGCCTTAGTAACATTCTACTTTATTAACGTCTGTATTTTTTTAACCGTACCTGGCATCTTTTAATAATACAGACAATTTATTGCGAAAAGGATTACCTCAGCCAGGGTTTGAATCTGAACCTCCCTACACTCTAGGCGGGCGTCTCGCCAATTCGACCACCGAGGCACATGACAATATTTGTCGCAATAACAGTATAACGATGTTGTCTACGCGTATATTTTCGATTTTTGTGAACTGCGCGTCGATAAGGGTTGTCAGCCTTTCTACTTTATTGCCCAAACTACATGAGAAGAGCATATATATTCGTCCAGGTTGTATTTAAGCTACTTTTTGCCACGATTGCACATACAAAATATTCTTTGGGCACACAACATACGCTAATCAGATTCAACATTTTTATAACAGTTGCAGAGCAGCTCCTTCCGTTGAGCGTAGCTCGGCGTAGCCACCGATCAGCGTAGCCACCGATACTCGCGACACCCTTCATTCTGTCAATCTCACTCGTGAGTGACGCAAATATCCTATCTTCGAACTTACTGGTATAGTCTTCTCTCGCACCCCTTTTTTCCTTTTTCACGACGACTCGCTTCGTACCTGTTTGATCGGGTTGCGAAGAGGCGCCGCTACTGCGTTTGCCGTAGCTTTCCGGCGGGCCGAAATTCGATTGTTTCACCGACACCGACACCGACACCGACGCTTGATCGACAACATTGTCATCTGTGTCAAAACCTACAATCGTGACAGTCTCAGTACCATCAATCAGTCATTAACGAATATTTAAACGTTCCATTTTCAAAACTTACCCATGTCGCTTTTCCTCGTACGTTGCTTTTTCTTTTTCACGATCTTTGTACCAGTCTGATCTGCTTGTGAAGAGACGCCGTTAACGCATCCTTCCGGCGCGCTGAATTTCGTTGATTCCATCGACACCGCCATCGCAAAATCGTCTTCGTCGTCTATGTTTACATCTATGTCTATGTCGTAACATACAATTGTGACAGTCACCATCATCTCAGTCGTTAACGAATATTTAAACGTTCCGTTTTCAAGCTTACCGAGGTAGTCTTCCATATGCTGCTTTTTCTTTTTCACGACCTGCTTCGTACCCATTTGATCTGCTTGCGGAGAGGCACCGCTACCGCGATCATGACTTTCTTCCGGCGCTCTGGATGTCGTTGGTTTCACCGGCACCGCCAACGCTCGATCGAAATCGTCGTCCGTGTCGAAATCTACAATTATGACA
>NW_011967201.1:87937-91984 GCF_000949405.1 Vollenhovia emeryi
GGCGCGTTGGATGTCGTTGGTTTCACCGGCACCGCCAACGCTCGATCGACATCGTCGTCCGTGTTGAAATCTACAACTGTGACAGTCCCAATACCACCAATCTCAAACGTTAACGAATATTTAAACCGAGGGGTAAACCGCTGATCAAAATCATGTACGGTCATGGTCAGAAAGGTTGTCCGACGTTGTACAATAAGTTTTCGGAATATTCGTATGTATCATTGCATAGATATTCGTACGCATCATTCTTTTGCTCTAATAATGCGTCACTGCACATATCCGTGAGCAAAGGCTATACATTCCAAAATTTATTATAAAACAATTACTGGCTGCAGGAAAATATCCTGTATTGTCACACAACATTTCGGCCATGGGTTTCGGCCCTTTTCAAGTGTATATTACAACCTCAAGTCGGAAATGAGGTATCATATCGCAACCACGCATATCTTGAGACATTGGGTTTGTTTTCTGTTCCTGCACTGGTGAACTAGTGCAGTAAGCTAGAATGAGAAAAAATATGCTTGTCTTACTCCAATTTATTGCACTAGTTCACTAGTGTAGGAACAGAAAACAAGCCTATTATGTCTTTGTAGTGATATGCCTAACTGGGCCTAATGGCATTTAATCACATACCGACTTGATGCTGCAATATACACTTGAAAAGAGCTAAAACCCATGACCCGAAACGTTGTGTGACAATAAAGAACATTTTCCTGTAGCCAGTTGTGTCGGATTACTCAACCCAATTGTTAACTAATCGCTGGCGATTTAATTATTCCAAATTATTATAAAACGTTGAACAACCTTTCTGACCACGACCGTAAATCAATGCCTATGAATGCCCAGCGGGCATTACTTTATCTTACTGTCTTATTTATCTTAACTGGTTTTATCCTTAAAATGCCCCAGCGAGGC
The DNA here is from genome assembly GCF_000949405.1 of Vollenhovia emeryi. Lineage (NCBI taxonomy): Eukaryota > Metazoa > Arthropoda > Insecta > Hymenoptera > Formicidae > Vollenhovia > Vollenhovia emeryi. The sequence goes on from NW_011967201.1 coordinate 88,853, forward strand.
CTAATGCCCAAGCTAATGCTCAAAAAATGTCTAGTAATGTCCAGTAATGCTGTGTAAATCTGTACACCGCATGCCCTCGGCGGTTTACCCCTCAATTTAAAGGGTTCACGAAAATGACACTGATTTTGACCCGTTCAGGGTGGCCTGACCCCTTAAGGTAGTTATTTCGTAAATTCATTTATGTGAGAATTGTTTCAAATTTTTACAGTTTATTTTTTACATCAATACGTGCAAAATAAGACTAATTAAACTAAAATTGACCGTCTCAAAGTTCTAAAAAAAAATGTTACAGTTTGCTATGTTACACGAAATATTGCGTGTAAAACACGTTAAAAATATTTTTACACTTAACAATATAATTCCTTGTAATATTATTACACGTGAAATATTATTTATATATATTATTATGCATTAAAATATTAATATTTGCGTTTGCAAACGCAAATGATGGTACATTTTACTTTCTTTGAGCTTAACGGTGAGTGAGATTCCTATGAGAAACAAATATGTTATAAAGTGAAATACAACGAATAGCCGGGGAAAAATCAAAATTATTGATTGTTCCAACAATATAAACAGTTAAAACTGAAAAATGGGAAGAATCATGCAGTAGACATGAGTGTAGTGTAAGGCCTGGTCTACAATGAGTTGTCAGTCGTAAGTCAGAAGTCAGAACTATATGTCGGTCCTTTTTCATCCATCCAGAAAGGAAAGGGATCAACATATAGTTCCGACTTCTGACTAACGATTAACAACAACTCATTGCAGACCAGGCCTAAGAGATGTGGCAGCAGCGCCGCAAACTATAATCTCTCGAATCTATTTTATATTATGTATTAATCGTAAGTGTATTCTTTAGAACAATATTGCATCAAAAATATATCAATGGGTCTGTTTTTTATTGCTGCACTCCTGAACTAGTGCACACTGGTGCAATGAGTTGGAATGAGAGGTAATCTATTTGTTTCATTTTAACTTATTGCACTAGTTCAGTAGTGCAGTAATAAAGAACAGGCCTATTGTAATATATTGAGTGCTGGTTCCTGTCTGGAAGAAACTTTTGAGCATTACTGTCGCGAAACAATTACCTTGCTTACCGATGTCGCCTTCTCTCGTATGTTGCTTTTCATTCCTCACGAACTGCTTCGTGTCTGTCTGATCTGCTTGCAGAGGGACGCCGTTATTGCGTTCACTGCACCCTCCCGGCGCGCTAGATCCCTGCACCGCGCTCGGTTGATCGGCAACGTTATTCGCGTCAAGACACATGTTCGAGGCAGTCGGCACGTCCACCTCGATCCCATTCATCTCGCTCGCACCTGACGCAGATGCTCCGCCCTCGAGTCCGATGTCGCCTTCTCTCACCTGCCGCTCTTCCTCCGTCGCGACAGTCTTCGTGTCCGTCTCATCTCCTTGCAAAGAGGCATCGTTCGGTGCACTGAGTTTCGTTTTCTTTGCCGGCGCCGCGTTCAGTTGCTCAACAACGTTTGCGTCGCTCGAATCAGCCGCCTCTGTCTTGCCTGCTGATGAAGAAAGTGTCGCACCTTTCAACTTCCCGTCGTCGTCTCTCATACGCTGCTTTTTCTCTTTCACGACCGCCCTTGTGTCCGCCTGATCTTCTTGCAAAGAGGCACTCTCGTCACATCTCATAAGCTGCGGCTTACACGAGATTTTCCTCTTTCGTAAATTTGGCATCGGCCTCTCCACCGGCAACAGGTCCCACAACGTGAGCTCGACGCGATTCCTCGCGAATTGATTCCTACAGAGCGTCCTGTAGATCAAACGATAATTAAGTCTCGGCAGAAGGGCGTGTATCAGCCTCGAGTCTTTCAGCAATTCGTCCAGATTGGAGAAATAGTTCTTCGAGGATGTATCGTCAAAATCTTTACTGCACCCTGGCCTCGGGCTCTCCAGCCTACTCGCACCTGTGGAAACGGTCTTTGTGTATATAACATCGTTAGTTTTCTCGGCAACTTTCGCCTCGGGTTTATCCTGAGTCTTACTGGCAGCGGCCTGTCTATAGCCGTTGCTACTGGCCATAGTTGGGGCTCGATTCGGACAATCTGACAGATCCATCGGGTCTGATTCAAATAGATAGAATACATCAGCGTCAGACAACTGTGACGAAGGCTTAGGGTAGTCATTGGCTGTCGCGCTGCGACCGATACTTGGAATCACATTGGAAGTATTATTATGAGAATCCCTGTCGTCGTCGTCGCCGTCGTCGTAGTCGTCGGTATCCGATGAAATAATTATTTCGGCTTGAGAGTCGCGGCTGCGCGATTCCGCGAGAGAGCTCGACACTTTAGATCCAGCAACGTTATCGGAAACCTTATCGTGCTGCATCTCAGATTGAATTTCCATGGCGGACGACTCCGAGTTATTGTATGTTGGACCGAGTATATAAGTATCTTGATCCTCGTCTCCCTCTTCCATGAGGAAGTCAAGGTTCGCTAGCATTTCTTGCATCATGCTTCCGGCTGCGTCTCGCTATCTCTACGCAAGTTTGCCGTTTTCTGTGAGAAATTCAAGAGCAATGGAAATTACGAGACTCAAGAGATAGAAATAACAAATTTTCAGATCTGCGCGAGATAATAGATTACGAAGAGTAAACATATAGATGGTGTAGATAAAAAAATATATAACGTGGAAATGAACACGTGTCACGAGAGGGGGCTATTAGCGAGACGAAAATCTACGGAGAGATGCGAGAAAAACATAACCTGCTTGATAGTTACCTAACGAAGCAGCTCGGCGGCCTGTTTCCTCGACATTCGTTTACGAACGCGGGATTCGCTTCATCTTAAACGATCAATTTCGAGGCATGATAAATCAACACGACACATCACACTTTCCCAATAGACCAAGAAACACCGGAACACAATGGAACAAAAACGTCCGATTACGGCGTTGGTCCTTCTATCTCGCTGCGCGAGCAAAACAGGAAACGAACAAAAAAAACGGCGGGAGAGCGCACGCGCACTGGAGGCAGGACGACGCACTGGAGATCGACGGCGTTCGGCGATGGTTCTGTAGCCAATCAACTTGCAGCCTTTCCGTAAAAGGAAACATGAGAGCGGCCACGCCGGCGTTTCACTTGATACCGTTTCAAGAGACTGTTTTGCGCGCCTTTAA
>NW_011967201.1:93188-108843 GCF_000949405.1 Vollenhovia emeryi
GGCCTGAATCTGTGGCAAATATCCGTATTCATAGTCGTTCCTCAATTCTCAAGGGTAGTTTGTCTTTGTCTCGCGTATGGTAAAACGTAGTAGCGAGACAAAGACAGACTAACCTTGAGAATTGAGGAACGACTATGAATACGGATAAAAATGTCATTGAAGTACTGGGATTCTGCCACTAAAGCCTCCGCTACAATGATTCTCGGTTCTGTCTACAATGGTCGTAGTCGTAAGAATAATCGACTGCGATTGGTCAATTCTTATCGAGCGACTACGACTACGACAGCTCTAACTACGACCATTGTAGACAGAACCGAGAATCAATAGGCCTGTTCTTTATTACTGCACTACTGAACTAGTGCAATAAGTTAAAATGAAACAAATAGATTACCTCTCATTCCAACTCATTGCACCAGTGTGCACTAGTTCAGGGGTGCAGCAATAAAAAACAGACCCATCGTAGCGGAGGCTTTAATGGCAGCGCTCGTGATGTTGATTACAGCCTGAAAATACCTACCATACCTACTAGCGGTCCATTGGGGCAAGCAGAACAGACCTTGCGACATGCCGACATGGAGTCGTGCCGAAGTGGAGAGGGAGAACGACGCGCGCACGGATTGGTCGAACCCTCGCTCGACTCGACGATGGTTGGCTGAGATTCCCTGCGAGCAGGAGAAAGCGGCGGAACCTATAAAAGCACAAGCTAGAGCCTCTTTCTCGCGATTAGTGTTTGAGGAGTCTGTGGAGTCAGAGTGCGGAGTGATGCGGGCGAGAAGGAGAACACGAGCCTGACTAACCAACTGCGGAGTGCGACTGTGCGCGCTCGGGCGAAATTGTATTTGGAAAAGAAGCCAGAGAAGAGAGACGAGGCGACTGGGAGCGCGACGCCCGCGACGACGACGAGGAAGGAGAGTAACGAGGGCACGGGGCTGCGAGTGCGAGCATACGGTGCGTGCGCGCCTAACACGTTCGTCGGATCTCGCCCGCGGCGGGAGAGAGGATCATTGTGTTCCCCGGGGAGTTCTCCCGTGGAGAAGGCGCGCGGGGAGCGCAACGGGGCGAGGCCAGGTGCGGCCCGAACGCGGGGACGCCGGGACGCCTGGCCAAACAAACGCGAACGGCCCGTCGTCCGCCATCTTGGTCAGCGAGGTGTCGTTGTTGTCCGCTCCGGGGAACGGACGGGGCGAGGCGGAGCGGCCGCGGGCGGAAGGATAGCGAGGTACTAGGGTGGCTAACGGTCACCGAATGTGGTCGAATTTGCGAGGAACGCGTACTGGGAGGACAGCGAGAGAAGAGGAGCACGAGGCGAGGTAGCATCGCGCGAACAGCTCCCCCGGGGTGCCCCGCCGCGCTTATCCCACCGCGTCGTCACCGTCGTCGTCCCCACTACCGCGCTGCCCTGGATACTGTGATTATTGCGCAGTTGGAAAAATTGTTGGGCAGGGACGCGGCGCATCGTCCACGAGAGGCGGCCAGCAAACGTTTACTGGTAAGAACACCTTTTCGTTCCTACTTTCTCGCCCTTCGTCGCAAAAACGCGCGTTTATCGCCGTCTTTCCGCTCGTTTGGCGTCGTTCGTCGTCGGCTTCAAGTCGAGGGACAAAGGCCGAGCACCGGGAATGTTATTTGCCATTTCTTGCCAAATACTTTATCACGTTAATGCATTACATCCGTTCACCTTTTTCTTACGTTTCGCTTTCGAACTGTCGGAATGGAATTTTGCAACATTGAGAAAGTTCGTGCACCTTTGTGCCACTTTTAGAATGTTGTTCGTCAGTAGCTTCTTTCAGTGAGGATCTCTGAAAAGTAAGGTTGGTTTATGAGAGCCTGTGACTAACTTGTGCCGAGAGCGCTTTCAATACTTTTCTTCACAATGATTTCTCGAACAAAGACGTGGAAATCCCAGTGTTTAATCTTACCTGTAACGGTCACTGACTCCATAGATCATCCTGAGAGCCTTGCCAGGTAGAAGAACAAAATGGATCACATGAAATATAGTTTTTGCCCTTGTAATTTATTAGTATTTGAAATTTTCAGTTCGTAGTTGGTGCTAAATTCGAAACTGGCATTATAAAATTGCAACATTCTTCCGCACGATTAAAGTCGCACGAAGACAAAACCAGGAATAGTCGACTTTATATAAAAACGAAAAAAAATGTTTAATATCACTTTATATTTATGTGATTGAGGTTGGCCTCAATTTAAAATTTCGAATTTAACACAAACTACGAATTAAAGATTTCACAATGTTTTTGTTAGACTTCTGAACTCAATGTTTTGAGTATGAAAATGTTCTGCTATGCGGTCTGCAACTTATCCAGGTATTATTTTGTGCATAAAAGCCAATCAAAAGAATTACAAGCTCAAGCTACATTTGACGTTATCGGTAAAAAAAGATGGCTCTCTCAACGTGGCAGATAAATCTGTCTCCCAGAAGGAAATATTTGACGGTGAAAGTACGATAGAAAGTATACAAATGTCTCTTTTGGGCGTCTTCTCGTTGATATGTGATGATATTCACAGTCGGAATCTCCGGTTTTAAATATTGCAAATTTCAAGCATGCTGAAGGTCTTTCGTGCGTTGCATATCACGAGTTAATGACTCAACATAAAGACATAATTTGAGCATAAATTTTATCCTGGCTTGAAAAAGCACCAGGTTTATTTTCTCTATAAAATTGAAAAAAAAATGCGCAGGCAGTCGAGGAATCCTCCGAGCTTGTTATGCAAATGCGCGCGTTACATGTTCAGTTAGCTCCTTTGCGCTGCATTCTTTTGGAACGTGTCGCGATATAACGCGACAATAAATATTTCATTTCGCGCGGCGCAAAATGTTGGCGAGCGGCGTGAAGTAACTGTACCGGTATGTTAATGAGAATGTTGTTTTTCTTTTATACTAAATTGCAACGAAATCTGCTCCCTGTGGCTTCAACATTTTTGCGCCATTTACGAATTGACAGATCACTTTTCAGTTTTTATTTCGACGAGAGTACGTGGCATTGTGAACACATAATACGCACGGCATTGAGTGTCATGCTTGTACGATTCTGTATACAGATTGTGTTTCAAAACTTGAATACAAATTTTACGCGGAATGTGGTCCGTGTCAATTTTTCTCCTCAGCAAAGAAACGTCAGTTTTCACATTTTCTCAAATACAATTTATTTCGAGAGAATTTTTATTTGTAGATATAATTATTTATATGACGCGCGCCAAGTACGGACAGCTACGATGAATGATTATTTTCGCATTTTTGCCGAGGAGAGATCGACTAAATAAATAAAATAATTTATAGCGGCAAGACGAGGAAAATGTAAACCTTTTACAGTCTACTGAAGTTATTCTTTGCAATAAGTATTTAACCGATTTCAAGTACCGTGACAGACAATGCATATTCTCGTCTTTCTTTTCAAACAAAGAAAGGATCACTTTCTTGTTCCGAACACAAAGAAAGTAGCGTTTCCTCTTTCCGAGGGAGAAAAAATACAACACTGTAGATGCAAAGTAATATTTAGAGATACCAGGTAGAGGTGTCTACGTAGAAAAAAAGAGGGACAAATGTTAGGAATACCCTGAAGGACTGCTTTGTGTTGCAGGCCGACGAGTTGGCTAAGTGAGGAGGTGCAGTGCGACAGAGAGAGAGAGAGAGAGAGAGAGAGAGAGAGAAAGAGAGAGAGAGTGAGAGAGAGAAAAAGAGATAGGTAGACAAACATCCGAGCCATGACGAACTCCGCGCCCAAGTTAGACAACGCCAAGGTGGATCGGCAGGCCTCGCCGAAGGTCGGGTATCAACCCCAGCACAACCACCATCATAATCGTTCCAACAGTAAATCGTCACCGTTCTTATACAAGAACGGCCGGCACACGGTCAGAAATGCTAAAGACGGCCGGCAGAGCTGCAGTCCGTACAGCCCATCGTCCAAGAGCGCGAGAAACTCGCCGCAACAACAGCCGCAACAGCAGCAGCTGCAACCCCAACAACAACAACAGCAGCTGCAGCAGCAACGGCAACAACAGCAGCCGCAACAGCAGCAGCAGCAGCAGCAGCAGCAGCAACAGCAGCAACAGCGTTGCGAGCAGTACAGTCCGAGCAGCAGCCCGACCAACAATTTCTACGCGGGCGCAAAGTTCTCGGAAACGCCATCACCTGCGAGCGTGCCCAAGCCGCCGAGTCGTTGGACGGCGAGCAGATTGGTGAACGGCTGCCGCCAGTTGAACAGCGCGAGCAGCGAGTACACGAGGCAACTGCGTATAGTGTTGAACGTCCAGGCCTGATACCCGAAGACCAATAACGCATACGCCAGCAACGCGCGAGGAGAGAGAGGCGGCCGTCGGCAGCTTTCAGGGAATCAGGTACGGTAGGGAATCGTCGTCGACAAAAAAAAATCATCGGCCAGGCGGACTGCGGGATTAAGAAGGGACGATGATAGCGACGGCGATGAGAATGCATGTGAAGATTGCAATGACGACGATGATGGTGACACCGTGTGCGGTTCTTATACACACGGGTTTTCGATTTTATCGCGCGAGTGGATGTCCCGTAATCCGTTCTTTACGCTAAGATGCATCCAGCATACAAACTTTGAAACCTTACATAGACTATGCACCGCGGGGGGGTAACGACGCAGCGCATCGGTGCGTACCGGTGCCGCGATCGATGTGTACACGCGAGAGATACATTATATATGTACATATATGCGTTCTGGAACTCCCATCACGCGCCATTGTGACAAAATGTAAGTAATACTGTATTTTAGATTATCGTATACCGCTAAACTTACAAAGAGGAACACAAGGGAAGCCCCACGTACATATATACATATTGTCTATACAACATCCGGAAAACACAGAGGAAAAAAAGAGCTAAGAGTATCATCCTCAGTCTGACGAGATGACAAGCGCGGACAAGCGAAGATGCGCTTTGCGATTTTGTCAAACGATAGACTTCAATATCGACGCGTGGAAAAGAGAGAGAAAGAAAGATAGAAGCAACGGCGTCCGATGATTTTTCGCGGACGCTCTTTCCAAGGCGATTTTTTAAAGCTCGCGCTGTTCGCGAGGCATCCGGTGTTCCAATGTTCCACGCGCTTTTATTATCCCCTCGTGCTCTAATCGTCAACATTGAACGCGAACGGCGACGCAGTCTGCCGATTCGTAGCACGGATATGCTGGACAGTTTGTTTAATAGCCGCCCGACTAATGATTACGTTATCAGTATACTTCTTTATTAACAGTTTCTTTCGCGGACCCTTTATCACTTTTGGTATTGTATTGCGGATCGTAAAAGGGGGCTTCGTATGAGAGATTTATTTCAGGTAGCTCTTTTTTTTTAATTTCCGTTTTCTTTTCATTTTTTTTTCCTTTTTGTTGGGGATACTTTTATTTTCTTGCTATGCCGCTACTCTCTGCTATCCGTTACTCTTTACATGAGATAAGTGTATAAGGTGTAAGTTTTTCCTTTTTTTTTCTAATTTCAATGCGTGTTACGCGAGTGGGTTAATTGAACGTGATGAGCAAGAGATAGGGGAGGGATCGGGAAAAATCTGAGAGGTGAGAATCGACGTTACGACCGCACCTTCTCGGGCTCCCGATTCCCGGCGATGTTTCGACAAAATCACCGATGAATTGCATGTAAATTTCAGATTTGTTTTTACGATAGAGGGCAGAGAGAGAGAGAGAGAGAGGTAGATAAACGAATAGAGAAACAGGGAGAGAAGACGCGTGGCCAGTCCATTGCAAACGAAACGTTTACAAACGCAAAGTCTCTCGTTTGTAATTTCGATTCGTAGTAATTTCAATCGCCCCATTGGTTGTCGTGATGACTGTTATTTTTGAAAAATTCGAGTACTAATATATTCCAGTTTATTCATTTAGACACGGACATCGAGGACGAAGGTTTTTAAGAGGGAAGAGAATATTAGCGTCGCGATTGTCCTGATCAATTAATGGCGGATTATCTGCCCTCTCTTGGAACGCAATCGTAGTAGAGAGAGACAGGATTTGATAGTGACGTTTAAACGGGCGATAACCATGGTTGCGTCTCCAATGAGGGGTGGGGTGGGGGGGGGGGGGGCTAGAACGGACTGATTGTGAGAGCAAGATAGATTAAAGCAGGAACAACTGTTAACGATAACAGATGTTAACTCGACCCGTCCTTGAAGAGAGTTGTCCGTCGTGCGAGTTTCTGGAGGTCTTTTCTTCGTGCCGACAGAAGGGGGAAGTTTTTTTTTCGTTATATGCAATGATTTACGGGCGCAATTGTCATATCAAACTCGCACCACTTCTATCTATATACCGGACACAGTAAATGGACTTACTATATAATTATGATAACGATAACAATAATATTTAAGGGTAAATAAATAATCATGGTAGTAATAAGTTAAGGCCTTAACGATATAATAGCGTGGAGAATACGATCGATTTGTGATAGTGCACAATCAAATCGACAGCGTGGTTTCGTCAGGTTTAGATTTTTCATACTTTGAAATTCTTGCGTGTGTTATCTTTCTTCGTTTATTTTTCCTTTTTTTTCTTTTTTCTTCTAAGCAAAATCGTTTCACGCCGCAGACTGAACAAAATTCTTTGACGTAGTGTTTTAAATAACGTTCTTTTTTTTTTCTTTTAAGTTTCTTGATAACTTGCAATAATCCTTGCAACGTGTCCATGTACGCTTTTCTCCTTTTACGTCAATTGCTTTCCTCGGTAGGCGATTAGATCTTAGGGTAAGGACGAGAGTTTGCGAGAGACGGGTGTGATTGTGGGACGTGCGAATGAGTAGAGAAGAATAGAAAGCGCAAAATCGGCAGAGAGAGAGAGAGGGAGAGAGACCGATATCAAAACGCGTGATTTCGATCTTTTCGATCGCTCCGCTTCGTATCTATAGTTTTGTAAGATGAAATCCTCGAACGGTATTTATAGCAGCTGACAACACGCGTCACAATCGTGCGTGGCGACGGTCCGGGTCTGATTTTGACGTCGAAAATTATCGAGGGAATATACAGACGCGACGGAGGCAGACGCGAGCGCTTGTCGGATGTAAATTCTCGAATGTGTGCGAGACTGGTCCCTTTCTTTTCTTTCTTTCCCCCCCGTTCCTTCTCGGCATCGCGCGCGACCGGGCTCGAGAAAGAGAAGATCGATAATCCTGGGATAAACAGGCGCGAAGGAAGAGAGTTCGGCAACTCGTTTTCCGTTCGCCTTCGCGGTTCGACTTGCGTGCGTACGAGTTGCGAATCGCCCGGAGATCGTTTTTGCTTCCTTTTCATTAATTCTTTTTCTATTTTTAATAGCTCTCGAAATTCGGTTCGCCGTCGTCGCGAGCGGCGACGGCGGATCCCGTGTCTTGAACGCGAGACTCGACGAAGGAGAAAACGGGATGCTGGCATTTAATTTCACGCGACGGTACGAGGAGCTGAGACGATGTTAAATCGCAGGGTATGAAGGGTGAACGCGATCCTTCCGCAGTCACGTTGTGTCTTTTTTTTGTTTTCCTCCACTTCTCGATTCTCGTTCCTAATTCTTCCGCGGGTTCGGCAACAACACGCGGGACGGTACCGCTTAACGTCTTGGCGCGCCAAGATGTTAATTCCAGTGTTGCCTCGCGTGTTGTTGACGAGCCCGTGCCCGAAGCCGTCCCCTGAAGACATCAAGTAGCGCGTTGGTCAAACTGGAAACACACGAAGAAACTTGAGCAGTAAAGGCCCGAACGCACGAGAAAACTGAAACAGCAAAGCTTAAGACTTAAGGGAAATGACCAATGACTGTCGAGAACGTAAGCAGCCAGTTTGAAACTTGAGCAGCACTGAAACGATTTCGATTGGTTGAAATTCTCAAGTTTTAAATCTTACTGCTTAAGTTTGTTGTCTTTGTCTTTCCAGCATCAAGCGTGAATCTTTGAAGGGGACGGTTTCCGAGTGACGCCGCAAGAGTCCTTGAAGCGTTAAAACGTGTGTGTGTGTGTCCTCTACACAATCTCACTCTGAATTGAACGGGAGCCCAAGATACTTTAAATGACAAAACGTGTGCGTATGTATACACTACGCAATCTCATTCTGAATCGCACGAAAATTCGACGGGCCAATTTTTATCGAGGCTGTCGAGCCGGGAGCTCTCTATTCTGATACGTGAATTCTTGATCTGATCGGATAGGGTCGAACCTATATGCGTATCCACCCGTTCGCACAGCTTCCGATTCGATTTGCGACAGACAAATCGGCTCCTTTTTGTGATACAGAACCGTCTGTATTATATCGCATTATTTTAAACGCCACACATTAATAAAAAGCGTCGATGTTTTTTTTTTTTGAAAACTAAGTTATCTTTTTTATACGTTGATTGTTACTTTTCGCGGGTGCTTTTTCGTTATCGCGTACGCGGTGCTGCCGAGAAATAGCGATTGCAGGGCTGGCGAGTCGGTTTATAGCCCGATCGTTTCTTCGAAACGGCTTCGGAAAGGTGAGGAGAGACGTCTCGGGACGCGATCTCGGTCAATCGTATTCGGGTCTTCAAGCCAGTCACCGAGCAGTGTCGAGAGTCAACGCGCGATCGAAAGCGGTGACGCTTGACGGTGCGCGGGTTCAGGGTCGGTAAAATCGTCCACGGTCGCGGAGTCCATGGTAGATCCTCGGGGCGAGAAGGAAACGAATTAAACACTGCCGTCCGGTGAAAGACAGGGAGACGGAGAAGGAGAAGGAGAGGGGAGGCTAGGTGAAAGCGTGCGTATCTGTCGTCGCGGAGACGCGGGACAACAAATGTAAATTCTGGTTGGCAGTCAGTGATGCAGGTTTCAGGTTGCTGCCACGCAGCCACAGCGGTGGGGAATGTGGTGAGGATGGCTCCCATGCAGCTCGCGCTGGTTGCGTCGAGCAGCACGGGGAGACACGAGAACCATCCCCACTACCGCTGTGATTGTGTGGCAGCGAGCTGAAACCTTCCTCACTGGCTGAAACGGCCAACAAATGTAAATATCGGCTGCGTGGACGAGAATTGTAGCTTCTATTGTTAAAAAGAGGAAGAAGAAGAAGAAGAAGAAGAAGAAGAAGAGAGAGAGAGAGAGAGAGAGAGAGAGAGAGAGAGAGAGAGAGAGAGAGAGAGAGAATATTTCTTCCCGTAAAACGCGATCGCGTGGTACAAACAAGAGATTCCGGGAGCGCGTTTCGCAGGAAGACTCGAACCGTTCGTGTTGGGAGGCCGCGTGTAATCGGGGACTTTCGGAGGATGGCGATGGGCGCCAGGCTCGATTTTTCCTCATCGATTTTTTACGGCAAACGTGTAACCGGCAAAAGAGGAGAGAGAGAGAGGGGGGAGGGGGAGTTTGCTCTTTATAGTTGAACTGGCTGCAGTTCAGAGTTCATCTTTCGCCTTCCAATGTAAAAGGAGATGATTGTCCCTGAACTCGTGCAGCCAATTGAACTATAAAGAACAGATGTAATATATACGCGGAAGACGAACGAGGGAGAGAGAAATAGGCGGGGAGGAGGAGAAGGAGAAGAAGAGGCTATGAGTGACAGAAAATCAATTGTTTAACGAAAAAAGGAACGGAAAATTAGCTGTGATGATGACTCAATAGCGCGTATTAACTTTTAACTGATAATACTAATCGATATAAAGTACATATATCTATATACATATATATGTATACCCACACGCGTACATGCGCATATATTATATATATATTATATAAGATTTAAAAAAAACCATAGAAAAAACTGCGAAGTAGTTTAGGTACGACGTAAGTGACGACGTTATTAGTTGGATAAAAGAAACATCGCGATAGATGAGCGAGGGAAGGAGAGAGGAGCGGGGAGAGGGGGAGAAACGCGTTTTCTCTCTTTGTCTTACTCTCCCTCTCTCTCCCACGAGAGAGAAAGGAGGATACGAAAGACGTCCGTATTCTTCACGCTCTAATATTAAGAAATGTAAAATTTTTGACGTTTCGATACGAAAAACCAGTACGGGAGCGCGCTCGGGGATTCGGGCTACGGTACACTTGATGCTGTGAATGCTTCGAAGCGTTCCTTTTCCACTTCTTTCTTTATTAAAAGGAAGGAGAAGAAGAATGCAAAGCATTTGTAGCATCAAGTGGACTGCAGCCTTCGTGGGTTGGAAAATATTTGCTCGAGAGGAAAGACAGAAAGAAAAGGAGGGGAAGGGGCGGGGGTTCGTAAATGACCCGAGCGTTTGCATCTCACGGCTTTAATACGCGATCCGTCGTGTCGTGATTATAACACACACATACAAATATAGCTGGTAACAACCGTAGTCTGTAATTCGTAACGACGCGCGGCTGGGTCGTCCCGGAAGGACTGCGGATCGATCTAAAGCGCCGAGGACGGACCGGGTCTCCCGCACGAGTCCCGTTCCAAGGAACGAGCTCGCCGATTCCGAGTGAAACGGATTTTCAAGTGACATTGTAAGGGAAAGGGTCAAGCGCGAAGGTCTTCCGCGTCTAACCAAGACTAGGATTCGTGGTCCACTTGGATCGCGAAAAACGTCTGAGGACGTCTAAGCCCTCTGGGTACTTGATTCAAAGACTCCCTAAACCAGACTCGATCCGCTTTGCAGTCTCGGCGCTTTATTTCCGAGCGAGCGACCGTCATCATCGCGTTATTCTCAGTTTTAGGAGCTCAAGCGTCTCGGCATGCGTTCTCTCCAGGGCCACGTTAGATCAGTTTCGTTTCCGCGGAAGAGAAAGGGAAAAAAGTCCGGTGAAGAAAAAAAGATGGATCAAACGATCGCCACGCGTGTGACCCCTAGAGTCCCGGGATGTTGGAAGCGCGAAGGTCGGGGGTGAGGTCGCGATTTTCTCTCGTAGGAGGAAGGACCGGCAGACGCGGGACGACCCATTTATCGGTGGACTGTTCAATTGTGATATTGTAACGTACAAAATCGCAGTAGGCTCGGGTTTAATTAGGCACGGGCGAGGCTGTCCGTGGGTCGACGACTCGCGAGGATAGAGTCGTGTTTTCACGACGAGTTTCGCGGTCGCGCTACGCTTGTCGCGACACGGGAATCAACGAGGCCGATCGTGTGGTCCGGACGTTCCGTCGACGACTTTGATACGCGATTCCACAACGTTTCTCTAGCTGCTGTCCGCGGACCTTCCGAGCGCAAAGTCGAAGAGATCATCTGCGCTTAGTCGCTTCGTAATTGATTTTCCTGAACAAGCTCGCAATATTTTTCGGGGCAATATATTGACTGACATGCTGAGAAGTCTTATTTACAAGAATCAGATTTCGTCTCGAACGATTCAGTACATATTTTACGGTCTGGCTAGTCACTTTCTCGATGTTAATCTTGCTTTTAATGCGTGAAATTATTATCGCCAATAACGGACTTGAGTATTTTATCACCAGAGAGAATCTGCCGTTCTGTTTCGTGGTAGATTCAAATCGCAGCGCATTCGCCATTCGAGTGCGCGATATAAGTAACAGTAGCTGTGCATGTATGTGTGTGTGCAATATCTCGCTGCTTTTGCACATAAAAAAATTACCAATTCGGTTGAGCTTAATTATAGACGCCATCTTATCTCTCGCTCGTACTCTATTGGGATGTCATTAAAGAAATAAGTAATATTTCGTTTATGCTTTCTCGATCACGGCGAAGCAAAAGCGGTAGCAGTGGTAATAGTAGTGGGAGGAAACGCTGTTGAAATTTCACGGTGCTTCTTACGTACTTTCCGAAGCTTTTCGTACAAATACTTTTTTCTACAAAAGTGTGCAGTCTTAAGATGAAGGGAGCCGCTTTGGCACTTGCGCAAGTAACCCATCGACGCGGAGTTGATCGCTTCAACATTAAATTAAGCTCCATTGTGGACCTTCTGAGGAAACTCGGTTTCCTCTTCGAGCGAACACCAAGGTGTTTTGGGGTCATTGAGGAGTAAAATGCCAGGAGGGCGGTTGTGGCGGCGGACAGAAGGGGGGGGAGTAGTTAATTGTAGCATACTGGAACTAAGAAGACTAGAGACTAGGAGACCTAACTCCTGCCCAAATCAGTGGTGGGGTAGGCCAAAATGTGGTCGCATTTCATGGGCGCTATTCACAGTGACTACGTTTTCACCGAGGGTCAGAATCGGGTTGAGGTGAGCGCTTCGGTGGAAACACCAACTTCAAACCTGAATCCGTATAAAATTTTAAGGTAAAACAGAATCGAGGTAAATCAAAAAGCTACTTATTACTAATTAACCTGTTGGCAACACTACAGGAACTTAACAGGACTCTTGTCGTTTCCACCGAACCTCATTTGATCCATCAAACCTCATTAAAATTTTATAAGGTAGGGTTCAGATTCGATTTTGGGCGCTTACCCAAGTACGCTCACCCTAACCCGACTCTAGCCCGACTCTGACCCTCGGCAGTTCCGGGACGTGGAGTGAACAGCACGTCTTCTAACCTAGAAGAAAAATTTTTGATCCTGCGGGGTTGCATCATCCGATTGAATCCCCCCGCGCGAGGCCCGATAGTCGGGCCCCTGCATTGTATATTACCAATTAATCGTCTATAATTCTACAACGACTATTGATTTGTCGTGACCGTGTCGGCCCAGTGGTATGGGCCGGGAGCCATTATTCAGACCAACAACAACTCTGATCCTCGGTGGAAACGTAGTCAGTCATGGTTGCCGGCCAATTCATGAGCTACACGTGTTCCAAAGTTCGAATGTTTACGTTGTTTGGTGTGAACTGTTGTGTCAAAAAAGTGACATCATGTCTAAAGTGTGTATTGATTAATACTTACGACTCCAAAATTAAATTCAGTATTTACATTGATAGTCTGTCAAGATGTCAAACTTATGTTCTCCAGTCTTCTTGGTCATGTTGCACGACGCTCCGTAGTCCAGCACGCGTAGTTCATGAATTAGCCGGCGACTATGACCGCGAACAGCGCCAATAAAATGCGATCATATTTTGACCAGAGTCCTACATAATAAGAGAAGCGCTAACTCTATTCAGCCATCGCCACCATTTTGATCCCAGATAGTACTCCGCTCTTTAAAGAGTGTTGGAACACCACACATTTACAAAAGCTTAGCAAATTCGTTGATAGCGGTAAAAATATAATAATACATACCTTGCAAAGTGTACTATTTGTGAGAGACTGCCAATTTGGTCGATTCACTAAAGATATCCATTCTGTACGCCTTTTTGGTTTCCTTGGGAAATCGAAACAACTTGAAAGTTTGCTTTTCTTTTACTTTGCAGCCACTACTTACACAGCACTTCGTGTCATCTAAAATAGAAATTGAAAAAGGAAACGAATTATAATGAGAATTCAACACACCGATAAAGGTTAAGCTACATATTTGTGTGCTGTTGGGCATAAATAAGGTGCCCAGTGCAGTCCCCTGCATTTATTTAACAGCCATTAACGCTGAAACACTTTTTTACTTGCCGTGGTCACAAAAATCATGTACCGATTTATTCGATCACAATTATAAGTTTCATCTCTATGCGCGGAACTGTAGGACCAACATGACGGCTGTGACCGACCAATCAGCAAGTAGGAACAAGTTGGCGCTTCTCTTATTATATAGGACTCTAATTTTGAGTCCACCCCCACTACTGGAGTTCGGTCTTCTGGTCTCTAGTCTTTTTGACTGGACCTATGTAGGAAGTGGAGTAGGCAGTCTGTCCAATAGGTAAGAGACACGGCAGTGTCTCACGCCAAGTATAAGCGTAGCGAATATCGCGCGCGCGAGACCGGCCGTGTATCTTTACGCGAGTTGAGAAGCCCTTAGATCATCGGATCTCGATAACGGTCAGTAATTACGCCGTTTCGGTTAGGTTCCAAGTTGACTAATCAGGTTCGCTACCTCGCTACCCCGTAGTTTGCGACACCCCTGCCGCTGACTCCCTCCCGTTACTTTTTCCTCCGTGTTTGATGGAGTTAGCTTTCGATGTCCCTACGCGAGTGAAAATACAGCTTCTTTTTAGACTATCGCTTCTTTTAACATATCTTTTATTCATTTAACGGAGTGTGCGCTTTTAGGAAAACTTTGACAGACACGAGGACGAACGATCAGTATTGCGTGACGTAACATTTTGTTTTCTCATCAGAAATTCAATTCACATTGCCAGCGAGAAAGTGGGGTTTTTTTTATTTTGTAAACGAAACGTGGACCGAACGGATCGTTTGTCACAACGATACCGAGTCCACGTTTATCATCGAAAACGCGTGGAAATTGAGGAACAAAACTTGGAGAAGCTCCGCGGATCTCCGCCGTTGGAGTAGACGCTACCTACTTGAGCGAGAGAGCGGAGATATTGAAGCTTATCGTGAACGAAACCAACGTGTTCCGAATCGGAGCTCGACGCGGTGTCTCGCAATCGCGGGAACCGAGTCCCTCCGTCATTACGAGACTCGCGTACACGCTCGCGTCTTATCATACCGAGCACTGGGGACACAAAACACACAGCCACACGAAAACACTGTGTCGATTAATTAAATAAGCCTTAAATTTAGGTTTAAGTTGAGAGGTTCGACAAAGCGAAACGAAGGAGAAGAGGAGAGAAAGAGAGGGAAAGAAAGAGAGCGAAAGAGCATTGTTTATACATACCAAAGTACTCATGGTCCAACGTTAACGAGCGATCCGCGAACTTTGAAAAAAAAAACAATGGGCGAAAACGACTCGAAATTCCCGTTTTTTCTTTTCACCGCGATTGTTACTCAACCGATTGTTAATTCGCTCCTCGGCAATGACAGCAGCATCCCACATTCCTTCCACTCCTTCTTTTTCTTCTCTCCGCTGATTCTTGCCGTTTTCGCGCCCGGCGCTAAATTTACGCTCGTGTCTCTTTTTTTCGCATCGCTCACCGTCTTGCCCGACGTTAAAATCTCCTTTCCTCCTTTTTCTCTTTTCAATTAGTTTTTAAGCTTCGTTGTTACGGCGACAAAGAAAAGGCATAATTCGAGGCACAAACTTCGATCTCAATCGTACCGCGAGCCACTTTTCACCTCGCGGGCACGATTCCTCAGGGTCGCGCGCGAGCGGCGCGGCGCGTCCGGGAATCCGCTCCGGAGGAGAATCCGGATATCGCGAGTGGGGAGAGAGAGCGGGCTACAGAAACGTCGAATTAAGGCGGCTTCTCGCGTGTCCGTCCTCGGGCCCGCCAGGCGGGTTCCGGGGACCGACCGCGCGTCATCTCGAGCGTCCTCCTCCGCGTCGCGCGCGATCTCCCGTTCTCCTCGCGGCGGGTTTCCGGTTAGACGCGGTCGTTTTCGGCGCGCGCGCGCCCGCGCGTCAGAGCCGGTGAATTAGAAATCGTTCGATCAAGAGTCTCTTTCGCCAACCTCGGTTAGATTAACCGACGGTTTAAAAGTTGCAGAATGCTAACAGTAAATAGAAATCACGGATAATCGCCTTCATTTATATTTTCCGTTGGCGCCCTGCAAATTTTAATTGCCGGTTAATCTAAACGGAATCGGCGAAAGAGGCCCTAAGAAATGAAAAGACATCTCGAGGGTCTAGGTAGAATTGGGTTTATAAGCGACCGGAGAGAGAGTGAGGAGAGAGTGAGAGAGTGAGAGAGAGAGAGAAAGAGAGACCACGTGTTCGTCAACACGCGCGCGGCGGGAGGCAGGAGTTGTTCGCCGCTCGCCAGAGCGTTTCGCGCCCCCCGTCCCGCCACGCCACCGGGGACGGGGAAAGCATTGTG
>NW_011967201.1:110508-121286 GCF_000949405.1 Vollenhovia emeryi
TAAACCGACGGGGGCGACCCCCGTCGACGTGACAATATATACATATATTCTTATCCATCCTCCCGCCGCCGTGTGCGCGCGAACGCTGGTTTTAAAAGCGCGGCCGCGCGACGATGCGAGGGGGGCGCCGTCGGCAAAGGGGGCGGGGGAGGGGGAGAATTAATTTTACACGTTTCGCGAGAGAGGAGTCTCCCCGAGACGTGGCCGAGATGCTCCCCGCCGCTCGCACCGTGGCGATCACGTGCGAAAAGGACCGTTCGCCAGCGCGGCGAGAGAACACATTGACTGTTTGAGCGAATCGAGACCATGTACCTTGATATACACACACACATATATATATATATTATACACATATATACATATAGTTTAGTATATTTCCGGATAATGAATGTGCGTGTATGCGAGCGTGACGAGGCAAGGATGCGTGCCAAAATAAAGCTGGATCGAGCGAGTGAGGAGAGAATGAGAGAGCGAAAAGGAAATACAAAATATATATATATATAGAGAGAGATATATATACATGCATACGGAGGGAGAAAATGTGCGCGAGTGTGTGTGCGAGCAAAGGAGCTTCCTCCTCCGAGGGCACGTTTTCTCTGCCGATCTCCGTCGATCTTTCCGATTCATCGTCGACGCTCGTCGTTTTGGAAACGACGGCGTGTTTATATTGTCGAGTGTAATCATTCACGCGTCTGCACTCTCGGTCCGTGTCGGTCTCTTTGTTTATCCCGATAGTGTCTCCGGCTTTGCGGAGACTCGTGTGACCGACACCGTGAAACGCAGATAGCGGTTGGCGCGGCGATCAGAGATAATAGCATGTGGAACCCGTTCGCCGGGCGTCTCGTCGGAAAGAACGTGTCGCTCTGGAGCAGAGAATTGTTTTCGCACGCGTGTACACGCATGTCCGTGACGCAGAACGTCGTCGTCGCAAGTAGCGCGAGCAAAACGGTGGTGCGCGCGCGCGAAAACAATTCTCCCTATATTTGGTAAATAAGTGCGTAAGGGATTTATATTCCCCTTGTCCCCTTATAATTTCTCGGCGCAGGAGGGGGAGGTGACGTCCGCGTGTGGAACTCGATCTCGTTGATAGATCTCTGCGCGCGAATTAATCGCGACTCGGAGGCATCGTCTCGAATTGTTAAAAAGAAAGAATCGTCCCGTTGACCCAACCGACGTTTCTTTTGCCACTTACTAAAAGAAATCACCCGGGGAATGGAGAGCAATAATCGAGTCACTGAGAATTAAATGATATAGAGATGTATACTTGACTTTCAAACCACGTAGCTTTAAAGACTACAATAATCTATGACAAAGTCCTTAGATTTTTGAAAGGACAATGTTACGATCGGCTATAAATTTGTCCTTTGCCATTATTACTTGCTGGAAGTTGACTGATCGTTTACGGAGATTATTCTATCGCCGTCAGACATGCGAGAAAAAAATGAGGGACGTTATAAAAAAAAGTTTTATGAACAAATTTATATTTACATTTTTTGATGAAAATTTATATTTATTTATAGAACTTTATATTTATAACCTCCACGAACCTTGATTGAAACGATCGCATTTATTGTACATAAATTTATGAAAAAGTACGATAAATGTATTTTATAGAGGCGCAAATATAGAAAACGCATCCGCGTTTCCTCTGACCGTCTGGCGCCGGACTCGCGCCGTTCCTTAATCTTAATCTTGACGAATATATTAAATGACAAGAGACTCGGGATCTCGTGTCCGGCGGTGGATAAATGTCAGAGATGCGGACGGGGTTTCCGAAAATTAAATCGACAATATTACTGCAACGAGACGAAGAGATCCGACTTTTCTTATACGCGTGTCCCCCTCCCCCTCTTGCAACCCCCTGTTTTTCGTGTCCAATTATTCTCGTCCGTAAATTTACACTTTGTACCGAGCATCGTTTCTCGAAACTCTGGTCTGCTTTAATGGGACAATGACGTCGATACGTTATCGCGAGAAAAAAAAAGAAAGAAAGAAGAAAAGATAATGTGTGTATGTGTGTGTGTGTGTGCGTGCGTGCGTGCGTGCGTATGTGATACCAGCACGAGTCGTTTCTCCCGAAAGCGTGGGTGCGATAAGCTATACGAATATAAACGAGACGCGGGAACAAAATTGAAGACGCGTGTTTACATTTGTAAGAGAACTGCTCGCTTTCTGGAGGCGAACGGCTCGTCTGCGCGCGATCGCGTTCATGCTGTACTCGCGAAAAATGCAAAGAATCGAGGTTGTTTGTCAACGACAATCCAGGACGTGCGATCTCGCGGAGCAGCATTGTTAACGGTTACGATTGTTATAATTATGATCGCACGAGTTGACGAGGGTGTCGCAAGAGAGACTTGCGCGAGACGTGGTTTCTTCCTTTCATTTTTCGTCGATACAACATGCGTGCCTGCAGATTGTAAGGGGATTGCAGACAACGGTGTTGGCTCCGTTGCCGAGAATGCGTGCGAGAGAAAGAGAGATAGTTAAAGAACTGCGAATCTAATAGGAGAGGTTAATAATAGTTGTAAGAATATCGAGTCGCGATCTCTGTGATGAAGATAACAACGTTGACGACAATGACGACGATTTTTCCTCCCTCCGTGTCCCTCTGGCAATTACTGGTCACGGGCACGACGAGATGCAATTAACCACGTCGAGGTTTCTAGAGTACATAAGACATAGATGATAACGACCGTAATCTATTATGTAGTATCGTAACAGAAAAACAAAAAGCTAATACTTAAGGTTCTGACTGGAGCGTTAATAGGCATTATATATTATATATATATATGTCACGATTAAGAATTTAACTGTTTACAAGGAAAGGAGGGAGCGCGTCGGTCGACGATGATGAAGATAGTAATATAGACGACGAGATACATTTAAATAATTGTAAATAAGCAAATGAAAACGCGTAGGGATGGGGGGGGGGGAGGGCGGATGCCCTCGAAAACGGACAGAGAGGGAGAGAGAGTTATTTTGCTACGCGAGAAGAAGGGGAAGACTTCCGGGGAGCTCGGTGTGCGCGGTTCATATTGGCGACCCGTTCGAGCGACTCGTCGGATCTGAAGATTGAATCGCGAGACTGGAGGAGAGAAAACGGACGGGAAGGTGGTGGAGAGGAAGAACTCGTCGTTACGCGCAGAAACGGGATCTGTCGGTCGTCCGTTCCATCCGAGGACGATCCGACGTCACGGCTTCGCATCCCCGACAATTTTTCCGAGAAGGTCGCTTCACTTTGGTGGAGAGGGACAAGAGTCGCGAGAATCGTTGCTTTCGACGAAGAACGGAAAATTATCCTCGAGAGGAGTGTCTCGGGCAGTTACCTGCAGGACGAGAGTGACTTAGCCGAGGAAGAAAGCTGAGCGACCTCTCATTCGTTTCTGAGACAGGACGATCCAAGGAGAGAAAGGGAGTACGTCGATGTCGCGGCGGTGATCGCGCGAGAGACGAGGAGGGGGAGGAGGAGGAAGAAGGGAGGGACTACGTGGATGATCAGCGACGGTCACCTTTTGACGCGCATCCCGTTGTTTTCACCGTGAAACAATCGTCTCGTGCTTGCGCGTCCGACGAGAAGATTCCGAAGGAGAGCAGTCGGCGAAAAAGAGGGAGAGGGAGAGAGAGAGAGAGAGAGAAGAAAGAAGATGCGGAAGATCGGGGAGGTGGACGGCTAACTCAGCGCGAAGGATCGCAGCACTTTTTCTTCGTCTTCGCGTCCGCGGAGAAGAGAGGTCCGATCGAGAAAGGGTCGAGGGATCAAGACGCGGATAATCGAGGGCGATCAAAGATCCAAGGACGAAGTCCACGACGCTCGGGGGAGACAATGTAATGAACAAGATAAAGTTTGGAGGCTTCCCAGAAGCTATTCGCTTAAACACGCTCGGCATTTATTGTCGAGAGACGGAGGAGGAAAAGAAAGAAAATAAGAGTCATGCCTAAGGGCGTTAGGGCGTAACTGTTTGTATCGTAACTTTGCTTTGCACATTTATAACGCCGATGAGTTTCTCGAGGAACGAAGCTGTCAAGCAAAACGAGAGAGGTTCGAGGAGAGACGCAGCGGTACGGAAAAGAAGGAGCGAGAGAGGAAGAAGACTAAGGGAACGCAAGTTTCTCGGGTGCGAGTGGTCATCAAGATACGGAGCGAAGAGTGGAGCAGCAAGTATATATGAAAAAAGCTCTCCGCTCGTCAGCAGAGCAGTGTCTTGAGTTCTGAGTGACTGGAGCTTGGGTCTCAGGATTTCCAAGAAGAAAAAGAAACGGACCAGAAAATGTCTTTTTGAATACAAAAGGCGCCAAAAAAATTACAAGTGTACAGATGAAACCAATGCGAGAGAAAGAGAGCGTGCGTGAACGTGTATGAAAGGAGAGACCGTCGAGGAGAAGAGATAACGTGAGAGAAAGGGAGAGGGAGAGGAAGAAAGAGCTTGACGAAAGAGCAGATGCGGGAAACAAAAAACCGAGGAGTCGAAAGATTTGGCGTGCAATAATGTGCTCGGTAAATCGATTCCGGTTGAAGCTGGTGAACCAGGAGAACGGAAAGCAGGAGGGGTTTCGGTCCCTCGATCAAGTCGCGGGGGGGGAAACCCGAGTGGAGTCTTTACGCAAGAGAAGAAGAGCCGGGGGAACTTTACCGGAACTTTCCGTCCCCGTGACTTCCAGAGTATATTTCAGCGCAGCGCAATTATACAGCCACTTACGCGGGGACGGAGTTCGTGTATTTCGTGATGTCTATGCGAGTCGCTCTCCGCACGGGAGAGACGCGCATATTCATATCATTGTTGATCGAAGGAAGAAAGAGAGAAAAAGGGCAAGAGCAAGAAAAACGAAGATGCAGGGAGAGGTGATCGGAGGAAGAGCTCGGATGACGGAGATAAAACAGAAACAGAAGGAGATAAGTTGCGGACTCGCCTGACGAGTCTCGCGTAAATAGGTGCTGTCGCTTTAAGAGGAAGACACTGAAGAAGAATACTTGAGATTTGTACGTGTTCGAGAGGAGGAACGGAATCGACATCTTTGCCGTTCGCGAAGGAGGAAATCATCAGGATGGAGCAGACGAAATTTTCAATCATTTTATTCCCTATTTCGTTCCCTTCCTTGAAAAAAAAAAGAGACAAAATTTCTTTGAGTCAATTTAATCCTAACACGCGGCCTTTGGCTGCCTTCAACATTGGCAAGATATTTAACGGGAGAAACGCCATTACTTTTGTTTCCTCTATCTTATATATCACATTGCATCCTATTAAATCCTATTAAATCAGATTCTCCCGCATAATCATAGCCATTTCAGGGCCCCTGTCGGGGCCCGCAAATGCATCACGACGCTGGTGCGTCTTCTCGGTTGTCGCAATAAACGTGCGCGCAAGCGTGCGGTGCAAACTGTCCTTATCAGGACAAAGGTTTAACTGCCCTTTTCAGGGCAAGGACATCTGGACCAGCGCCAAGTTGTGCGCGCAAACTGTCCTTGTCAGGACAAATCTTCAACGTACCTGAAATTTAATAAATATATTCCCTATTTAATTGTATCCCCTTTTCAGAATACGCTGCATTGTTTGCGGAGACGCAGAGGTAATATAAAATCGTTTTTACAATACTACCTTTTTTTATAGACTGTACAATGAAATTTTAAGTAAATTGTTCTCAATGGTGAACATGTTGAGATAAATTCTCATTTGGTTAAATTGTTAATATATTTTTATTTTACGCATAACGTATATAACGTATATAAAATGCGTTGAACTTTAATCTTGTTTCAGAGGCACTGTGAACTGGTGAGTATTTTCGATCTCGAAATAACTCTTGGCTTAAACATGTTACCGAGAGTTGCATTGTCATCATCTCTTGTCTTTAGAGGAAAACTGTTTATACATAAAAAAGGAAGGTTCAATGTTCCAATAATTTACTTTAGTAAAAACAGTTACATATGCATGTGCAATACATAAGGCATACGTAGCGATGTGTCAGTCCATTCAGCAAATGGCACGAGCAATTGCGTCAATCAGAGATACGTTCAAAACAAGTGACGTGGAAATTTCCATATTTCGACATTCGCACGAACATCTCCAATCGCCAGCATATCTCTGTAAAACAAATATTGATCTTTTCAATGTATAATTTTTACTATCTACTGATCTCTTGCATTAAAACTATGAGTCACGTTTCTATATATATTTTAGCAATTGTCTCGAATGGAGGATGATTCCGACTCAATTGTTTGAAAGACTGATCATTGACAGTGTATTTGTAATGCAATTTTGCTATCGCAAATTACAATTACTATTTAAGACATGTGTTTACTACAGATAAGAAATTGTTTCTTTTTACAGAAATAAACGCATGTCGAAAAATCGATCATCGTTTTGCAACTGACGTGCTGCAAATTGGCAAGAAAGAGAATTTTTTGAGCGATGAATCATCCGAATTATCTTACACACACCTCTTGGAATTTATACGTAAGCTGCTGATACTTTCTTTGCCAGTCACCTCGAGTTTCGCGTGTGTCACAGGTTTACCGTCAGTGACGTTGTAGAACTTCACACACACGCCCGCTCCGTATGCCGCGAATACGTCTTGATTACCAATCATCCACGTTAATCCCACGACTGTGTTGTCCACGGAAATGGTTCGCTGGCCGACATGCTACGTAATGTAATTCACAATTACGTAACGAAAAGATAAAATTGACTGATGTGAAATAAAATAAATTTTCGTAAACATTTGGCTACATTCGTTCTCTTTCCCTTTCACATTTGTCAACGAGATATTTTAGAAAGCGTTTTAAAACTTGTATCTTCGATCTTTTGAACAAGCGATTTAGTTGCAGAAGAGCGAACAAGTCACGTCGTGTCAAGAACGACACGTTCTCGTACGTATATATTATACTGTTTGTATGATGAAGCACGAAAAGAGAGTAGATTTATGCTTCCTTTAAAGATCTGTACATTCGGAGATAGTATTCATAGTGAATAACTGCAAAGTGTATTTTAAACAAGATTCTGCGCAACTTTAGTTTCTAAATTCCCCAATTTTATATTTTATGCTATTTATGTGCCAAAATTATTATGTTAATACACGATGCAATTTATCGTGTGACTGTGCCATTCATTCTTAAGCTCTAAAACTCCAATTATCTACAAGAAAACTCAATTGAAGTAAATAAAGACATCAAGTAATATTTCTTGTTTACGTAGAATTAGGATCGTGATTATTGAAAGGCTGAAGTGTGACATGCGGGGATTTACCTCGTCAAGATTGTATACACGGATTTCCTTATCTGTGGCACTGCTGACAAATAGATTGCGTAAAGGCGAGCACTTAATGCAGGTAACGCTACCTCCGTGTCTTTCATATTCGTCGATCACGGGATCTAAAAGCGTGGTATCTCCTGAAATTGATAACAGTCCCTTACTTTCGATGACAAATTTTATTATTAGAGGAAAGTCCCCTGTTATGAAATAGCGGGTTTTCGACGTCCTGTTTCACAAATCTTTTTTCGCAACAACTACACGATCTAACAATGAATTTCCCAGGCAATTTCAAAGGCAATAAATTTAAAGTGGAACAGATAATGCCTATTAATTAACAGAAACGCCACTGTCTATTAAAAGCATATCGACTGATCTTTTTCGCAAGGTCGCATCTCAATTTTACGCCATAACAGTAACGAGTTACATTTTTCACTCGGTAACGAGTGACGGTAACTAGTTCCTTTTAAAAAGTAACTTTCCTATCCCTGTTATGTACATATACATATAGGCACGAACCTTCGATGGAAGTTACACTGTCCAAGCTACATTTATAGATTCCACCACACAGCGTTCCGACGACAAATATACTGGGATGTTTCGGCGAGAAGTCAAAACTCGTGATGCACAGCCCTGCCTCAGCGGCGCGCTCGCGCGTACCCCCGGCGCTGCGTGGCCTGACGCTTTCCACCGGATTACGTTCCTTAACTATCTTGAATCTGAATGAGAGAGAAATTACGCGTAGGTTTGTGCTTTAATATACCCATGATGCAACTCTCAAGCATTCGCAAAGAAAGTAAGTTTAATAGTTAACAAATGGAGACGGTTAAAGAAAAGAAACGTTCTATGATGATAAACAGTGGTGTATTATCTTCGGGCGGGTAGGCGCTCTAAAGACGTGCCGCTTTTCCATAAGTTCTCGAAGGGAAAAAGAACAGGCTGGACAAAGAAGAAATTACATCACGGCCCACGACAACACCCCCGACAGCACCGCTTCCGACTGCTCTGCACCCAAATCAAAGGTTTGCAATATTCAATACGATAACACGCGTAATACAACCAGTGGAGTCTACTCAAGGTAAGTAAAATTTTGTATTTATTATACGTTACGGAGAAAACTAAACAACTTTTGTAAAATATATATCAACAGACTAGACAATTATCCTAATCAAGTAGGTTACTTCAAGAAAGCCATGACAAAAGAAGACTAAAGAGATTCAAACCACTGGATAACCAAAAGAGATTCAAATAAACTAAATTGATATATCGACTAAGGGGCCCAGGAAGTACAACCAAGCTTATGTAAATTAAAGTTGACATGAGAGTGTAAACTAAAAGGTGTTTTCTAGTGAGCACACTTAATATAAAATTTACTTATTATCAAAATTTGAGACGGATTGTAAATAAATCTGAGAGTTAATAAAAAAAAATTATACTTCACTATTCTCCCATTAACCTGTAGAGGGTCGGCATTTTTCCATTGAAATTGGTAATTTTTTAAACAGAAAATTTATGCATACATGTAATCTTCATGTTCCGCAAAGTTTTCAAGTTAGCTCCTGGCTACTATAGTGGCAACTCCGGCCCTCTAAAGGTTAATAGTCAGCCGGCCGGCAGCACGTTAAGCACGTACCGCTTGTACGACTCGACGGTCGTGAAGTTGGCCGTTACTTTGTGAATCAGTATGTATCCGTCCGTGCTGGAGCTCAGCAACAGGGTCACGTCGTTGACGGATCTCGGCCGCCAGCACACCTGAGACACGCAGTCGCCGTGAGTGCACACGTGCATCGGCACGACGGAGTCGTCGTTCCTGAGATTCCAGATCAACACGTCCCCTTGAGGAATCACACAATCGATGCACTTGTCAGGTATACCGGGACGTGAGACTTGATTAATATCAGGCTTGGGAAGTAACTCGTTACTTGTAACGAAGTTACAGTTCCAGTTACTTTCTTTTTAGTAACTCTAACTTAACTTCGTTACTTTCTCTCCATCTGTAACTGTAACTTAACTCAGTTACACTTTTTCGATAACTAGTAACTAATTTAATAGTTACATTAATAGTTGCTTCATATATTTTTTAAACCTCTACAGATCGCATTAGGTCTTGCATTTGCAAATAAACGCTTGTATCGATACTTGTACAATTCAAGCGCAGATTTAATAATTTTATTTTCATTGCAAGAAAGTAACTGCACAGTAACGATTCGTTGTTTTTTTTAGTAACTGTAACTGTAACGCGTTACTTTTCAGAATTGGTAACTTGTAACTGTAACTAGTTAATTAAAGAGATTCACAATTGGACAATCCGGCCGCGAGGATGGAGGGCTGTGTCGGGTGGTAGCACAGCGTTGTAACGCATCCGCTCGTCTCCAACGTTCTGGTGGGCGCGTCCGCGACATTGTCCTCGGTCGTGAGATTGTACAACTGGATCGCGGAAAGGTGATCGCACCATGCCTCGTGATAGGTGTGACTGAGGCCTACCGCTAATGTTCCGCCGACGGTGCTCCACGACAGGTCGCTTATCTTGATCTGCAAAACAAACTCGACTGGTGACAGCGGTTTAATCTTGTGTACGACGGTTAGTTGGCTTTACCGAAAGAGACGTACCTGCGCGTCCGTCTCTCTCGACGTACTTATCCTCTTCAATAACTCCACTGTGGCGGACGAAGCCTCGGTCACATTCGGGTTGTAGTCGTCGAACGCGCTGCTGGCGTAAGCTTCGTCGAGGGCCTCCAGGATCCCTGGCGTGACCTTCTTCAGAAACTCCGCCAGCCTGTCGTAATCTACCTGCGCATCCGTTTTCTGTCCGCTCACCGTCTGGCTCTGGAATTGTTAAAAAAAAAATCACGTGGCTAAAGTGACGAAGGAAACGATGAAGGCAAATCGTTTCGGCAGCGTTGACTTTGGACGCTTGTCAGAATTAAATGCAGGATATACGAGAATTGCGGTGTTTATCGACGCGTTGCGATTTACACATTTCTTCGAGGGTAAATGAAGTCTAGCGAAGACTCCGGGACTCAAGTAGAATCTCAACAACGCACCCCGACACTCCTCGTCTCCGCGGTCTGCGTGTCGTCAGCGGCGTAGACTATCTCCGTCGTTTGGACGTTCGCGGACGTCTCCAACCTAGGGAACGATCGCGTTATCAGTCGGACAGAACGAAGGGCTGTTTGCGTATACTTTGCAGCGACAATTCGAATGATAATAAGCGAGCTCACCTCGCAGCGGACAATTCCGAGTCGAAGCTCACAACGTCGAAGGTCTTGGTGCTAAACATTTTCCCCGATAGAACAAACCTCGCCGTCAATGTCCCCCTTTTTGTTATTTACGTTTAATTTTAAGAAAAGCCAGATTTACGCTCTCGGCGTACGATATTCTTCTTCTTCGTCAAGTTCGGAGATCAATCGGACGCCCGATATTCGGGTGACACCTGCCACCGACGCTACCGCGCTACCAGTGCGGTATATTTACGAAGTGAAACAGCTGATGAGCTGCTCTCGCCAGTCTCGCCATCTACAGCCAAAACATGGGTAA
>NW_011967201.1:122734-190054 GCF_000949405.1 Vollenhovia emeryi
TGGGCCTAAATTCCGTACACGATTACCGACGACCATCGATACGTTAACGACGTTTGCGCAGCTTTTTCTACATGATAGAAAAGCTGCGCAAACGTCGTTAACGTATCGATGGTCGTCGGTAATCGTGTACGGAATTTAGGCCCAGCGCTTTGACGCTGCATGAAATGGCACCTTAATGGCTGTGTTCTGCCGAAGTTAGCTAAGAATAAGCGCTTTATGCTGATTGGATAGATCTAGAAGAATAGCTCTATTTCAGCACAGATCTGAAAGTATAATCCAATGAACGCAAAGCGCTTAGCAAGCGCAAACTTCTGCTGGACACAGGCAATGCCTCAGTTTAGCTGAGTTTAGCTACAGAGCCTCAAAGATCGATGAAATTAGTCTCAACGATAGACATGATATTAGCGTATGTGTATTCTATACGTTTAAATATTTAACCAGATATACATGTATGTAGATACTTGGCGGGTAGGAAAAGAATGACATAACCAAAGGAGGCGGAGTTACATGGAAGCGAGAACCAAGAGATTGTTTCCCTTCGACGAGGATTTTGTCGCGAACGACCGAGGGAAAAAATTTCAAGCACTTGCCAGTGAAATGCGGAGCAGTGTTAACGGCATGTCTGAAAAGAACTTAATAAAACGTGCCACAGTGCATTCGCCGGAGGCCTCTAAACGCGCCTCGCTCGTCGACAAGATGAGACCGACGAGTATCGCGGCTTACGTGGGGCAGAAGCAAATCATTGGCCCGGGCACTGTTCTGCGCCACTTGTTAGAAAAAGGAGAGATTCCTAGCATGATATTCTGGGGCCCGCCTGGCTGTGGAAAAGTCAGTTTCAATATTTTGCTGTCACATCTAATGGGTTGTTAAGAATTTTTAATACTTGATAAGGACCAGTATTACTGGTCGAAACGTTGTATGTTTTAAACGAAATATATTGTGCCAGTTAATTGTCGACGTTATCCTTATTATTTGTTCAATATTTATCTTAGTACACCTGCTTTGCAATAATCATCTGCACTGTATGTTTTAGACTTCCTTGACAAACGTAATGGAGTGTTTAAGCAGAGAATTAACGAACGACAGTGTGCACACTGTGAATCTGTCTGCGGCCAGTTGCGGCGTAAAAAGTATAAGGGATGCTGTTGCCGTGGCGAAGAGGAAATCAAACTTCGGATGCAAGACCATTGTCTTCATGGACGAAATTCATTGCTTCAATAAACTCCAGCAAGATATATTCCTGCCACACGTAGAGGCGGGAACGTTTACTTTAATCGGCTGCACCACCGAAAATCCGTCGTACAGTCTAAATCCAGCTCTGCTTAGTCGCTGTCGCGTGTTTGTGTTAAATAAATTAACGAGCTGCAATGTAACGGAGATCCTTCATAGGGCGATAGAGCGCATAAACGGTAGCGCGTTTGACGCGAAAGAAGAAGGACGGGCAAACGGCAGAGAGCAGATTAAATTTCACTCCAACGCAAAACGTAAATTTCACGTTGATGAGAACGCGGTGCGGTGGCTCGCGGGAGCATGCGATGGCGATGCACGCGTAGCTCTGAACGCTCTGGAATTAGCAACGCTCGCGAAGCAAGCGGACGAATCGAGAGCATCACACAGTATAGCAATAAATCTGAAAGATGTTAAAGAAGGTCTGGTAAAATCGCATACGCTCTCTGAGAAAGAAACCAATCAGAGTTACCACATGTACTCCGCGCTTCATAAATCAATAAGAGCCGGCAAGGCAAACGCCTCCCTGTATTGGATGGCAAGGATTATGGCAGCCAAGGAAGATCCGGTGAACATAGCGAGACGGCTAGTAAGAATCTCCAGCGAAGACATTGGTCTGGCGGATCCGGACGCTCTGGGTAAAGAAATGACATTTATTGCTCGTAGTGTATACAGTACTCTCTGAAAGTCAATCGGTGGATTGTCGCTGAAAACAGTGAATAGTCTCCGATTTGCAGTTGTAAGTAAACCACTCCGATTTTCAGTGGTACGCTTGTAACTGCAAATCAGTGACTATTCACTGGTATCAGTGATAATCCACCGATTGACTTTTAGAGAGTACCGGGCAAAATTATGGGCGTTTTCCAGCAAGGACACAGTGATTCGTTTCATCCTTGTTTAACATTGGCAAACAAGGATGTAATGATTCAGTGTTACACTGTGTCACATTGTGTCCTTGCTGGAAAACGCTCTATATCACCTTTCGATTTCTTGAGCATAATTATAATAGTTTTAAAGTGCACGAATGAAAAGAGTTCGAAAATCACGGTGTATTTTGTCAAATTTCATTACCCCGCGTGCACAAGATGCACCTGTTATCAGGTATCTACTGTGAAATTTGGGAGACACTCGATGCACCTTGACGAAAGTTATGCTTACGAAATCTAAAGGTGATATAATTTTGGCCGGTACTGTATGTGCCGTGTGTATAAACTAAAGCGTTTTAATAATCCAGGCGTGGCAGTTCATACGATGCACGGCTGTCAAATGATTGGCATGCCAGAGTGTGACGTGCTCTTGGGACAATGCACGGTTTACTTGGCGAAAGCACCGAAGTCTCGGTCGATATACAATGCGCTAAAAGCAGCTGAGAAAATGATTTTGGAATGTGAAGGTCCGCAACCTGCCCTGCCAACGCACACGAGATGCAACTCGGCAGATACAAAAATATAATAAAGTTTACTTTCGTTGTTCACTTAATCATTACGAATTTGTAGTCTTTTATAAAAAAAAAACTGTTACCCTTTTTGTACAGCAGTAGTTTAATAAACCAAAATGGATTTATAATTTATAGAATTGCAGCGCATCGGTAACGTTAAAGAAAAGCAGAGCTCGTAAATAATTAAGGCTTACATTACACGTCCACTTTTGTCATTACACTTGTATCCACTTGGTTGAAGAAACCTTCAAGTTCCAACACTTACGCAAATAAGCTTAAAATCGATCCCTATTCTAACTTTAAATTAACTCATTGAAATTGTCAAGCTGAGCAAACCTGATCGATGCATTCGTCACTTGTCATAATTAAATTAATAATTAATCAATTCTTTAACTTCAATCAACCTCATATTCGCGAGCCTGTAATCTCTCTCGGCGCATGACGGACGATTAACGATAGATGTCTGCAAACTGCCGCTACAAGTGCTTCGAAGAATTCTTCTTTTCCTTTCTTTCAATAAAGGTAAAAGGAGGAAAGAAACGCTTCGGAGCATTCGTAGCGGCAGCTTGACCGCGGCCGATTGCGTATAGATTTGATATTAGCGCGTCATTGCCACGCGATGCGATCGACCAATGACGCAAGTTACCACGTGCGAAGCGGCGGCCATTGGCTGACGTCGCTCTTGTGGAGCGAATGCCAGTACACGCCGTGGTACTGTGGACTGTCGTACGCATCACGCTCGGTCTAGATATATTATGTCTGTGGTCGTACGCTTGCGCTCGCTCCCACTTATATCACACACACCTACGAAGACGGCCTGACGCACGACGGACGCCCGACATCACCGCGTCAGCCGTTCAGCTCACGTGTCGCACGTCGTTCAAGTCGCAGCGCTCGCCCTACATGCAGTGTCGCTCGCCCTATCCGTAACGCTATGAAAATCTGGACGTCAGAGCACACCTTCGAGTGAGTACGAGACGCTTCCGCGGACGAGAGGCTCGCCGGACGTCGCGCGCTCCTCCGCTTCTCGACGCGATTGCCCTCGCGCGATTTGCCATCCTCGATCTGTCTCTCTAGACCGCGATTCGCGGTCACGCTACGCGCCCTTGTTACATAACCTCGTTGAACATCTCCAAAAACGGGCAACTTCCTATCGGCGGTGCAACGAGTGCCGTAACGCGGATTACATCCGCGGCGCGAAGCGTCCGTCTATCCTTACCCAACCTTGTGTTACTTGACTTTGAAAAATCCGCAGAGCATTTTATCAAAACGCGAACGAGAACGGGGTGAAACGGCCCGTCGATCTCCGTCACGGTCAGCTCGACCTAACCTCATTTCCGCGAGTGGAATTTTCTCTTTTCGTTTATCACCGGCGCGACTTGTTCGCGGACGATAGCCAGGCTGACACATTTTATTTTCAGTCATCCCTGGGAGACGGTAGCGCAGGCCGCATGGAGAAAGTATCCAAATCCTATGGTGCCTTCGGTCATTGGGGCGGACGTAATCGACAGAACGGTGGTCAACGGTGTCCTCCATACCCACAGACTCGTCGTTTCTACCCAATGGGGCTTTCCTAAATGGACGCAAGCGGTAAGCCTTAACGACTTTCCCACGTGCTAACGCACTGGCGCGCGCTCGATATCGCTCTCTGGCTCTAACCTTACCTCTGACTCTTAATCTCCGATCGGTACTATCAAAATTGCACGCGATTGCGTCAGGTTTCGCGATACGCTGCGAGTAATACTCGAATAAATCACCCGGTAAAGTTATCCTTTTGCATTAAATTTTTATATGCGATATATATGACTGGTATATAATAAAATACCTTGAAACATTAGATGTAATGAAAGACACTTTTGTATGAAATTGTAAGAAATAGTTTTTGTCACGTGACATTTCACGATCCATTTCTCCCTAATTTTTTTTTATACCTACTATCTGTCATTTCTCAAACTGATATTGTCGAACCTGACGACATTGACGACATGATGTCATTGTCAGCCGTTGTGTGTAGTTATCATGTTTTTGAATTACTATCTATCTACTTATTGATATCGACATTGTTATACGTAGCTTCACTTTAGTCTTTACAGCTTTATCGCCTGAATGAGGTCGCTCCACGGCCAGAATGTGGCCTTCTATAAACACGAAAGAAAGGCACCGACGCTGTGCTGGAGGATGGAATATGCTATAGTATCTCGTAAAGCGATTTGCGTAGATTATACCCTTTAATCCATAAGTGCGCAGCTTTACATATGCAGGGCGACTTTTATTTTTTATGCGCAGCTTTGCCGAAGCTTGCAAACGCGTGAAAGTAGGTTACATTAAGGAAGAATTTTTAAAATCTTTTCTTAGGATTCTTATTTAATTATCTAACAAATGCTTCTGTGAAAGAATTCTGTGAAAGAGCTGCGCGTTTAAGGGTTAAATACCGATCTGGATTCTCTGACTTAAAGATTAGATAGTTTCGGTTTCTCAGAAAATACATCTCGATCGAGAGGCTACTATTTATATAACTTATCTAGAGGCACCTTAAACATACAGTCATATCCGGAGGCTCGAATTTCTAAAGGGTTAATCGAATAGGTCTTAATTTGTACACTGACAAAAAAATATCTTAATCCAAAAAAATATTACTTTACTCGAGAAAATTATTCGTTAGGTGGCTCCTAATAGCTAATTCACTTAAATTAAAAAAATTAAATTAAAACATGCATTGCTTTAATTCAAGTATTTATTAAATATCAAAGAATAGATAATTTTAAATTAAAAAAATCTTATTTTAATTCTATAAAATGTTTACTAAGATGTGTCATTTTTACAGCGAAGAAAATTGGATTTATTTATCAGACACAATTATTTCATTTAATAAATACTATTCTATATTTCATTAAATCTTTATTTGAATGTAGAAAATATAATGCTTTAAATTAATTTACTTAATATAATACACAGATTTACTTGAAATTTGATATTTTTCTTTAAATAGAATAAATATTTACTTCAGTATGAAAAAATTATTTTGAGTAAATCTATTTACTTAATTAAAAAACATTTTTTTGCCAGTGTATTGCACAGTGATGGATAGAATGTGAATACCTTTTCTTATTTAGGGACGTGCAATTAGATCAAGGGTTACGTTTAAAAAGCTTCCCCAGGAATAGTTTATTCGATGGCCATTCCGAAACCATTTCGAGCGTTTCCGATCTATCTCTCGAGTTCCTCAACTCAAAAAAAAAGTGTCGCGATTACTCTGTCTATCGCTACACATGCCTTATCTATAAAGATGTGTTTCATGCTGGTCTAATGGACTACTAAGCCGCTATTTTGTGCCGTAATTCGTTTCGTAATTACTCGTACTTAACCAGTTAACAATGAGAGATTACACTCCATTTGTACGACCTGGTAAAGAATCTTCCTGTTTATGTCGGAAAGTTACGTGCGCCGGTCACATGCCGTTGTAGAGAACATTCAGTCGCGTTCACCAGCACGTAAACCACGTGGATGGTAAACCGCGTGCAAGGTCGCCGCTCAGAACGACTTTACTGGTTGAGATACGCAGACCGGAGCTGATGGTAACTCTCCGTGAGAACTTATCGACAGCTTTTTCCAGTTAACGTGAAGGGACGCAAATGAAAAATGAGCTTTAGCTTTCGCTATTCTTTTTATCTAAACGTGAGTCATGTCCTTGTTTTTTTTTTAAGGCTGTATTACTCCACTTTTCCTCAAGCATTTATGGAGGAAAGTTCTACATGAGATAGCGGAGTTTCTGCTAAATTAATAGGCATCGTCTGTTGGTTCCACCATGAACTTGTTGCCCTTGGAGTGAAATCTGTTTGGTGGAAAATTGATTGTTAGATCGTGAAAACCTACTATGTCATATTAGACTCTTATCTCAATAGAGGACTTTTCTCCAAGTTTGTGATGTAAACATGAAATGTATATGCAAATGTAGCGATTGCCTGCGATATATTAAGCTCGGAAATGAGTTTGTTATGCTATAGTGATTGCGGAATCGGTGATTCCTGTGGGACTTATCTACAGTTCAGCCCATCGATTTTTTCGACGCGCTCTCGCGGCGGACGGATAAAACCGTTTCGTTTACGTAGAAACTTATCAGAACGACCTCTTCGAGACCTTCGCGACTCGGCCGCCAGTAACGCTTGAATAAGTTATCGACTCGCGCCGATTACTCGAAGACCCTCGCAATTTATTTTTTAAACTTCTTCGCCCGCGAAGTTCCGTAACTGTACTATTGCTGCATACTTGACGAGGAAGGGAGTCGGGACAACTTAGAATGGACACTTATAAATCTTACTAATTGGTCTTTTGTATACAAGTACGTTCAATTGTATCTTTAAACACGTAGACCTCTTAACTTCCAATTTTCTTATTTCAACAACTGAATAAATTTTTTAGATTAATGTAAGTTTTGAAATTATGCCACTACTTCTGCATGTGCCATTAAAATGCACCTCGGAAGGTGCGATAATATTGATATGCATATTTTTAGAATTTCTGGCTTTAACATCTAAAATGGAGCATAGCACGTTTACATTAGAACTCGAAACTTTTCTATAGTTATAATTTGGTGAGAAAGTGAACTTCGGACGCAGCGGCAGATGTTGCGACACGATTAGCTATTTACGATTACGCAAGCGGCCTGCTAGTTGACGTTTGACTTCTCAGTGAAATCTTGCGTAAAGAGTTGTTAACGTGACGTACACAGCAATACTTTAGAGTTGAACGTATAGAGATCCACGACGAGATTTTGCTTTCTTTTAAATTATATAACTTCGTCCCTGATTTATTTTTATTGGTTTGTACGGAGTGTACTCGATATGTGAATTCTTTTCACGTAAAGAAACGCAATTTTTAGACGTTACTTTTGAAAAACACAAAAGTTGATGATAACTCATCGATTAATTCCCACTGTCCTATCTTCTCTTTTATATGTGGCATAATTACTTTTTAGAGAAACGACATCGTTATATTTGCAGCTGTCTTATTTCTGTTATCCATAAAAAAAATAAGTAAAATTGCACTTTGACGCGTAATTTCATCGATTGGCGCAGCTCTTTCACGGTTGTTCGCACAGTAAAATTGACGCTGCGCCGATCTCCGGCGGGCGGCAAGAAATCAATCCATGAAGCGACCCAACGGAATCATTCACCTCTTTCTGGTATCGCCCGTGGCGCGTGAGCAAAAACCCCGCGCCATTCATCCCGGTCGAGCAATCTCCGCCGGCGCGCCGCGGCATCGCGGAGACCCGGAAATTCGAAACTTTCGACAAACGTGCGCAAAAAGAAGGTGCCGGGGACCCGGGGAATTGCAAAACAACATCCGCGCTGGCGGATCAACTTTGATAATGAGCACCGCTCAATGTTACGCCGTCTGGCAATCGTCCAGCCAGACGCGTCCGCCTTCTGGAACACTCGGGCGGACCCTCTCTGCTCTCCCGGATTCCCAATCCCTCGCTATCCCACGGTGCCTTCGCCGGGATGCTGGAGATTCCGGGGCGTCGAATCCCTTTCGGCCCCGGCGAATCGCTTCCTCTCGTCAGATTTTCTATAAGCACGGCCATTCCGCCGGGCCGTTTCGTTGTGCTACCGTTCGTTCGAATGGTATCGTATATAAGGTGTTCGAAAAACGATAGAGATAAAGAAATCGTCCGTACAGACGACGATAAGAATTCCTTACGAGAGATTTATTTGACGAAATCAATGACGGATTTCACCGTCGCGTGTTTTCCTGTTTTGACATTATTTTTCGGTAAACAATGTGTGTCTGTCAAATGAAATAATTAAATCGAGCAAACGATGACTGATACGAATTAGGAAAAAGCTGTCGATTTTGTGAAAAGTATAAAAATCGAATACAATTTACGTTGAAGAATTAAAGAGCACTGGGACACCGACGTCAGGCCAGGATGTTCAAAAGTTTAATGTAGCGCGGATATCGAGCGAACGATATCGAATGCAGTGGCTGCATTTCGTCGGATATTCCGTATACAATAATTGCCGCGGGAACTTGCCGGACTTACGGGATCAGATACGCTTGAAATTATTTAACGATTGGAAAAGTGCGAAGGACCATTTCGGGCTCGCGATGCTTTCGTCGGTGCCATTTTCAACATTACGCTCCAGATACTGCACCCGCCATTGCGCTATCCGAGTAATTAGCGGATGCACTCGACAACGCGCTCTGGAAAAAAAGTACGCGAGAAAAGTTCACTTATCGCGCTCGTTCGCGCGAAACGCTCGAATTGGCGGCAGAGGGCTCGTATAAGCAAGCCGGTTTATTCGAGCGACTAATTAGAATATGCATAATTAATCGGCGAGGAACAATAATTAAAGTGTACTTAGCGTGCCGGTTTAATTAGCGCCTTTCTAATTACCTAATTACTCATGCTAATTTGTTATTAATATCGCGCCACCGCGGAAACTTACGCCGTGCTGTTTCTTCTCGGGCGAAGCAGACGACTCGGATTGTCAGTTTACGACTTGGAATTATTCCTCGCCGCTGATCGTTTCTGATGATTGCCGGTAGACGCAAGTGTTCGCCGATGCGTTAAACTGTGCTGCCAGCGTGCGTGAGAAAATTTTCGAGATAAAATTGGTTGATCGATCGTTTGTCACTGGGATGACTCTTATTTTTATTTGACAACATTTTATGATTAATCCCTTTCGGCTCAGTGTCTTTCCATGAAAAAGTGCCGGTTCGTTATGATTGATGATTTTTTATAGGCTTGCCGGTTTTAGCGAGATCGAGGGCTAAGATATATATTTTTTTACAACGACGAAATAAACGGTATCATAAATTTAGGGTATTTGTTATGCTTCTCATGTAGCTGCGAGGGCAGAATAATGCAAACCGTTCGCTATAGGTGGTTAAATTAATTACCGTGCACGCCTTCTGACGTAGAACCAATTAATAATCGCTTATCGCTTTCTATAGAGTCCAACGCTATTCGTGTAAATGTTGCTTTGTTTGTTTAATTCGCCTTGTGTACGTATAACATGCTGATACGAGTACATAGTGTATTTCCATAAAGGCCCATAGTGTATTTCCATAAAGGCTTTCTGATATTGAGCGTGACTGCTACTGTAATTTCTGAAAGTGATATCTTATTAACGCTATCTGTAATGTATCAATAACAGCCAGCGAAATAATTTAATAATTATGATTTGTATATTATTATGAGGGCTGTTTGCGCTTGATAGATTATTAGATTTATACATCAGGGTGACAAGTTACTGAAATCAATCCTGTATGCAAAGTTGTCATGCATCAATTCTAAGCTAATTTTATTTAATCTATCATATCACGTTGTGTAAATAATTTGACGAACTACCGCGATTTTGTTGCATTTCTTCTATTTTTTTCGCTCTGCCGAGCTACGAAAAGTCGTGAAATCGAGCCGAAGTAGCTCTCGAAGACTGCGAGACATGCCATTGAAGTTTTGGAACGCTTTATCGTTGAATTCAACGCGGAAAGTTTGAAACCGGAAGTGCTTGTCTATAGCACTTCCGAGGTTTTTATCGGCGGCCAAATCGGTTTTTAGCAGTTTGCCGGTCAATTCTCGCCGTAACTGCATTTAAATGATTCGAATTTCTTTTTACACGGACAGGACTTTTACGTTGCTGCCAAAGGCTTATTATGCGATCGCACGTTTTCTTTTTTATTTTTACAGTTAATCGGCTACGCGAACTTGTGTTATGCCAGCGAACGCAGCGAGGTCGATCCTGTGAATAGAGACATGATCCTCAGGACGCATAACGTAAGTATCTGCTCTTTGTTCGAAAATAATTTGAGAAACCGTTGTGCTGCTTCCTCGCGATGCACGAGCGTGATGTATCATGCAATTTACAATACACTCTTTGCATCGCAGAATGTGCATGTAGCTACAGTGTGTATAGCTACATGTTATCCGTAATGAAAGAAAGGTTTCTCAGCATATGTAATTGAAACTAGCTTTTGACATCTCATATTAATAATTTCATGTTAGAAAAGCGGTTTTGCGTTGCTGAAATAAAACTTTTCTCTCGCACGAGTCGATGTCCCTCGCGAAAAGCACGTATTGCGTGATGCGAGAACATTCGCATGCTGATCGCAAAAATGATATCTCTAAACGTGACCCAACATCTCCGATGATGCTTCCGGTGTGCGTAGACTACCGCGGATTCGAAATATTCATCAGCACGGGGCGCATGCATCGCTTAATTAGAATTGTATAAATCTGCTACTCACGCCGTTTTGATTGAACTTCCAAATGGAGAACAGAACCTTCCCTCGCCAGATCTACCTATATGTAATTGTGCATTCGATACGTTTCGACGTTTGCTATTCAATTACGATCCTAAATTAGATGCGGAACAGGCATCATACCGAAATGACTTTTTGGCAGCTGGTGTTCGATTTCGCAATCTGGTCTATGCTGTTATATCATACACCGATAGTAAAATATGTATTATAGTATTTGAAACTATAATTGCATAGCAAAATAATTACAGTCGGGAATATAATTTTTATAGTAATTATTACTATAATATTAGTAATAGCAACCATAATAGACACAGTGATGCAAAACTATATATAGCAAACTATTTAAAAAATTTACTATAAAATATAAGCTTTTAACTATCATTCTGTTAAAATATCCAGGCACTCATAAAGAATAGTAATCTTGTACGAATGCATAAACGTATTTATAACACCCTAAGCGGTTTTCTACTTACGAGAGAGTCTTGTACCGCGCGTCCCTCTAGTGAAGACATTCCGAACCACTTCACTTTTGTTTACCATGCGAATAGTAAAGTGGATGATAGAAATGTAGTTAAATTTACTATTATTGTACTTGCACCTACTATATAAAACTAATTAATTTAGTTACTATTCACCATCTTAATATTTTACCAGAATAATGGTTAAAACTTCATAAATAATAGTAAAATTTTTATGCTGGTTGGCATCACTATGACTATGTGGTTGTTATTACTAATATTATAGTGATAATTACTATAAAAATAATATTCCTGACCATAATTATTTTACTATGCAATTATAGTCGCGAATACTACGTACTTTTCTCCCTGTGTAGTGAACGCAATGTACAGGATGTCTCTAAATGATCCACGCAAATATCAGACGGACTTGCGTCACAATTGCCAAATTATTGCTGCTGGAATTGGACGTTCTCGATATTATTTCTACTTTTAATATTAAAAAAAAATTTTTTTATTCAGATTTCGAGATTAGCGCGCGTAAGTGATAGCATTAGCGATTTTACCGTAGATGCGTGCA
This sequence comes from Vollenhovia emeryi, assembly GCF_000949405.1. Classification (NCBI taxonomy): domain Eukaryota; kingdom Metazoa; phylum Arthropoda; class Insecta; order Hymenoptera; family Formicidae; genus Vollenhovia; species Vollenhovia emeryi. The sequence goes on from NW_011967201.1 coordinate 134,703, forward strand.
CCATTAGAAATGATATTCATCTCGTACTCGGCGGTCGGTTATCAACGGGAGCGTTGTGTCGAAACGCGTCGGCGATCGCATCGCGCACGGTTCCTCGTTTCTGTGATAACGAAGTGAGCATTTTTGGGCGATTTTTCGACCATAACGAAATTGCGAATGCGTCGCGGTCTCTGTTGCGAAATGGCACTTTAATAGAGTGTCGCCCGGAAAGAAAGAGAGAATGCCGGGCGGTCGCTCCATTAGCGCGTAATAAAAGCAGTTCTTCCCGCAACGTTGTTTCTCTTTACATATTTCGCTAGTGAAATGATGCAAATGTTATGAATAAATGGACTTCGTTTTGTAATGGTTTAAAGTTATTCCGCCGATTTATTGTTTCCACGTCCATTGAATCGTTGATATTTGAATTTACCGTACGACTTTTATGATATATATTACGTACATTGACGGTGAAATTGTATTTTATTTCTTTCCTCCAAGTTCTAGAAAGGAAAAATTGCTGGAAAATATGCACGAGATATTTTAGAGTAACGTCCCTTCAAATAGACTTCGTATCAACAACGAAAAACGTAATAAAGTAATACGATAAAAAAAAATACGTATACGTAATATAAAACATATTCAAATAGGCTAGATTGCTAGATCATGGGACGACTTTTCTCATTACGCTTTCTTGCCCCCGCATCGTGTAGATAGTTAAAAGTTGGTAGACGCGAATTGTTATTCCCCGCTCGCTTTGTAACGGGCAAGTTTGTCAAATTACGTTAAAGTCCGTCATGCCGCGTTCGTGACTGGAAAAGTCACTTGGAAATTTAATAATTTTCAATACTCTCTCGTAATACGCCGATTATAATAAAAAAAAAGTCGGCGACCTCTCCGCGCGGTTACGTCCGCTCGTACATGCAACACGTTTCGCCAGATGAAAGTGCGCCGGCGCGAAATCGCCGGATTTTTTCCGGGCCCGCTATCAGAAAACGATTTTCGAGCCCCGATTTACATAACATCCGTTCCAAGGAGTATGCATAGTAAAGACCCTCAGGAAAAGTATCTAGCTGCAAGCTCGAAGAGATCGACGCGTCTGAAAGTGGGGCGGGAGGAGGGCGAACGTGTCGACGGGGGGAGCTGATGCACGCCACCACCGCATCCAGAAGGTTGGATATGATAGGTTATTGATGCGCGCATTACCGCGGGGTTGCATAGCTCGGTGAGCTCCTCGGCGCGGGGTATATCAGGTGGGGTGTCAGGGAAACTGCGGTGGGATATGGCTGGCCGAGGGGGCTAAAGGGGAGGGGCACGCGGCATTGGTCGCGGGCTCTCTCGTTCGCGTCGAAGATCATCCCCTTCCCCTCCCTCCCCCGCTTCGTCGACGGAAAAGAGACCACCGAGAGAAACGCAGGGGTGGTAGATGCATTACTGGTATGATGAACGATCCGCAGGTGGCTTAAAGCAAAAGGAGGAAGAGGCCTCCCCTTCCCACGTCTACGAAGGAGCTGTTACGTCGACCTTTTATATCCATCGAGATTCCGCGTATGTATCCGCGCGAGTACATTATGTACCGACGATCGTACTTCGCACGCTCTCTCCCGATTCCGGCTAATTCGTACGAGAGGGTGCTTTTACCAAGTGGGGAGGCAATCGTCGGCCTGCTGAGCGATGTGCTCGCGCGGATAGCTGATGGGATGACTGAATAGGATGATCGAGCGATAGCAAATCGCCTTGCGAAGGTCGATGCAGCAATTCCATTAGCTAGCGCGATGCTTTAACGGCAATTCATTCATGTTCGTATTTATCGATACTCCACCGGTGCGAGCGCGATGAATTACAAGTTTATATTCAATCGTACAAGGAGAGAAACGGACGGACCGTGATTATTTACGCAAAGTGGCTAATAGATCCGCCATTTTTTTTTATATTTATATAGCGAAGTGGAACGGCGGGAACCGCGTTATTTCCCCGGCGCACACATCGGCGCACGTCGGGATGTAAAGGGTGATACATTAAATCGCATAAAAGCGGCAAACAGTGTACCGCTATTGTGCCGCACGCAAACCGATACAGGCAGGCAAAGACAAATCGCGGAGCGTCTGAAGTATTAATGCGGAAAGCCGTATACAACGCGGGATGCAGTCGCGCATGATCGATTCCGCTTCGAATCCGAAGGTGAATACCGCAGACGTCGTGCCACCGCAATAAATTTGCCTCTATCCGCTCATCGATCGTTTTACGGGGGAGCCCCCCCCCTCCCCCCCCAGGAGGGTGCAATCTTGCCACCTTTATTCGTGCCGATGCGTCACGTATAATATACGCACGGCTATCCCGCGGGTTCGCGGGCGTAAGACAAAGTACGTTATCGCGCGCACATTACGCCAAGTATCCAACAACTGCGAAACGAGGAAGGCAGGTGATTTAAGGAAGATCCCGGATACGCGCACGCCGCGTCACCGGGGAAATGCTCCGCGTGCGGCGTGCAGTTGATGCCTCGAATGAGACCGTCTCTCACTACACTTCGACCCCATCTTCCCCGCGGCGGAGTCATCTTTCGCGCTCGTGCTATCCCCCTCAACGAGAAGCGTCTCCGCAATTAAGGTTGCCGCCGAATCCCACGGAATGCACTGTTCATTTGCCGGCGTGCTGTCCCCGGGATTTCGTGCGCGACGCAGCACGAGGGCTAAGTTTTGAATCCCGCCATTTTGAATTATGAAAATCTGATAACGGATTCGTAATCTGCGACCCTAAAAATCCTTGTATACAAAGTTTCACAAAAAATGGTTCAATAGAAAAATGTATGCGTCAAAGGGTTGAAGTGAACGTTGCCAGAGACTTTCCTGAGGGTCGCCAGTTGTGTCTCAGCGCGAGATGCACGTATCATGGGATATTTACATCGCGCGATATCGTATTGCAAATTTATCATACCGGAATCCAGCGGGCGCACGCGTGGTACACGCCATTTGTTTCCTGCCACCATATATTTTTCTATAGATTACAGTCTGAAGCATGATTTTAAATTTATTTGTCAGTCTGTATATGCACGTACGTTCACACGCATACACCTCAGATCACACCAGCCTTATTAATCAATGTGCCAAAATTTAATAAGTCCTACTGTGGCCGTTGCGTCGGATAGACGTGCCCTCCAACATTACACGATCTAACAATGAATTTTCCACTAAACAGTCTTCACTCCAAGGGCAAAAAATTCATGGTGGAATCAACAGATGGTGTCTATTAATGTAGCAGAAACCCCGCTATCTCGTATTAGGAGCGTAGCACCTAATAGGGGACTTTCCTCTATTCAAGACGATATAAGAATTGACTGTAAACAAGTCTTAGCGTGCATTCAGTGCACTAGTGCAAGCGACCAAATTCGCCATTAATTAATTGACCTGATTTCGGCAAACATTGTGAACCAGTGCATCACAACACCTTATCCATTCGGTCAGTTAGCCACTCTATCACACTTTCTCAAGACATATCTTAAAGATTCTAACGATCGTGGTAATCCATAAGTCTGTATTTTATCGTGTCAGACACGAACTCCGAATCGGAACCAAATAATTCTCTCGGAACGAGTTTACGGGATCTGTTTCCCGACGTGCGTGCACGCGTGTCGTGTAGACACGCGTGCACGTATGCGATACGCGCGTCATACGCTCGCGCGAGGAGATCGCGGTTCGACGTGAGCTCGGTCGAGGCCAGCCGAAGTATAATTAGTCCCAATTGAATCCCCCTCCGGGGGAGGGGGGGGGGAGAAAGGGATATATCTTTTAGCAATTTAATCCCCTTGCCCTCCCGGATAGGGCTGGCGTGTCGACGTTGCGCATATCTAATGCACGCGTCGCCCGACGATACGTCGTTGCGTCGTTGATCCTAAGTACACGTGCGGTACACGTGCATCGCGTTACAGGACCGAACATAATGGGATAGCTGGGTATCGTCCGCGAGGATTATACCAGGTACACGCGAATATTAAGACGATCACGCTCACGTCCCGGAATAATTGAGTTGCTGCCGCTGCACGCACGGGGCAGGGTTTGACGGATTTTCGCGCCGATTTCCGTAAGTCGGCATTACCTCTAGGAGATTACTTTCGCAATTGGTTATTAATCCGCGTAAGTGAATTGTACATGTTGAGATAATCACGGGTCTATCTCTTTTCATCTCAGGATAATTGAATTTGCGCACCGAGTTCGGGTCTCCGTAACAATCGTTGCTTCCTTTATGAAATCGTTCACACGCGGAAGAAAATGCAGTTGAATTGAAAAGAGATTAAGTTGAATTAAGTTGAATTAAACGTTGATGTCACGGGCTGCCACAAACATAAATAATTCACTCGATTGTATTTGCTATTGATATTAACTTTAAGCGTGTAGGAAAACTGATAACCGACACAACTGGCAATTTTAATTAGACGCAATTTGTTGCGAAAAAATATCAGCTCAGTCAGGGTTTGAACCTGGACTTCCTTACGCTCTAGGCGGGCGTCTCACCAATTCGACCACTGAGGCATGTAATTTTAAGCGTTAAACTAAATATCCAGATTATTAAAACCTGATGTTTTTCTTTCATTAATACTAATGTTATTTTAATTAACTTCTATTACACTGATATTCTTGATACATCATTTTTTCCGTGTATGCAACTTGCTGTTATTTAACGTACAATGATGACCGGTAGTACAAATTGGCGATCCGACGACGGTAAATAAACGAGCCATGAATTTGTTTCTTTTCCCTTAAATATTAAACGGTCTGATTATTTAGCTTCCTTTGACGTTATTGCATGTTGCAGACGAGCAAGTCGTGTTAGGCTAAACTATAGACATAGTAAATATAGACTGAGCGTCTCAATGAATAAGCTGAAGCTTGTGAAGAGAGGGAAGATTTAAGAAGACTTTCTTTCTCTGTCTTACACCATCGTAAAAGAAAAGAATCGTGCCTGCGCAGTACTACACAGGCGTGGTTCTCCCCTGGACGAGGGTCGTACGTACGTTCTCTTCACAAGCATCAGCTTATTCAATGGGACGCTCAGCCTATATTTACTATGTCCATGGGCTAAACCGATTGATATTGAGCCAATTGCGTGAAGGATGCAATTGAGCGACATTTGAAGTTCTTCTGCATTAACGCCCAAGTTGATACGTATAGACCAGACGTTATTGCGTCGCGTGTGAACGGTGAAAACCCGCGATATCATCGTGGCTATTTTACGGCTTGTCAAAGTCATCGTTTTCGCGGTTCAGTTACGGTGCATCGCCGCGCGATGAAACCGCGATGATACACCGTTGCGGGAACATTGAAAAAAAAAGCGCAATTTTTTTTTAGTTACACAGCGCTGGCAATAGTTACGAGCAAGGTGTTTTACGCGCCGGTCCGCTTAAACTCATGCTAATGAAAATACTGCGCTGTCCGGGCGTCGCAAATATTGCGCCGCTATAAAATTGCACGTTGTTAATTTACAGCAATAGGGCGCCTCGCGGGAATTCGCGGGTGTCATTGTTTCGTAGTGAATATTAGCGACGGCGTAAAAACAATGAAATATTTTCCCGTCGCTACCGGCCGGATATTATCAGATTATAGAACGAGCAGGCGGCTGCTGGAAACCGACCGCGTGTAGCGCGTGTCCGCTTGCACAACGTTGATCGCGCACACGCGGCTGTTTAAGCCCCCAATTCATCCTTTTCTCGCACTGCTCGCGCAGATGGGGCCGCCTTGAACCGCCACGCAGCTTAACGTATTGCGTTTACTGAAGACAGTAATACCGGCAAACGTTAGTAATGTCATATTCTAATCTCATTAAAAGAAATTGCTAATGAAATAAAATTATATCTGCACGGGGAGAATTTTCTCTTAAAATTTACCCTGAAAATGGTGTAATCGTGGGACAACATGGCATCGTGAAGACATACATTAGTAAATGTACTACGAATAAGTACTAGTAAAAAGTATGGGATGGCGTGTAGCTCTGTGCTAACACGAGTGATTAGTAATGGTAGGGTCCTCGGTTCGATCGCGGCCCTTGTCCCACATATTTTTCCCGTTAACGGAAATTTTGAGTGGAGAGTGTGGCGCAGAGAAATGTGCGCTGCTTAGTAAACAAACGAACGAAAAGATCCGAGTTTAAATCCACGGACACCGCTGTTTTTTTATTCGGAATCTTCAGAAGGAAGTGGCAACCACCGAGAGTATCTTGCCACACATACCCCTTTAGGGGTATAGCCCTTCAGATGGGAGGTTTTCTTCGGCAAGGTTAGCAGCCTACCGAAGACGAAATAAAACCCAATTAAGCCTAATACACGAGAGAGAAGAAGAAAAAGTATGGTAAAATTTCAAAAAACTCATAAAATTCTTGGAAATGCCATGTCATCCCACGATTGCATGATTTTCTGGATAAATTTCAAGAGAAAATTCTCTCCCCGCGTATAATGGATTCTGATTCTTAATCAGCCATAACATTAGTCATGAATGTAGCGTGGACAGCGCACTAATATTCGTTTGTGGTCGCAGTTGGCAAAAGTAAACAGTGCGGCTATTAGTGTCTAATACGGTAAAGAGAAGTTGTGTCCCAGCGCGCATCAATTAGATACCGCGGAACAAAGGCTGACGAGCCGGAAGCGGATTGCGAGCGTGGGATGCGCATTCCGGCGGCCCGGTCCGAGACGACAGCTCGTGTCGGACAATGTGGGTTAAAGGGGATCGGCGACTGTGCAAGACCGGCCGTATAGCGGCTGATTCCGCGATACAAAGTGGAGTTACCATTTTTCATTAAACCACCCACCCCGGCCGTCCGCCGACTCTATATTTCAATCGGTTCGAAAAGCGCTGGCGCTGCCCGCTCCGCATCCATATAAATACCCCCGAATGTGTGTACGTGACCGCGAGAGGCGTGCGAGACACGTGGCCTGGACCCCCGTGCGGCGCTACGGCGCGCGTTGAGCCGCGTGCAATTTGTTGTTTTTATGATTTAGAGGACCGCATGTACAATAATTCAGTCGCCCGTGGGTCTACCGGTCTCTACCCCCCTCTCTCTCTTTCTCTCTTTCTCTCCAGCCTGCCGTTCTCTGTCGCCCCTTTTCTCCCCCGTTCGCTCGCCAGGTCGGAGGGTCCTCCATCACCGAAATCCGCGGGGAGTCCGCGAGTACGAGCCAGGGATACATCGCCGATACGCGCGCGTCCGTTATTAATTCTCGTCCTCGATGGCGCGAGCTGGTCGAGGGCATCCCCTTCGCCACCGTCGCGTTTACCCTTCTCCCTTCGTTCATCTCGTCTCGTCTCGGTGTTTTCGCGCTCGCTCACGGAAATTCGTGCGGCGATGAAGGCGGTGGGCGAGAGGGGTCGTTAGCGGGGAATACACACGAGTCGTTGCCGCTAAAATATCGTTCCGGTTTCCTTCGTGCTCGGCAACGTATTGCGAACCCTGCTTACACGCAGGCGTGCTTGATTGATTTACTGGGTCTCTGTTTTTGCGGGATTCCCGGAAAAGCCCGCCTCGCGCGACCGGCGGGGAACCGATGCGTATTAACCCTTCGGTGACGCGCGTTTAAATCATCTGGATTCGATGGCCCTCCCCCTCCCCCTTCGAGTTTCTTCCGAATCGCCGGGGCGACACCGCGGGATTTTATAAGCGCCTCGCTTCGGAGTGATGGATGGCCGGCCGCGTTTGTCTCGCGGATCTGTGTGCATTTAATCGCTTGCTCGGTTAATTTTATCTGGAGGTTTTGGACCGGCGCTCGGGAAAACGTTAGACACACAAAAAGCTGCTCGATCGAATTATAAAACGAGTTTCCTTGCACAATTATTAGAATCGTCCTGTTAGAGAATGCGGGTGTACAACAGGCGAATAAAGCGCACCGGTCTGCGTGTGTTCGTCAGCTTGAGGGTGAGAGAGCGTGGGCTCTGCCAGAAGTTCTCGGTTACGCGATCTAATACCAATTTGTCAGCAACGCTGAAATCTGCTGAAATCGACGATTACCGCGTGCAGAGGAAACGTCCGAACTGCGCACGGGGGAGTCGATCCAGGGTTGTGTGCCGCCCAGCAGATTTGGGCTTCCGGCCGCGAAACCCTCTCGAGGCATCGGATGGTATGGGCGAATTGCGAGCACACCCGGGTCCGAACAATGCAGCCTGTGCAGCGAAATCCGCAAAGTCCTCTCAATTATGCGGCGATGCTAATTACTCGCGAGTGCACACTGAAGGAGAACTTCACCCCACACAACGGCCCTCCCCTGCACTCTCTACAGTCTTCCATTCTGCGTTGCTAATACCAAAGGGTGAAACGGAATCATGAGAATTTGATCGGGAAGTAGAGGGACGCGCGCTATGCCTACCAACGATCGAGAAACCTCTCTTTCGACGAGATTTTAATTAGGGGAGTTGAAGTTAACATTTCTCCGTCTACCGTGAAAAATGAATATTGCATGTTACATTGACCGCAGAGTTTAAAGGGGTCGACATAGAGTGGACCTGCTAGTTACACTATGCTTATACTACACTAATATAGCGCATTCGGTTGGTTGTTGCACTAATGCGCACTGAGTGCACATCAAACCTTGTCTCCAGTCAATTCTTACATTTAAAGATCATCTTAAATACCTCTTGCAATATTTCTTATCCAGAAAAATCGTCTGTACAACGTTTACACGGATATTCTTTGACTCAATACTCTTTGAACATATATTTAAGACAAAGTTAAATATAAGAACTGACTATAAACAAGCCTTAGTGTGCACTTAGTGCGCACTAGTGCAAGTAATCGAATTCGCTATTAGTTCCGCAAGAGCATGTAGTTCTTAATTTCGTCACTAGATGACGAATAGCATCTGTCTAACATTCGGCTTTTCCGATTCTCTGAACACTTAGTTTCAATGCTCTGAAGCGGTGCTTCGAAGCGTAGGCAAGTCAGTATCATTCGTTAAGAAGGTGGGTGAAAAGATATAAAGACGTGAAAAATGTTGACGACCTGCCGGAACGTGGCACGCGTCGCTCAACGTCAGGAAAGAACAACAAAGCGATTTTAAAGATCTTTTCGAAGAATCCTGGATGTTCTCTACGAAAAGCCAAGTTACTTTTATCGAAAAAGGGTGCAGAAGTAAGCCTGAACACTATTCGACGTCGATTACGCGACGCGAACAATTTTCTTTTCTTCAAAAGATACGATCGACACGTTCTTGTGGAACAGAGTGTATGTCTACGGATTTAGTTGACGAAGGAAAGATTTTGCGCTCATGCCGTATGAAATGCTCACTTCGCTAGTATATACCGCCGCAAATCGATACGACGCTTTCGGGGTGGTTATTCAGAAATCGCCCGAGATATCTCGTCTACCGGTTGATGCGTCATCAGGCGCGGTCGCGTTGCAACGCTCGCCGCTCGGTAAATGGAAAGCAAACGAGAGGGGTTTTGGCACAGAGAGGCCGAGCGATTGGCAAACATCGGTTTCGACGCGCGACTGACGAGAAAAATTTTCAATTAGCCGATGCACCCGCGGCATCGCGCAGCGCGTCGCCCGCGCGTCCGCCCGCCAGCGCGACAATGCACCCGCCCGTTCTTCGCGGTCGCGCCGAAAAAAAGAGACCGAAATTAATTACTTTCGGCGTCAACGACAGATTCGCAGCTGACGGGACGATCGATCGCCCGCTTGATACGATTAAATCCCGTCCGCTCTACGCCCCCTCTGCGGGCGTTATAACTCCTCTCTCTCTCTTGGCGTCGCGGCCCTAAGGTGTCGATGACACTCGACGACGAAAGAGACTGGGTGCCGTTTGTCGTATCGGAGGAACGCTGTCGCGAGTAAACCATGTTGAATATTCACCGCGGAAAAAGAATTTATATTAGCACCGAGAAGCACGGTTGTTTCGCGGAGATTCGCCGGGGATTAAACGCGATTGTCGGCTTTCGCGTACGCGGAAGGCACGACCATTATTAACATACGTCTGACACGGGAATTTTTTACGAAAAATGATAATTGTTTAAAAAAAAATCTGTGCGACGAATCAGCATCGGCGGATAGAACATATTTGCAATGTGTTTCAATCATCCGTTACTTTATCATCCGTTTATATTCGCGAGAAAATCTCGCAGTTATGGCATGTAAATGCGCGCTTAAGGGATTTTCAATCCGCGCGAAAAACTATTTACATACGTCACTCGCCGGCACGTTTCGAAAATCAAAAGCTAAAGCGATTTCCGTCTCGTGCAGTTAGTTGCCGTTCGGACGAAAGGGACGAGATTGGAACAGGAGCCAGAGAAGAAGAGAGAGAGAGAAAGAGACAAACGACTGCTCTTTGGTATAATACCGGATTGTCGTAATTCTACCTGGTATTAAGCGAAGCGTTTTTCTCGCCGCGGTTAAAAAATTCGCTTCAACAAGAGTGCGATTACTGTCCCGTCACAGACATGACAATGGAATCTCTCGCGTCTCGCCAATTACACTCCTCCTTCCATTTATCTTTTTTCCGCCGTTGAAACGCTCATCCTTCTTTCGCGCGTAAATCCTCTCGTGCGGCGGCAAGCTATTGGATATTATCAAACAGTTTCCAAAAAGCAAGACGATACCTTGGCGACTTCGGGTACTCGAAGAAATGCCTCGAGCGCCAGACAACAAGGATATTGTTTTCTCGGGAGCGATAATTAATGTGACTCTCGAGGAGTACGCAGTTTCATCTAAGTTATTGAAATAATTACATTGAAATACAACGAAATATTTAAATTGGATATTATTAGTCGAGAAATAATAGGGCGCATTCGCGACGCGCGAGTGTAATGTCCTTTCCGCGAGGAGAGAAAATTAAGTACCGAGCACAATACCGGCAGCAACAATACTGGTATTTCGTATTGGCGAGCTTGCGGCGCGATGTAACGAGAGCTGCAATAACAGTATCTTATTTAGATAACCAGTCGTGCACTTTAGTAACGGCTCTTCAATTGCCACGAGCCTCGACCTTTCTTCGTGTTCCCTGACCCGTACACGTGGCACACCCCAAATGTACGCGAAAGCTCTTGGCGCATCGCTAAATAGTGGCCAGTACAAATTCTTGAGAGTATCAATGAAATTCTTGGAATTTTTAATAGCGCGTCCTCCTCGCTGGTCACGTTTTCTTGATGCTTTTTCAATTTTGTGGGGTATAGATTTCGGAAATTTAAATTCTTAGGAGCATCAGTGAAATTCTTGGAAATTTTGATAGTGCGACCTCCTCACCGGTCATGTTCTTCTGATACTTTTTCGATTTTGTGGGATATAGATTTGGGAAATTTAAATTCTTGGCAACGAAATTGTTGGAATTTTTGATAGTGCGACCTCCTCGCCGGCCACATTCTCCTAATGCTTTTTCGATGTTGCGGGATATAGATTTCGGAAATTTAAATTCTTAGGAGTATCAATGATATTCTTGAAAATTTTGATAGTGCGACCTCCTCACCGGTCATGTTCTTCTGATACTTCTTCGATTTTGTGGGATATAGATTTTGGAAATTTAAATTCTTGGCAATGAAATTGTTAGAATTTTCATAGTGCGACCTCCTCGACGGCCATGTTCTCCTGATGCTTTTTTCACTTTTGATAGTGCGACTCGCACTCCAAGAATTTGACTCATTGACACACTCGTGTACTCTAGCGTGCACTAAATGTACGATGGCAGAGTCTTTTAGCCGGACTATAACTAGAGCGTTACTACGTTTCCCGCGTGCGATCATCTTCCGTGTCATAAGATACACGGCGACGTGAAATTCGGGATCACCATCGACACATAGAATGGACTGTGCGTCATGCGCGACGTGCCAGTGCACGCTCTGAAACGAGAGAGAAACACAGTAAGATACGTCTGTTTCTCTGTAACGTATGGCCGTCTTTTTGACGGTCAAAAGACAGTCCTACGTTACAGAGAGACAGACATATCCTACCATGTTTCTCTCTCGCTTCAGAGCGTGCGCTGGCACGTCGCGCGTAACGCTTCAGTCCATTCTATATGTCGATGGGGATTACACTCAAGATCGACTCCTCGTGGTCGTCGATATAATTTCGCGAATTTCCCAGTGACACGGCGCACGGACGGTGGCGAACACGCGGCAGCGTCTGTACCGGCGACGGAAATTTCATTTCCCCCGGATTTAATCGACGTCTTTGTCCCTGACCCGTCGACCGTGAGGCCCCGTGAAGCGGTAGCAGCAGCAGCAGCAGCTCCGCGGGCGTAATGTTAATTTTTCCTTTCTTCCCCCGTGCCCGTGGGTCACGGGTCGCGCTTTGGAAACCGTCGTGCCGCGAAGCGAAGTTGGACGGCGAGTTTGACCGGCGCGATGTAACACAGTCGGCTTCACTGATTGCCAATATGCGCGAAGTGCATAGAGTACAACGTCCCCCGCGTCATTCTATGTCTGGGGATGGCCGCGGCGGACCCACACAATGTGCCGCGGGCGTTAATTTCCTCATGGAACGTATTGCGCCCATGTGCGATTCAATTGTTCCACCCCGTGACGCGCTACGCCACGATGCCGCTCGTCCGAGACTCATAATGACCATGCACCTCTGCTAACCCCGCTGATTCGGATGTTGCGAGCTTACGCATAGATCACGTTCGGGTCCGCATTTTAGAGCAACGTTATCTTCTTTATATTTACACGAATCGGTAATTTTACAGCTATCTCTGTTGCTTGACGAGGACCCGAAGTTAGGGTCGACACGTAAGCAATTGGTTCAACAAAATTTGTCAATTAGCTCGACAAAAAAAATAGAACTTTTTTCTTTGCGTTTATCTTGTTTGACGTAATTTGACGCACATATTCATTTTTCCTCAGAGGGTCGGTGTAAACTTTGTTAATTAAAACTATACATCGTGGGTGAGATATTGCCCAAGTGATTTTTATTCACGCAATTCGCTCGTGCACGTTTCGCGCTTCGCGGCCGCGAAAGATGCGGCTTCGGGGGCCAGGATTCGCAGCGCGAAAAACGGTGAAAACAATCAACGCCGCGGCTGCGATTTTCGAATTGAACGGCGCCTAAAGATACACGGCGGAGCGCGCCCGTGTGGCGACGCGAGAGATCGAAACCGTCGAGCGCGGGCCGGTTTTCTCGCCGCAAATTTACAGCGGGCGCAAGCTACACCGATACACCGACAGCAAATACGTTTCAGCTAGTACAAATTCTATGACAGCGACACAGATTAAACTTTAGGCCTCGGGGTAACTGGCTCGAGGCGCCCAGTTTCCCTCTCGCGCTTCCAAACCACCTCCTCCTCCCGTCATATAGTCGCGCAAGCGGAGCGAGTGATTGTTTCTCTCGCGGCAGGAAACAAATCCGCGCGCGATGACAACGCGACGCGCGGCGCACTCCAACCGGGGGCTTCGTCTACCAACGGTATGCCGCGCCCGCAACAAAAGCACCGCCGCACATCGCGCTTCGCAGAGTGCTGTTTGTCGCTTTCGCGTCGCGTGTTTACGCACCGGCGCACTGTAATGAATTCGAGATGGTCTTCCTACGCGCGCCGCTACTCGCCGGTTTTGTTGCACTCCACGCTCGTGTTCGATTAGTCGCGGCGCGCCATACACATCGGACCCCGCGTTGCATAACTGTTGTACACGTTCGGTTTTCAACACGTATACGCACCCGGTGGCGCATTGCGAGGTCGTAATATATGTGTATATTGCGGTTATTCGGGGGGGAGGTTGCATTATCGCCGCGGTCCTTTCGTGAACTCGGTAGTTTTCGCCGCGGCACGATAGCGCGAATATTGCCTTCGAATCACGCGGTACGAACAGGGCGCACTCGGATTTTCGATGTTTGCATATAATTGAACGAGACTGTACAATATCTATGACAGAAAAAAAGCTAACAATAATGATAAGTAAATTTGGCCGTTTTACGTGACTCGCACAGTGAATAGCAACGCCGTTTACAGTCGCGACTGGGTCTCGGTGGTTAATTATATTTTTGCGTACACGTCTTTTTCAATCCGGCAAACTGCGCGCCGACATAAACTTTCGGTCTTGAGACACAGAATTACGCTCACGTCATTAAATTGATACTCAATTCAATAACGATATTAATTACGCAGCCTTTTGAAATAATTTGTAAATTTTATTGGGAAAAATAATACCTCAGTCAGGGTTCGAATCTGGACCTCACTACTATCCAAACCGGGTTTTATTTTAGGAATATTATTATAGGGTTTTCTATAGCAGTGCTCGGAGTTACCATAGTTGCATATTTCGGGTAGATTTAGAAGACGACACCTACTGTCCTCCCACTACGTAAGACATTGGGTCTCACCATAGTATAACTAGCATGGAGTCTGTATAAGGAGACCGAACTCCCGTAATCAGAGTGGGCCGACATTTTTTAGGCCCGGTCTACAATGAGTCGTTAGTCGTTAGTCAGAAGTCGCAACTATATGTTGATCCTTTTCCTTTCTGGGTAGAAGAAAAAGGACCGACATATAGTTCCGACTTCTGACTAACGACTAACAACTCATTGTAGACCGGGCCTAAGACTTAGTCGTTCCGAAAAGAATCACTGAGAGTGCTGTCAACGGAAAACTCGATTCGCATTCGCGCGTGTCACATGGTTGTCATATGCATGAGGCTTTCGTGAGAGTTCGTGAGAGAGATGAAGAGGTGGATTGTGTATCTCTGAAACTTGTGAAAATTACAAAAGTAAGCGAATTCACAGGTTGAAATTATAAATATCTTAGTATTCGCTTGCTTTTGCAATTTTCGTAAGTTCCAGAAATCGACTCCCAGATAACAACGGTTATACGCTGTATCTACGAGCCAGTGAGATCAAGATCGGTAAATTCATGGGCGAATCTTTAATCCGTTTCTGCAACGCCAGCGCTACAAGTGGCAAAATTTTGATTCACTAACTTGCAATAATGTCGAACTAGTGTTCGGTGACGTAATCAAGCCTAGTTCGGTCTCCTGATATAAGTTCTATGCTCCTGATACAGACTCTATGATAACTAGTATGTCCACTCTCCGTTGGTTCATTGATCTTTTCGGTTTCGATCACATGGTATTCCGCCATGGTTTTGGTGTAAAATCCTGTCACACTATCGTCACACTACCACATCTACAACATCCATCTCATTGGCTTCACCAAAATAATGGCGGATGCGCAGAAAGGATCGGCGCAAAACAAAACAAATGATAGAGCGGGCATACTAGTTATAATAGGCGTTTTTTCGTTTCGCGACCACGGTAGCGTTTGGTTAGGAGTGTTTCGGGCTGTGACGTCACAAACAGAAACCACTAGTGAAAATGATATTCCACTACCACTGCGTATTTTCGTTATTCAACCACGACCAACCATGAAGAAGAATCAGAAGATGAAAGTATATAGCCTTAGCCTTGGCGATACAACTATTTAAAGAGGAGACCTTTGATGATGAATTATTCACCATTGCATTTAATAAGTCGGGAGCAGCGTGTAATATTGTTTTGCTATTTAAAAA
The DNA here is from genome assembly GCF_000949405.1 of Vollenhovia emeryi. Taxonomy (NCBI): domain Eukaryota; kingdom Metazoa; phylum Arthropoda; class Insecta; order Hymenoptera; family Formicidae; genus Vollenhovia; species Vollenhovia emeryi. The sequence goes on from NW_011967201.1 coordinate 150,136, forward strand.
AAGGATAGGCAGCGGCATTTCAGGTTAGGTTATTTGTGCGGTGAAGAATGGATCCAGCATTACTTTGTTAGATTTTGATTTTCACCGGCTGTTTCGGTAAGAATCACAAAAAATTCTATGCGGTACTCTTTACAACATATGCTGATCGAGGTTTAGGGTTATGTTATCCAGCATTTTATTTGCCGAATTCTAAACCCGCCCAAACACGCTACCGCAAACACGCAAACGACCTCCCGGGTTTGGTTGAATGTTTGGGTCCTACCCAGTGAACTCTATACATACTGGAATGAGTGATCTATTGTTCTGGCTGTTACCGAGAGAGAGGTGCGTTTGGGTGAATCCTTGTCTCCTTCTAGTACTACCTGATTGGATAGTCGCATATAAATGACGAGAAGAAGGGCGTCATTTATATGCGATTATCCAATCAGGTAGTACTAGAAGGAGACAAGGATTCACCCAACGCACCTCTCTCTCGGCTACAGCCAGAACTATAGATCACTCATTCCAGTATGTATAGAGTTCACTGGTCCTACCAAGCTAACGCGTTAGCATCGGTGACGTCACGACCACAAACGAAAATGACCGTGGTCGCTTCTGGTTGGTTGTGGTTGGATAACGAAAATACGCCTAATATGGCCTCACTACGTAAGACGATCGGCGGCTCGGCCGTCGAGCTTCGATCGATCTTGATCGTAGTGAGGGGACAGTAGGCGCCTATAAAATCTGCCCGAAATGTGCAACTCCAAGCACTGTTCTATAGAATTATGTCTCTCGCGATACACAGAGATCTCGTTTGAGATAATAAAAAGGAACTTTATTCCGAACTCCTCACAGGCTGGTGGGTTTTGGCAGTTCTCGACACAAAATGACTCGCAGTGATACTCGCGGTGATACTCGTAACTCTACTCGCAATCCTCGATGACACGCTGTAACTCGCAACTCACGGCGACACGTTGTAACTCGTAACTCTCGGAAGATTCTCGTCAAAGCTTACACAAGCGACGACACACGCACTCGTCATCTCTGCCTTATTTGTGAGAAAAGAGCTACATTGAGGAAAATATTTCATCGGCACAATGTCGTCGACTAAAACATGCGTGCGTCATAATAGGCATCGAGAAATTAATTTAAATAATCGCGGCAAATAAATCGTCGCGTGCGAGTGATTTGAGAGAGGAAAAGTTAATAATTGGAAAAATAGCTCAGAAATTCACGTCGAATAACGCGGCCGAAGCAAAAGGGAGCGGAAAAAGAGGGGAAAAAATATGGCGTAGTGGAAGGCACGGAAGTGGAAGCGCAGGATACGCTTTTTCTCTCCGTGACGGGAACCACTGCCGACTCGTTTGCTTGTTTAGTGGCATTGATTATTCAAGGGTGTCTACGTCACTTTCGTGGTAACGTTCCATCTCGATAATTCCGACTGCCCATCTACCCCGAGGGTTGCCAACTCCCGCGAGTCGCGCACAATGATCGATATGAGCGACCGAAATTCGCGATACGGATATACGGCGGCGTGAATGTATTAGGCAATGTGCTTCTTATACAGCGTAACAGATTTGATAATGCAAGTCACGCGTCTTATCGGAGCGAGGCAATCTGTGTGGCTACGTACAACGCCTCATTGATTCGCGTGAATTCGACGCGAATTCGCTTTCTGTGTTCGACCAACAAAAATGTGAGGAAAACTCACGCGTTTCTTTTGAACGCCCAGAATGGTTTCACGGTCACACTGACCGGCTCAATTGTTCTTGACTGTTGCAGTTAACCTTCGGTAATTATATCGCTGTGGACGAAGCTGTCAGATATACGCCCCACCCGAACGATCCCACGAAAACGTTGCTCACGCAAGAGGCGGTGGTCACTGTTCGGGGGGTACCACTCACCAACTATATGGAGGACCTCTTAGCATCAAAAATTTCCTTCAATGCGGGCAAAGTAAGTGATCTCCTCCTGCTCAGATGTCTCGCTTGCATATGCAATTTCTTAAAAATTGCGGATGTTGTTATAAATTCTTATTTTTGCACAACTCCGACAACACGAATCCCGATGGTTTGAGAGACGGAACGGAAGTTTTTTTTACGATCGAATAAAAAAACAGGGAGATGCAAACTCTCTTTCTCTCTCTCTCGGGAGATATGCGACTTCTGTCCGGAAAATTTTTCTGCTGCATGCTATTGGCATCAATTCAGAATAGTATCAAAGATTTCTGATAAAAAAATGTCTTCTATGGCGGCGATGCACGTTTGATAAAAGTTTACGAATGACATCGACTGCAACGGCATTTTTCGCGATCACACGCCTTTTCGCGAATTCGTATAATCTTTTTTTTCTAATGAGAATATTCTTAAAAGTCGCCAGCAGTAATTAACAACGCCATAGATTTTTATTGATCGTATCTGGCAATTTTAATTAGAGAAAATTTATTGCGGCAAAGTATCACCTCAGCCAGGGTTTGAACCTGGACTTCCTTACATTCTAGGCGGCATATATGCCTCGGTGGTCGAATTGGTTGAGACGCCCGCCTAGAGTGTAAGGAAGTCCAGGTTCAAACCCTGGTTGAGGTAATATTTTTCGCGATAAATTTTCTGTATTATTAAAATTGCCAGATACGGTCAATAAAAATCTCTGATGTTGTCTTTTTTTTTTGTTTGAGGGCCGACAAGGGTTGCAATGGGTGATCAACAAGCTCGAGTCCGAGATGAAGGAGTTTGCCTGAAAGGCCCGGCCGCCGTCGCGAAACTTCTAAACTGCCGCTATCAGCACAACACGAGCGCCGGCGTCGATAGGGAGCGGCAACTTCTAGATCGAACGATTACGCGGATCAGAAGAACATTAACGTCCCGGGCTTCGTCAGAAACGAGCAGATGATTCGCCGCGGGCCATGTAGATCGCCTAATTGAATTTTGCGAAACTTGTTACTAACCGGTTTGCAGGAACGAACGTTCCCTTTGAAAGGCGATTGCCTCCGCAACCGTACACTTGGGTCCAGACCTGCAAGGATCTGCCGGACGGACGAGCGAGACTGATGTAGAAATATGAAAATACGTAGGTTTAACGGAAACGAACAAGTACAAGAAGGTTGGTGCAGCGATTGGACGGCAATAATTCCAAACGCTTCAACCCGTGCTCACATACGTTTGTCGACAGACCGCCGACTCGTGATGTGAGCACGTATCACGAATTTACCTTCACTTAGCCAATTGCAATGTGCGGACGTCGCACCACAGTTTAGAGAATTTAAAAACAAATGCATACCAAAAATCTTCTATCGAGTATTAGACGTAATTTCTTTGCAAAATCCACAGACTGTCTCTCGTTTACTTCCTTCCCATTCGACATCGCCTTATTTATTTATTACATGCCATTCATTGTCTCAAATTATTTTTGCTCGGTGGTGTGTGTAAGTTGCACGCGTCCTGCAAAACCTACTACAAGCTCAACACACGGACAGTCCCATTGACTGGCCGAAGACGAACAATGCAGACACAGACCTTCGCGAAACTATGTTCCTCGGAACTATGTTCGCCGGACTCTCGTTCCTCCTAAGCGAGAAGCCAAAGCTCTTTGATCGCGGCGAGGAGGCAACTTACATCGCGTTCCGAAATCACTGCGCGATCCCTTTGACGCGTATCCGCGTACCCGAGAATTGTACCGTTGTCGCGGCTAATTAATTTCGCGGTTTCCTCCTTTGTCGGCGGTTTGTCGACGTACCGAAAATTTGCAAACCACGTTGATCTTATTCCCGTGTTAACTTCCTCGTTCTCTTTCTTCTCTCTCTCTCTCTTCGCGCGGATGCTTCGAACTCTTTCGGTTGATGTGATTCGTCGATCTAGATCCACCGACGGCTTTTAAATTCCAATTGAGACATGAAAGTGCTCTGTTGGTTGTAAAAGAAGCACCGAACGAAAGTGGTATTTTTTGTCGAGCGGTAGGAGGGAGGGATGGGGGGTGAATTCGCGTATGGACCACGCGAACGGGGCTTTACACGGGCCGGGCCGGGATGCTTTAATTTAGAGAAGTCGACATGCACGTCGAGCGCGGACGTTGATTTACCCACGAGCTCAGCGGTTCGATAGGAAAACCGAGCAGACATCAAGCACCGCGTGCGTGGGACGCGTACAAAGGATACTGCTCACCGCTTTGTGATCGGAAGCTGTCAATATTTGTCTGCGTCGGGTAACAGAGAGGCCAGCAATGAACCGTAACGTCATCAATTATCTCTTACATACCAGCGCCAAACGAGTCGCGCGTCAAATTTGTCCGTCCTACTTTGGCCTCCTCGCCTCTGATCGCGACCACCCGCCGCCCTGGTGGGACTCGATCGGCTGAGGGATGTTCGATGGTGAATCGTCCCCCGAGAGCAACAATGACTCGGTCGAAACTTCAATTCGCTCGGTCAGAGACGGTCGGGGAATGTTGAGTCCGATCCTCCAAACGGCGAATCGATTTCCCGCGCGTATGTTGTGTGCTACACACGTGGAAGTACTCTACGGCTCGGCGCGAGTGCCCTCGAAAGGTAGTTAGGGCGGGCGAACACTCGGAGAAGAGAGAGTGACATTGGGATATTTTGCGGATAGTGTTGCGAGCATTGGATCACCTTGACCGACATGTCAAGGTCCTCCACGTGGTGCGGTGAAAAAGGTACTAATAAATCAGGCTCGTACAATGGCCGTCCTATCTACATAGTCTGGTAGTTCCATAGCTTCGGGTTGCATTATGATTTCGACTGCTTCTCTGACATATATTATTTACGGCAAATTTCCACAAAGCCAGACGGAACAAGATCGAATTGAGATCGAACAAGAAATATGCAATTCTCTCCGTCCCGTATGTCTAGCGTCTACAAATTTCATTCGCATTTTCTATCTCGTCGGCGATTCCGGATGAGCCGGCGACACCGAACGTGCGCAACCTGGATACACACGCGTATTACATATTTACCTCGGTATCGCGAATAAAGCCCGCACGTCTTTGCCTTATCCATATTTAGATTACAATGCTTTACATTAGAGACGATACGGGCGAAGTGGCAATACTCGGGCGGGGCAGAAGTCACTCCCGTGCGCGGTTTTCGGAAAATCGGAGAGCGTCTCGGATGCTTGCTTCGGATTCTCGTGACTCCGCAATGAGACTGCAGCGGCGCGCAGAGGAGATCTCGGGGGGTACCGAGTGCCGTCGCCCTCGTTCCTTCGACCTTCGGGCGTATGTATCCGAGGCTCGTAAAAAGGATTCGCCTTTCAGTCGAATCCCATGCCCGCCCCCTTCGATCCCGTCGCTCCCGGGAGAGGATGAGATTCGAAGAATCGTCGAGCGGTCTCATGGTTTACACATCGTGACGGTGCGCTCTCGTCAAAACCCGTAAAAGCTCTCGGGGACGATCGACTCTCTGAGAGCTAGCAAGCGGTCAAGGAGATACTCCTCCTCACCGTTGCCGATTCACGACCTCGTGAAAAGCTATCCGCCCGCACAGTCTCGGCGCTCGTCTTATTTTCCTCGCTCCTCTCCGCTCCGCTGCGCCCCTCGGCGCCGATGGCCGCAAAAGCGCGACGTCGATTTTGTTCCAAATAATAAATTCGATCGGCCCGCGAGAGCCCATACACCCTCTACGTTCGGTCGGTCAAGTGCGCCCTGAAAAGTTCTAACGACTGCTTTTTTTTTACTTCCATCAGATGTTTTTAAGAGTTCCCAAGACTCACTTCCGCGTGCCTCGACCGTTTCCGTTTGTAGAATTAAGGTCGATAAAGGGAAAAAGTTTACCCCCCGTGCAGCAAATAACACGCGTTTTGATATTTAATTCGAAAAGTTCCCTGCAGCGGAGAGATTGCATTTTACTGGTGGAAAATCTTGGGGAAACGCCAAAATGCATTCGCTATTAAAACCTCGTTTTTTTTTAAATATGCAACCGTAATATTTTTTAGATAACTTGAGAAAGATCATAATCTTGACGTGGGAAAAAAATTTTTTTTTTGCGGATTATCCTCCCGCGATGCCTGTCAAGCTCTTATTTTACTTGCATCAGTAGATAAAGAGAATTGGCCGCAAACCAGCACCCGATGTTCGCAAACTCAGTGTATTTCTAAACCAACTTCGTCAATACATCCCGTTTTATCCTTCCTGAGAAAGAACTTTTAATGAGTTCGCGTACACTGTTTAAAGATTTAAAGTTTTGCGAGCTTCAAAGAGATCGTGCCATGCTTCTCTAAAGTATTACAGGCAAGGCGGAGCATTATTATGACGTACAGAACGTCTGCGATATTACATCGTAAAAATTGCCTCTGTATATTAGTTCCTCGCTGCCTGTTTCCTATCAAAAACTCAAAGAGAAATGCATACTGCGAACGAGAGAAAAGAAAAGGAAGCCCTCGAATATCTAACGAGATTACGCGAATCTTTTTAATATCAAGAAATAATTTTAGCTCAGACTTCATTTCGACATTTACGTCTTTTCTCAGTAAAAGTTTCAGCCTGCCGCAAGGTTTAAACGGGTTTACGGAATAATCGAACGACTCTAGGTGCCAGTAATAAAGTCACTCTGTGTAACGCGGTACAACTATTTAAAATTGCATCCCCCTATTTTACGTTCCGAGCGTTCGAGTCTCCCCACTGTAAAACTACAAAGATAACGGCGATGCGATCGCAAATAATTGCTAAACGTGACGAGCATCGGCGAACGGCGGCCACGAAGCGAGGACGAAACGGGTGATCTTTAATTTAAGTAGTATATGTATTTCCCGGGCACAACGCGCGCGGTAGATAGTTGCGGCAAAGTTGATCGCACGAAATTGGCTAAGGTCGGGCGTTATATCGCGTCGCGGCTACGCGAGCACGTAGGTATTCACTGTAAAGCAGATACGTAGGTAATAACGGGAGACGCTGAGCCGTCGTGGACGACGCGGCGCATACGCTTGCTCTATTAGCATACAATTATCTTTATGCTTCTTTTATGATTCATATTTAATGCCGGTTTCGCCACCGCCACCGCCACCACCACCACCCGTGTCGAAACCGGCTCGAAGCCGGCAAACTTTTACGATCGTACTTGTTTCGAAACTTAACGTACCCCGTGCTTGCCTGTTATCGGGCCTACCACAATTCGCTTGCACCCTTGTTAAAACGTGCCCCGGAAAGTACTTCCTAGAACACGCGCTGCACGAAAATTTATCGCCACACGTGCGAACATTCGACAAATGCGACACGCGTCGATTATGTTTGCTTTGTCGCGCTAACGTGACGAGCCTCGCGATTAAAGGAACAGCGACGATAAGGCTATATTGTATCGACGACTTTTTATAATGCTCTGTAAAATATGGACATGGAATATGATGTAAAATATGAAGATAATTTTCTCAATAAAGTATTTTGCTGTGTTTTTTTTTCTACGCGGTGTGAATTTCTTTTCTCCTCCTCGCACCCTTTGCCAAGTCGTTTCGGTGATGCGACACGGAAATGGGACGGTAATCGATATTTCAATATATTTTGATTGCCGAGTCTCGACGTACATTTATATGCGACTCGCGTTAGGACGTATGATGTTCGCGTGACTTCTCCTTCGAAACGGCGAGAGGGTAAGATCGAAACAATAAAATACAATAACGGAAAGACACGTATCTACGTGTCCGGGATAGTGCCGTACTGTGCCTGCCGACTGTTCCGCATGGTCTATGGCCGCGATCGTATACTACCAATCACCTGCCATTGCCGTTGGTTACGGCCACCTATTAATTTAATTACTACGCAACCATTCGCGCGCGCAGGCGACCCATTTCCGTTCTTTATTTCGAGTCATTTGAGTTTTACTTTGAAACGGCGGGGGTCGAATTTGCAAAACATACACGCGCGTTCCCGCAACGCCCGCGCTGATCCCACAAAATTGCATATTCCCCATCAACCCTCGGCGAAATAAAATATTCGTCCGCAGGCGGCTGTCATTAGATTAATGGAGGTGTCTATAATAATGTATTCTTCATTAGATGTTGTAAAATAAATTATGCATACAGAATATTCTGGCGTACCATTATGGTGCATTTTTTTTTCTTTCCCTTTCCTCGACAGTGTACGCTCTTTAAATAATTATAAGCAAAATTAAATTACCTCGCGAGATAAAACAAAAGCAGAACGTTAATCTTTAAAAACATTAGAATAACTATCTTATTTGGGAGGAAAATTCTGCGAGAGATTTTCGAAATTTTACCTTGGAATAGACGTTTTAACGGAAACTTAATTTTCCTCACGCATGACATTTATGTGACGTTATAAAATGTGGCGTAAAAAAGTTAAATATGTTTGTACATAGACGATTAAATTTTACGGACGTTATGTTTTAACGTTAGTACTGTATATATCATATTTGTCTACGTATCCTACTGTACACTATTCGCGCATTTAGCGTGTATTAATGAATTATTTACATGGTACTTCGCGCATTTTATTATCCTGACTTAAATGGAATTTCATGCACCGGACGGAACGTGAAAACGGAGTCGCGGTTAGCGTGTTTGATATTCATTTCTTGCTATTAATCGCGTTCAGGAGTCACCATCAGCGTAGACAACCGCCATGCAAACATACGCGAAGAGCCCGGCTGGCTGAATATCCGACGATCCCGACGAGGCAGGAAGGTGTAAGTACCGTGTTAGTCTTACGGGTTATGTCGCAGCTAGCAGAGCTAACTAATAGCCTCTTAGCCTCGGCTTAGGGAGGATCACGCTGCAAGCGACCGCACCCTCCTTGGCTCTCAGACTCCGGAGCAAGCCCCTTAACCCTGGATGCAATCCGTAAGCCTCCGCCGGGCTTGTAAACGGCCGATTTCCTTCTGCTCCCGTCTGACGATAGATTAGTTTGCGTCGTTGACTGATTTTTAGGTCTTGACCTGAATATAGATCGCAGCAAGCTACACTGAGAGATCTCGAGCAATGCTGCGTGCATCGAGCTACGCTGAGGATTTCGAGCGACGCTATGTGAGTCTCCCGATAGTTTGCAAGTTAAACTTCAAGTTTTTGAAAGCACGTTCTTGCAATATCGGAAAATAGACTTTTTCTAATTTTAGTGTTAATATATTAAAAATGACAGGCGAAATAAAAGATATGTGATGCTTTTTAAGTAACTAGAAATGACAAAACGTACGATACCGCGCCGAGTGAAAAACAACGAAAAAACGTTGAGAATTCGTTGTCCCGCCTACGAAATGGAAAATTCCGTACTTAATATTTTACATTACTTTGTTCCGTGACTGTTACTACGTTTTGTGTATTACTCTGCGGACTTATTGGTATTGTTTAAAATTTAAATTCACGATTAATTCTGTTCAATCGAGAAAATGTTTCGAAATAAAAATCGTTGTTACTTAAATTCTAATTACTAAGATTAGAGATTTTACCTCAATAGTTGGTGTATACAAATGTATATTTCTAAATTGCAAATCTTTATTTACTACGAATCTAAAAGAGAAGTAAAGCACATCGCACTTCGAGAAAATCAATCGGCATCGCGGAAAAGAAGCCTCAACTGTTCGATATTAACAACATTCGCGCTGGTAACATCTCTTTTTTAGAAAAGGATTAGAAAATGTATAAAAGTAGAATCTATTCTTTTTCGTACTTTGTGTTTGTTTACAAGCTATAGCCGTAAAAAGCGTGAAACTTGATAAAAATTATTCGGAAGGGAGAGAGTTGCAAAAAGTATCGTGTAATAGTCTATTTGGAAGTATCCGAAGCATTCTTGTGAGGTCTTTCCTGAATTCAGCTATCAAAAAGTTTGAAGTAGAGCATTAATAAAGAATGCGCTCGTGTACTGATCCACTTGAAAATACGTGTGCACCAACACGCGGCCTCTCGCTGCTTTCGCCTTTTATGCGCGGCGCATGCGACATTTTAAAAGCAATAACCTTCATGGGCGTTTAAAGCAAGTTTCTTAAAGCGTTAATAACGCGGGGTGCATATGCATCAAATTCGCCAATAATTTCGCAATGGCGGGATCTTTATAGAAATTTCCGCGTGAAGCGACAAAAGAATTCATTGGGCCGGAATGATGCCCGGGCGCGTAATAAACCGACGGCAGGCGGAATTTATTCACCGGCGATCGCAATTCGTATCGATGCGAAAAGTTTGGCGAGGCACCGCGACAGTTTCGTAAACTCCCAGCGGAGGCAATATAACGTCATTATCTCGCGGTACGCACTAAAGAACCGATGCATCGCGCGATTTATAGCGGTAATGTGCAACATCTATGCGAACCTTTATCAACGAAACTAGGTCTCTCTCCCTCTCATCCCTTCGGCTGATGACGACAAAAAACCGATAGGACACACGTAAACAAATCCACTGGGAGTTCGAGTTTGCCGCTCCTCGACGTGCCATTCATTAATTAAACCCCATTTAAGTAGGCGAAGTATCCGAACGGCGGTAAATAATGGGACAGTCGGCGACATGTCCCGATAAACTAGGACGTCTGGGCCGTCCTAACTAGAACGTATATGCCGCCCCGTTCGTTGCCCGGCGAAATTAATTCGAGCCCGCGGGAGTTTGCCCAAAGGGGCCGGACGGCCTACCAGCGCGCCAGTAATATTTCAAAGCTGTGAAAACCTGCCGATACAATGGCGACGTTGAAACTTGTTTCCCTTTTGGGCTACTAAATAAATTAGCCGGCAGGTGTGACGCCCAATCGTGATCAGTTTATCGAGCGTTTTCCGCTCATCCGCCAAGAAGCGTGTACCGTGCATGCTCACCGTACAATTCCGAAGTGAGTCCGATATTCTCTGTTACTACTTTATGCCACCCTGCACTCTTGTTGTCTGCATCCCGTTGTCGAGAAAGCGGAATTATTGCGCATATAAATATAATAATATTTGTTAATTACTACGTACGGCGAGTGTGGCGCAGAAAAATGTGGCTGCTTAGTAAACAAATGAACGAAAAGATCCCGAGTCCAAATCTACGGACGCAGCTGCACAGTTGAAAAATTTGTGTTAAATTTGACAGATATCACATGTCCCAAACGGTCCACACACATTTTTGTGTTAATTTAACATAATATAGATGTGTTAGCTGATCACACTAATATTCTGTTAATATTTTAACACAAAATAAATGCAAATCTCAAAATAAATTCAAAAAATGTAATTTTTATGTAATAAGTCAAATGACGATTCGAAATCACTTATTTCATATAGAATAAAATCAACATTTTATTCTGTAAATTTTAACAGATAAATTTTGTTACTAATAATATAGAACATGTATTGTGTCAGATCAAAAAATAAGTTCACATTGTGTTGTTTTAACATTTCTTTTTAGTTATTTTAATAATTCTACATTTGAGGTCAATTAACACAAGAGCATGAATGTGTTAAACATTTAACACAAAAATTTCAACCGGCATTTTTTTTAACAGGAAAACATAAATTTTCCAACTGTGTGGTATTTTCGGAATCTCCCGAAAAGAAGTGGCAACCACCGAGAGTATCCCGCCACTCATACCCCTTTAGGGGTATAGCCCTCCAGATTGGAGGTTTCCTACGGTTAGCAGGCTATCGAAGTAAAACCAATTGCTCAAAGTACCAGAACGAACTGAATAAAACAGGCTTTAAGCCTAATACATGAGGCGGAAGAAGAAGAATTACTGAATTATTATTACTGCCACTTAATTGTGAGTTGAAGTATGCATTGCTTGAAGAGGACCACAACCCGTATGGTCGAAATGTCGTCTTAAATAAAGTTTATTTGGTGGCCAGTAATGTCGATTAAAACTTATTTAATTCCGTAAATTATTCACTGGCGAAAGAAGGAGGAAAGTTTCTATTTTTGTTTGATTAATTACATCATTTTAATTAATGTTCTGTATCAATTTTGGCAAATCATTCGAAATTTGGAAAAAGAGTAGCGATACTCAGAAAGTATCACGGACGCGCCATAGAGAAAAGATAGGCCGTAATGAGAGACCGTAACGGGTAGCGGGTATTTAGCGGAGGCCACGGTATTTCCTGTGCTCGTGATTATGATAGTTTAATTGTCGACGTACTAATCGCAGCTCGTGATCTCGAGAACGTCCCTACTGCGGGCGGAGCGATGATGATACCACGTTGTTCGGTACGTACGGTGCTTGAATACGAAGTGCGGATCCCGGTGACTGAATCCGCTTCTCGCAGGGTGGTTTACAGGACAAGGGGGCAATAATCCCGGGTGGCGGCGGTTCGACCAATATTGCGAAAGTTTCCCCGAGCTTGCTCTTGGAGCCGACTGTTAAAGTTCAGTCGGTCGTCTCTTCCGGAGACGACTGACACACGACCGCGAGACAATAAGGAATGCGACTCGTTTTCTTGCAAAAGTCGCCCAGACATTGATGGATGCTCGCCATTTTTTTCTCGAAATATATTACGTTATATTTTAAGAGCGAGGCGCATTCCCCGCGCGCGTTTGTCCGTCGCCCGACAACAATCGTGTACATTATTAAATGTTCCGTGTTCAAGTTGCATCTATCATCAGATAACGCTAGAAAAGTTAGCTTAATTCTATACACCGTACGAGAATGTACAATATACTGTCATATCGTGACACTTTATGCCATCGTAAAGCTTCAACTTTTTTTGAAAAATTATTTATAGTTATTTAAATCCCTTTCTAAAAAAGAGATGTTACCAGCGCGAATGTCATTAATACCGAACAGTTGAGGCCTCTTTATCGCGATACCGATTAGTTTTCACGAAGCGCGGTGTGCTTCACTTCTCTCTTAGATTCAGTAAATAAAGATTTGCAACTTAGAAATACTAGAAGTGACAAAATGTGCGCTTCGCGCGCGCAGTTTGTGGTTGAGCAGTGCATATTTTAGAAAATTTGTATACATGCAAAGAAGTAATTGTATGCGCAACGTCAATTTAAAATAAAAAGTAATTCATCACTCACTGATACGATTCGCAACAGCAGAGTTGTACATCGCTAACTATATATGTTAAACTGTAACAAAAAAAAAGATTATTATAGACTATTTATGTAAAACTGAAATTATTATATTAAATATACTTTATATTTAACACAATATTTTTTTAAATAGGCATTTATTAAAATAATTATATAGAATACAGTTAAAGTCTTCCTTTTAATTATAAACTCACAAAATTTTATATGTATGGTTTTGTCTCTTACACTTATTCGAATCCTCGTTCGAATAATTCAAATAAATAAAATAAAAACAACAGATGCTTCATTTTGCACAAGTAGCAAATAACATCAAAATGTAACACACTTACCTCACCAATTCTCCGCCGTTGCCCGATGCCTCCTGGGCCTCCTCCTCCTCTCATTGTCTGATTTCCTTGTGGCACTTACACAACACTCACTCGCGAAAATCATCGATCGCACGAAATTTCGGGCACTCCCGTACGCGAAATACCGCGAAACGCACAAAATATTATTAGCAAATGTCGCGTGACTTTCTGTCACACAAATTACGTGCAATAAGCGACTTTCTTTACTTCCCGCCCGTTCGAGTTGCAAAGAACGACCGAGCGAATTACAGCGCAAACGCCGAAGCCGCACAAATTTCTCTTTTCCCGAAAATGGAACAGACTACACGAAATCGATAGATACCTAATTAAAAGCGCGGTACGTAAACGAGATGTAACCGTGACAAAATACCACGGTTTACATTCATATTTTAGATGAGTTAGTCTTGTAAAAATCTATGTATATCGTTGATAAAAAGCCGTCGCCTCAACACGCAATTCGTTTCCCATTACAAGTTGTAGAAACTTGATAATTAATCGGGGAACGTTACTTGTTACTGATAAAGGTGTACAAATCAATAGCGTTTTATCCCTACATTCATCGCGATCGAGTTTTAGAAACCGATAACGCAAAAGTAATAACACGCACAGAGCGACTCTCGCCACTGCCTGCCGGCTCGACGTTCGGCGGGCGAATGATAGTTCGGCGACCTTCGGGTACACTATGGCACGCAAACATCGTACGTCACCGCGCCGAGAGAAAAACTATAACGAACGTTGAGAATTATTGTTTTTCTCTCGGCACGGTGACGTACGATGTTTGTGTGCCATCGTGTACCTGAAGGTCGCTGCGCTGATCTCACTCGCTCGCCGAACGTCGAGCCGGCAAGCAGTGTCGAGAGTCGGTCCGCGCGTCGTATTACTTTTGCGTTAACGGTTTTCAAGACTCGATCGCGATAAATGTAGGGATAAAACACTTTTGATTTGTACACCTTTATCAGTAACAGGTAACGTTCCTCGATTAATTATTATGTTTCTACAACTTTTAATATGAAACGAATTGCATGTTGAGGCGACGGTTCTTTATCAACATATATATAGTACATAGATATCTGAAACTAACTCATCTAAAATATGAACGTAAAGCGGGGTACTTTGTCGCGGCTACATCTCGTTTATGCACCGCGCTTTTAATTATCTATCGGTTTCGTATAATCTGTTCCATTTTCGGGAAGAGAGAAATTTGTGCAACTTCGGCGTTCGCGCTGTAATTCGCTCTGTCGTTCTTCGCAACTCGGACGGGCAGGAAATAAAGAAAGTCGCTTATTGCACGTCGTTACATTATGTAAATGTAATCGAAAAATATCTCGATTAACTGTTGTAATTAATAACAACTATTTATCGCTGGAAATTTCGCTCACATAATTTATTTCGTGGATTAGATTGAATGCCAAAGATTGTAAAATATCGTTTCATTACGGAGTAATAACTATTTCGATTTACCGCTTTATGCTTCCGATGCTCGCGTTGCGTTTTATATCGGCAACTCAAAAGTGATTTATCCATTATCCTATTCTTCCGAATCAAAAATGCAAGTTGTTAGTTTGAGTAATTTGTATGGCAGAAAGTCACGCGATAATTGCTAATAAGATTTCATGTGTTTCGCGGTATTTCACATCGCGTACGGGAGTGCCCGAAATTTCGCGCGATCGATGATTTTCGCGAGTGAGTGTTGTATAAGTGCCACAAGGAAATCTGAGAGGAGGAGGAGGCCCAGAAGGTATCGGGCAACGGCGGAGAATTGGTGAGGTAAGTGTGTTACATTTTGATGTTATTTGCTACTTGTGCAAAATGAAGCATCTGTTGTTTTTATTTTATTTATTTGAATTATTCGAACGAGGATTCGAATAAGTGTAAGGGACAAAACCATACATATAAAATTTTGTGAGTTTATAATTAAAAGGAAGACTTTAACTGTATTCTATATAATTATTTTAATAAATGCCTATTTAAAGAAATATTATATAAAATATAAAGGATATTTAATATAATAATTTCAGTTTTACATAATTAGTCTATAATAATCATATTTATATTTTTCTGTTACAGTTTAACATATATAGTTAGCGATGTATAACTCTGCTGTTGCGAATCGTATCAGTGAGTGATGAATTACTTTTTATTTTAAATTGACGTTGCGCATACAATTACTTCTTTGCATGTGCACAAATTCTCAAAAATATGCACTGCCCAACCACAAACTGCGCGCGCGAAGCGCGCGTTTTATCATTTCTAGTGACGAATAAATTCAGGATTACATGAATACCAAGATACGTCTGTATTCTTAGAATTTGTCTGTTACTTTTGTAACATTGATGTTAAAATGAAAAACGTAACTTATTTTTGTGTCGTCTTTGTCTTTTCACTGTTAAAACAACACGAGCGCTGTGCATTTGTATTTTTCTAATAGTTTAATCTAGTTTACCGCTGCTGTTGCTGGTATTGTTAATCGAAATCGATTGTTAGCTAGACTTTGCGAATCTAAATTCACAAATTTTCACATTTTGTCGTATAACGTTCTCTTATGTGCGCGGAATCTGCGATTCTGATAATATTCCGCGGAATTTCAAGAGTCATCAAACAGCATTACGAAATTATCGCTTTGATATCACTCGTGCCGTAGGAATGCAAGCAATCTGACATGAGAAGTTCAGAATGCAATTCAAGTTAATCCATAAATTATAATGCCCGGGGTTTAAATGTTACTCTTGTCAATAAAGTGGATTCTATTAACGATGGGTTTACTCTCTTTCTGCTCTGCCTTACTTCTGAGGGCAGACAGTCCCAATTCAAAAGTCGTTACCCGGGGGTTTCATTGCCGGATAATAAAACCACCGACGGTTTCGTGCGACGCGTAAAGCATAGGATCACGGTGCTCGAAAATTTGGCCGTAAATGATGAATTCCGATGAGACCTCGGGCACCGACGCCAGCCGGAAGTTATATCTATCCCACGGGCGCCCTAAGACACCCGTTAAAAGGGTAGCGGTGCAGCGGTAAGCGAGAAAGGGGGGAGCGCAGCCCCGAAATCGCCCAAACTTGCCGGCGTTGGCTCGGCGGACGTCTACGAGGCGACGTGTAACTGCGTATGTGGCATAACGTGCTCGCCATAGCATTAGGTAATACCTGCGGTTGGCCGTAAAGGGAGTTCACAAACGACCCGCACGCTTTTCCGCCCGCCGCATTTTCCCTATCCGCGGCCCCAACGACCGCGAGCGCGCGGAATGCGCGAGTCCGCGCTGCAGGGAAGCGCCGGCGAACGAGTGTAGATGTACCGGCATTACTACGTGCCGCTTTCGTTCGCTTCCGGTTTCTGAAGGGGGGGGGGGGGGGTTGGTCGGGATTGTTCGCAAAATTCTTGTGAAAAGAGTTTCGCTAAACGTAACATCGTCGCTCCAATTTCTTCTTCTTCCTCGTGTATCAGGCTCAAAGCTTGTTTTGTCCCCAGTTCTCGTTCTGATGCTTTGAGCATTTGGTTTTACTTTATCTTCGCTCATTTATTTACTAAGCAACGTGCATTTCTCTGTGCCACGACGCACCAATTTCACGAGATTTAATTCCTGAAGCTGTACCCCGAGTAGAAGTGTCTGGCCCCCCCAGAATGGGCCTCAATTGTTCTACTCTGTCTTCATTTGGATCTCGGAATCGGTTTGAAACTCCAATTTGAGGCCCAGGTGTGTAAAAAAAATTGTGTTCAACTTTATTCTAACCCTCAAGGAGAATGTAATAAAATATTTCACTCTCTTTGAAACTCTTAGGCCGAAGAGGATCTAGTGAGCCTCTGTTGATTACACTCGCATTAGCTTCTTTACTGCTAAAAGGGACATAGCGACTCTTTTCAGGCCTATCTGAGGTCAAAAATTCAATGTGTGTTCTCCGACACAAGTACCTTAGTTCGATCTCGTTGCTTCCGATTGAAAAGTTACGCGAGGTTAAACCGAGGCCAAAATATTCGACTCGGGACCACTGACGAAAGGATTAGCACGGTCGTATGAAGGGGCGAAGCGCAGCAAAATTGTAGTATAGTCGAGTGAAGTACTTGCACAATCTACAATTGTAGGGGACGAGTGATTGTCACTCCGCTCTGCGTATCTTTTAATAGAAACGTATGATATTATATATTCTATAAATGACAATTAAAGTTTGACGAAGATATTTACTCGTAACGGAGAGATGAAGAGATCGATTAAGTGTCACGAACAAAGTATGATTTAAATTAGACATTTCAATTAGAAATACGTAAACACGTTCCTTATCTCCGTCAGGCTGTAACAAAGTGGCAATTTGATAGTAAGAACGGCGATAGTAGGGGGTAAAGTTCAGAGTCGGACTGAAATGGAAACGACCTTTGAAACGCGGCGAGCGCTTACGAGGGGGAAAATGGCTCTCGCGTTTACAGTAGTTTACATTTTACAATAATCTTGAACTTTGATGACCGTCAGTGGTGCGAAGTGGAAAGCTAGATTATACCGCCGGTACGTGCCAATCCGCCCTCACAGGGTTTCATACAAATGCGATTTTCAGCCGCGCGAGTCTTCGGGTAAATTTATCAGCGGTGCGCGGGCAAATATGCGACTATTCTGTTTTTCCGTACATGGGGATTACGTCAAGTAGTTTACCATTGGGCGAATGTTTGCTCGCTACTCCGCGGTCGATGGAATACTAAAGTTCTCTACAAGATTAGTATTTGCTCTGCAGCTGGATTGGAACAAGCCGGGAAACGTGAAAATATATTAAGCCAATTGAGTTTGAGTTAATAAATCGATCGATTCGCGTATAAAGGGAATATTTTTATACGTTACACGAAGACAAATGAAATCTCTCGAGCGTGAGAATAGACGTTTATAATCTTACTGCAATTTTGTTATTAATAAACCGTACGTTTTATTGACTGGCTCACTATTATTATCGCAGATTCGCGATGACGTTAATAAATCGAAGAATTTTTCAAAGCGCTCCGCACTAAAGTCGTTGAAATGCGACGAGCGGGAAAAAAAACAAGGAGCCGCCTGTGTTCACAACCCTCAGGGGTGATGAAGGATTTCGATTCGCCTCGGAGGAGAATCGCCCTAAACAGTTCGCAACGCATCACGTCCCCATATAATAACGGATCGTGGAAACTCATACGCGTCACCGCTCGGTAAGCCCGCAATCTACGAGGGTAGATCCCTCATACATTTTCCAAGGATCTTTACGGGTCTCAGCGCCCTGCGCCATGTGTACTTTAATTAGCTCGAGGTACCTCGTCTCGTTTGGCTTGACGGTACCTTTCAACCTCCCGGCGACCGATTCCCGGCGAACATTTGCGAAATTGTCTCACGTGCCCGGGCACACGGGCCTTATTTGCCCCGAACTTTGGAAGATCCGGCGCCAGAAGTTAGTCGAAATCGAAGTTCCGTGGCGAAGTGACAGCGCCACGCTATCTGAAATCTTAATGGAAGTGACGACGCGGTGATTACTTCGTCGTCGATGGGACCTTACCGCTTGGGATGTGTCACCGTCGAATGTTTGATTTAGGAATGACCCGCCACCTACTTTCATCGTAATTGGATCGTAATATGAAACGGACGTCGGATGACGCGACGAAATTAGAATCTCGCCTTGTGTTTATCGTTGTAAGCGATATGTGGCAACATTTTCATAAGTAAAGAGAGCCGGAACGTCTGACTTGTAATTAGAACTTCTTAGCGAATTGTTATCTGCTATTTACTTCTTTGTACAGTGGCAAGTCACAAATACGTAAATGAACTGTTATAGAAGCGGGCCGCATGTTTATTCAAAAAGATATTAAAAAGTCGTTTAGCGTTTCGCATGTTATGCCAGACATCGTTTTTATGCGACAAAAAAAAACCTATTCTATTATGAGAGAGTTTCTATTGCAAAATGCTTCAAACGTTAGTGAAGTTGTGCGCAGCAACTTTTTATATCAATGTCAAACCAGGGCAAAAGAGCTATTAAAATGTACAAGCGTAAAATCGGAATTGAATCGTAAAAAGTTAAACTATTATAGACTGTAGACTATAATTACTGATCTTAATTGTAGATATTATTCAAAAGAGACCCTTAGGTCACTAGAGGAAATCGTCTCGAGTTGATTTCACATTTGAAAAACAGAAGAGAGGGAGGACAGATGGAAGGAAAAGGGGAAAGATTGACTCTGTTATACAATCGAATCGTTCGAAAATCGAAAAGTTTTTAATTAAATGATTATTTCCACTACGATCGCACGTATCATATTACATAACTATTTATATACCATATAATTAATTATATGATGTAGACTCTACATAATTATTTATACAGAGTCGTAATAATTTCTTTAAAACATTGCCCAGTTGTTCTTTCCAATAGTGTTGTACAATCAATTATCGTTTCTAAATAGATTTTTAAATTAACCGATTATTTCCATCATGATTGCAAATATTATACTAAACATTTATGTAAATAATTATTATATAAATCTTCATAAATTTAAGCGACCTACACTGGCTAGTGTTTTTTATTTAAAAACGAATGTTACAACGTTTCGGCCCTGGATTTGGGCCCTTTTCAAGTGTTCTGAAACGCAAATTACAAATTTGTATACGGAGCTGAAGGCTTATCATAATTGGTAATTGACTCTCTCTTGTCTTTACTTAGTTTGACACATGGTAATGGTATTGGCCAAACAACTGAATAATTGACGCAGTTATTCACTAAGGTATGTAATTTAGAGTTGCATTATGATAAGCCTTCAGCTCCGTATACAAATTTGTAATTTGCGTTTCAGAACACTTGAAAAGGGCCCAAATCCAGGGCCGAAACGTTGTAACATTAGTTTTTAAATAAAAAACACTAGCCAGTGTAGGTCGCTTAAATTTATGAAGATTTGTTTTTAAATTACTGGCGATATACAATTTAACACTTTAATTATTATATAGACTACATAATTTCTTATTCAGAGTCGCAATAATTTTTTCTAAAACATTGCCCGGTTGTTCTTTACGATAGTATACAAACAATTGTCGTTTACAAATCAACAATAATTTTTTAATTAACGTGTATATGACATTTTAATGAGATAACTTCCATGATTGCAGGTATTATACTATAAATAATTATTTAGATTCTACATAATTAATTATAGAGTCGCAATATTTTTTCTAAAACATTGCCCAGTTGTTCTTTTCGATAATGTTATACAATCAATTATCGTTTTTAAATAAATTTTTTAATTAAACGAATATTTCCATCGTGATTGTAGGTATTGTACTAAACATTGGCGTAAATAATTATATAGACTACATAATTTCTTATTCAGAATCGCAATAATTTTCTCTAAAACATTGCCCGATTGTTCTTTACGATAGTATACAAGAAATCATCGTTTACAAAGCAACAATAATTTTTTAAACATGATAATCTCTTTAGTAATAAATAACAATGGATAAGTAGTCGACCTTAACTGGCACGTATTTAATAAATTACTATGTACATATTTTATCTTGTGCCGTCAATTTTATGATCATGACTCAACTCTGTTTTAATTTTTACCGTTCAATTACTTATTACAATGACTCGATTAATTTTTAAGAATGTGTGCTTGATAAGGACCTAAATCCTTGGTCGAAACGTCGCACTGTATATTTTTAATTTTTAATTTATTAAACACGTGCTAGTTAAGGTCGACTAAACTTATTCATTAATAATTTTTTAATTAACGCGTATACAACATTTTAATGAGATTACTTCCATGATTGCAAGTATTGTACTATAAATAATTATTTAGATTCTACATAATTACTTATAGAGTCGCAATATAATTTTTCTAATACATTGCCCAGTTGTTCTTTACGCTAATGTTATACAATCAATTATTGTTTCTTAATATAATAGATTTTTTAATTAAATGACTATTTCCAACATGATTGCTGGTATTGTACTAAACATTTCTGTAAATAATTACATAGACTACATAATTTCTTATTCAGAGTCGGAATCATTTTTATAAAACATTGCCTGGTTGTTCTTTACAATAATACTATACAATCAGTTAGCGTTTACAAATCATCAATAATTTTTTACTTAACGTGTATATGACACTTTAATGAGATTACTTTCATGATTGTAGGTATTATACTATAAATAATTATTTAGATTCTACATAATTACTTATAGAGTCGCAATAATTTGTCTAATACATTGCTCAGTTGTTCTTTAAGCTAATGTTATACAATCAATTATCGTTTCTTAATAGATTTTTAAATTAAATAATTATTTCCTTCACGATTGCACGTATTATGCCACAAATAATTATTTAAATTGAATATAGATTCTATATTCAATATAGAGTCGCAATAATTTTTCTAAAACATCTCCCAGCTATGTTTCACGACGTTGTTAGCTAATATCGTTGCTTTCGCTAACTCGAAATGATTTCAAAGGGTAAGTGCGTACACGTGACTCGTGCATGCGTGCTCGAAGGCACACGTGAACCGATGCCGAAGACCGACCATACACCGGCAACGAGCGTTATTCGTCGGAAAACGAAAAATAGATAAACAGTCGTCTACAGAGCGAGAGAAGGAGAGGGCATGTGTGCGACAGAGAGAGAGAGAGAGAGAGAGAGAGAGAGAGAGAGAGAGAGAGAGAGAGAAAGACTGCCGCGTTACTTCTTGGGTAGTACCGTCGCGACCTCGTCGTGAGCGCGACGCGCGTGTGAGGAAGACCAAAGGCCGCGCGCGGAGATAACTTCACGCCGCTCGCACATCATTCGGCAGGCACGTCTCTCACGCGTCGCGAGGAGAGACTCTCCGCGTTATCGGTATCAGTCGCCGCCGTCATCGTCAGTCACCAACTTCGAAACGCGTGTGCCGGTGATCGTTCTCTCTCTCTCTTTCCTTTTGCCGCGCCAAGCGACTCGACAGGGCCGTGTACCGGGGCCCACAAAACACGTGTGCCTCTATGTTCTACGACGTCGCGCGCGACACGACGACATGACGACCGAGCACGAGCACAGTGACCCTCGCGTGCGATCGCGCAGGACGAAGAGCGTGACGAGGGCGGAGGAGATCCAGAAGGTGGAGCAGAAGGTCCGCAGGTCGCAGCCTGACAAGCCGTGAGTACACACTGCCGCGGGCCGCTTCCACGCGCCGCCTCTCGCTCTCATTCTCCGCGTCATCGTGCATCCGCGATATCGGTCCGTCGCGCCGGGCGAGGCGTCGGCCTCGGCCACGGCGGCTGACGGCCGCGAGAGTCGCGCACTGTTGGGCAACGACGATAAACGTTCTCGAGTAACGCCGCGGCGACGCGAGATTTCTCGTCGGGGTTTCGGGGAAACGCACGACGTAACGGGCGCGTTCCGTTTGACGTGCGCATGCCCGCCCGCGCTTGTATCTGGCGAGATGCCGCGCGAGAGGGGATATCCCCATTCTCGGAGCGGACGCGCTCCGTCCTGCTCCGTTCCACGTTCCGCGTTCCGTACCCGACGTTTCGCTGTAATCGATGCGGGAGCCACGCCGGAGGTCAGCCGCCCGGCGTTTCGTCGCGTCCTGCGTGCGGTCGGGCAGAGCCTACCAGCGTTTTCGAGGCGACCCGCCGTGCACCGATCGCGAAACAATCAACTCCGGCCGGGGCTCGTTTCGGGGGGGAAATCAAGCGATTCCTTTCTCCGGCGCGATTTTCGTATTCCCGATTCCCGCGGTACCCCTGCCTACGATTTCGCTCTCGACGCTGTTGGCACCCGCGGATCGCTTCGGGTCGCGCCGTGCGCGTCGGATGCGATATACGACGCTTTCTATATTTAAAAGTTCTCGTAGCATTTCTGCATCCGGTAGCTCGCGGCGCGGCAAAGTTGCCGACGTTACGTAACGAGGGGATTGTAAAAATATTGACGCGATTGTTTTGCGGTCGCGGCAGTTTATTATTGTCATGTAATGCCATGTCGCGCGTAATGTGACATCCATGAATGTATACTACAGCGAATTGCTTAATGGCCGAATCAGACTGGCAATTGTCTACGCGGATTGGACTGGTATTGGCGATTCTTTTCTAGCCGATGAGAGTCGATCGAGACACGCCGGCTGCTTTGCGCTCATTGGCTAGACGAAGACTATTGTCAATTGCCAATGCCAATCCAATCCGAAGTATGCAATTGCTAGTCTGATTCGGCTCTCAAGCCCGTATCAGACTACGGATTGAGATTGAGATTAGATTGAAATTTCACCAACAGAGTTTACTAATCTCTCAAGTTTAGTGACTTTTACTCCAATTGGTCAAATTTCAATCTAATCTCAATCTCAATCCGTAGTCTGATACGCGCTTTAAAGCCTGCGTCAGACTACAAACTGAGATTAGATTGAAATTTGACCAATTCGAGTAAAAATCACTAAACTTGAGATTAGGAAGCTTTACACTGATTGGTCAAATTTCAATCAACTCTCAATCTCAATCCTGTAGTCTGGTACGGGCTTTAAGGCCGAGTCAGACTAGCAATTGTCGACGCGGATCGGCTTGGGATTGGCGATTGTCTTCTAGCCAATGAGAGCAAAGCAGCCAGCGACTTGATCGCCGATACCAATCCAATCCGCGTCGACAATTGCTAGTCTGATTCGGCCTTTAGACGTCGCGAGGTAACGTCAGTAGAAGCGGAACGCATTTTATTCTAAGAGACTTTTTATGACACGCAAAAACAGTCGGCATAAAAATTGCATGTGGCTATTTTTACGTAACGGAGAAGTTGAGAAGTTATTTCCTGACTAATGCCAGCGATACCGCTCGTCGCGGACGTCGGATTTTTAAATTGTGTAAAAAGGGGTTTCGGAGCAACTTTGACACGAATATCGAAATAGCTTAGGTAGTTTAACAGACGTGATAAGATAACGTAATTCGCGCGAAGTAAAAAAAAATATGTTGAAACGAGTTTGTGTAAAATGCGGTAAAACGAAACGCCCCATGTGCGCGACAACGTTCTGCTTTTTTGCACTTTGAAATTCGCAGTACTTAACATTATTAACCTTTGTTTTATGCAAAATTGCACTACAAAATACGTCATGTATATTGTTCTATCCTTGTACACACGTGTGTGTGTGTGTGTGTGTGTGTGTGTGTGTGTGTGCGAATGCTGGTTAACCCCGCGATCTCGCAAGTAATAATTGTTCATCAATCAATTGATCTTGGTACCGCAAGAAATAGCGTAGCATTGTTGTGACAGCTCGTTGAATCCGCAGGATCAGTAAAATTAGATGTCTATATCGAGGAATATCGATCAAATTCCAGTATGAGCAATGTTGTCCCAAAGTTTTGGACGCTTGTCCGACTGGACAAATCTCATTCGTCAACCTGGGCCAAGTTTCTTCCCGATTGCGTATAATTAATGCGCGCTCCTTGCTATTTCAGAGCTTCGGACGTCGAAACCATCTATTCTATTCTGTCGAAGTGTCTATCAACCAAGTCGAGTTAGACTTTGACTGTATTATGCTTGCAACTTGGAATGTAAATCAATCTTTAACGAGATCGTGCCGTCGAATTAGAAGAACTCGGGGAACAGTCTGGAGAGAAACGTACTGACAGAACGGCTTCTTTTCTCCTTTAGGGTGTCTAAAAATTTAGCAAGATACGGATCTAAAAATATCCTCGGTCCGTTAAAATGTATCCGTGCAATTTTAGCAGAACCGTTTTTTTCTGACTACAAAATTCAATCCTCGCGAGACACTTCGCTAACGTGACTGACGTTTGTAAACAAGAATTGCCTACATAAAATAGATACCCGACTAAAAGATTCAGATTTAATAAATCAGTTCTCAAACGGGTTTTGCGTTGAAAAGATAAAAACATGTTATATCACAATTCTCAGCACTATACGATAATATTCAACATGATATGATGATATCAAGGACAATATCCAATGTACATACATTCTCGATAATACGCAGTTGAAAAATTTGCGTTAAATTTAACATATATCAAATGTCCCGAACGGTCCACACAAATTTTTGTGCTAATTTACCATAATATGTTACATAATCACGCTAATACTCTGTTAATATTTTAACACAAAATAAATGCAAATCTTAAAATAATTTAAAATAAACTTTCTGCAAAATTAACATATTCTTAATGACAAAATGAATTTAAAAAATGTAAGTTTTACATTTTACACATGTAGTAAGTCAAATGATGGTGTAAAATCACTCTCACTTATGTTACATAGAATAAAATCATTTTATTCAGTAAATATCGAGGCGGAAACCGCTGAGGGCATTGTGGTGTACAGATTTGCGGCATTACTGGGCATTACTAGGGCATTTTTTGGGCATTAGGTCTTGCTGGGGCATTATAAAGGTAAAATAGGCTAAAATACGATAACATAAGATAAAATAAGATATAAGAGAATACGGCTCTGACGAAGAAAAATCAATGAATAAAAGGGCTAACAACCTTGACTAGGTGTTAGTGTCACAATAGTAAAAGTTTAGTTTATTTAAAACATAAAAATTACAAACGTTTCGGTCTTTCTTTAGACCATCCTCAGTGTATAAAAAGAAGAAGAAATAAAAGAAAGGATGGTCTAAAGAAAGACCGAAACGTTTGTAATTTTTATGTTTTAAATAAACTAATCTTTTACTATTGTGACACTAACAACTAGTCAAGGCTTTTAACCCTTTTATTCATTAATAAAATAAGATAATAAGATAAAGTAATGCCCACTGGGCATTCGTGGGCGTTGGTGTACAAGATTTTGGTCAGCGGTCTCCCCCTCGGTAAATTTTAACAGATAAATCTTGTTACTAATAATATAGAACACATGTATTGTGTAAGATTAAAAAATAAGTACACATTGTGTTGTTTTAACATTTTTTAGGTATTTTAATAATTTTATATTTGAGGTCAATTAACACAAGAGCAATATGTTAAATTAATACATGAATGTGTTAAACGTTTAACACAAAAATTTTGACCGGCCTTTGTTTGAACAAGAAAACACAAATTTTCCAACTGTGTACGTGTGTACAAAATTGAGTATTTAGTTTAATACTTGTCGAATGTGTGACCGATTTTATCGAAGAATTAAATATTCTTTGATGTCAGGGATCGTCTAGTAATACATTAATTAAATAACTTGATAGAATTTATTAATTTTATTCTCGTCTATTGTCTTCCAATAATTAATGATTCATCTCCCAATTGTCACGCGTCTGTTACGGGTGAGCACGGAGTAGGTAATTTAATAGCTAAATCATACCACGGAATTATTAGCATAACTATTTCTCCCGCGAGAGCAAATAAATGTTTTTATAAATTGCGTGTTGTTAGCGAAACATTTATTTTCAACAAATTGAAATCAGACGAAACAAACTTAAACGCATATCGGAAAAGCGCAAATAAATAAAGTTGTCATTCTGCGAAATATCTCGCTCAAATAATATCGATAAAATGACCCGTGCAGTGATGTCGTAAAGAGCAACGTGAGAGTTTATATTTCCAATACTTCTCCAAATATCCGCGTTACATTTTTATTGTATTTAGAACCCAATACCCACCAACTGATAATTAGTTTCGCGAATGAGTTTAACAAACGGTATGTTCTAACGAGAACATATCAAACTCAAAAAGCTTGATATAAATTCATGTTATCGGAGCACAACGGAAATCGTATGAATAATCTGTGGATTTTACGTTACGGTTCTACTGACGAATTAATGACAGCCACGCATATTCTGGAATATTATTTCCGTCAATCGGATATTGCAAGATCGTAGGTCAAGGTTACGGACAATGAACTTTCGATCACGCACAAACAGCGTTCAAGTGCCTCCGCGCGCACCCGCCGCGCGTAATTAAGCTCTGGGCCGTACCGAGATTTAGCTTTAACTTCTCGGCAACCCCTTCGCAACATAGTCGTCACTCTTTAGTGGCTTTCGGAACCGCTGACGTTCCGTAGAGTGGAATGCGCGACAAAGTATGCACGCCGGAACACCATCTTTCCGTGCCGTTAATTAAAATGTTAATACGAGTGACGCGGCAAAGTCATTTCGATGCGATATCGTCGCTAAGGCCTTGCCTTTACGATCCACTCCGTGCTGAACATTGGCAATTCTTCTTATATGAACTAAAAATGTACATAGCTTACGTTACTTTACAGTCATTAAAAAAGATATATTTTACATATGTCTTTTTTAATGAAAAACACTTGTTATTAATTTTTTTATTTCTAAATTACCGATTCTTTACGAAACGAGAATGATGTTTGAAAGTCGGGTAAAATATGCAATTTAGTTCATTCTTCAATTAGACCATGCGTATATGTACATATAAATATAAGAGATATAAAAGTTATATTTCTTAAATTTTTTTTCTAAATTTTATCAGTGATGCAATGTCTTTATTTCTTTATCCTTTATATTTTGATGTTTGATGGTAATAAAATTTTGCTTTTGTTTACGTTTATTTTTGAAAAATGTATTTAATGGATAATAATGTTGTAATTTTACTAAAATTTATTAATTCAATGGTAAATCATAATTTGATTTTCTCTCTCTCTCTCTCTCTCTCTCTCTCTTATATTGCAAGTTTCTTTCGTGAATTCGAGAAAGGAATTTCTTCTATCATCAAGTTAAACACCGACAATGAATTCTAACAAATTCATGATCGCAATTTAATTCGAAATAGAATGCATATGCGCTTCGATAATCGAAATCGCTAATCCTGGTGTTCCGATTTGACATAAAACCGTTTGTTCAACGCACAATGGTATAGAACACTGCCGCGAATTATATGCAGTGGAAGGCAGAACGCCGTATATTGCAACGATTATAATATATTTCTCTATATTTATCTTTTCTGCGTGTTATAAAAGCGATCGAGGGGGTACATGACAAAATATTACACGATTGAATTATTAATAAAAAAACTATTGCGTTTGTTCACAATGTATATCGCACAGTGAGTACATGTCGAGTAAACGTCGCAAAAAAGCATTTATTATGCGCGTGATTAATCAATTGTCACGTTTGGCGTATTTTATTAAATGCGATCCTTCTGTTACTTGCGGAATGATGATAATTCGATGTAATAATTTTGTAGTACATATCCCTGATACAGAGATGAACATATTTTGCGCGGGTTGTTATTATGTAATTTTGTTTTATTAATTGCTGGTACCGGAGGAAAATATATTATCGAAGAATTGTGTGCAAGCAGATTTAACTGATAAAATATCAGAACAATTAAAACGAATGAATGAAAGCAACGTATACGTATTACTCTAATATTGACTTTAATGAGAGATTTCTCGACGGACGAGAAAAGAACATTTCTCGCGGAAATAAAAGCGTATGATATTGAAATGAGCTATTACAAATTCAATGTTATTTCTGCGTTCCAAAAATATCGCGTATTTTGTTACGCCACACATACGCGATACGCCAACTCACGTCCGTCCCCTTCTCGCTCGTGCGCACTCTTTCACGTTGCATCCCGCGTGCAACGCGCGCCGCTCGGCAAGACGGAGAAAAGAGTAAGAGGCGGAGAGTAAAAACTATCCCTCCAACACGGTATAATGACTTGCAAACAAGAGTTTCTTGTTCTCGAAAATGGCGAGTCTCCTTTTGCCTTGCCGCGTCGCAGCTTCTTTTCCATCTTGGCGCGCGCCTCCTTTATTCTTCCCGGGCCCGCTCCTTATACCGGGCGAATCCATCCTCGAACAAACGATCCTTATATTTACTCGCGGCGTGTTTGTCGAGCGCTTCTCTTGTTTTCACGAGTTTGCAATTAGACGCGCGATGGGTACGAGCCTCGGAGCCGGGCAATATCGGATTCTCGTCCTCTTCTTTCCGCGCGTGAGCGACGAGGAGTACAGAGAGGCATAGCGGCGAGAAGGACGGGACCGGTTGCTTTACAATGTATTTCCGGAATGCTCGAGATTGACTTCGGAGAGTTTCCGATCTCTCCCGCTCTCCCGCTCTCCCTCCCTCTCCCTCTACCTCTCCCCCCTCTCTCTCTCTCTCTGTCTCTCCCCCTCTGTTCTCGATTTCGGCGCGGGTGTACCCGGGACGTGTTTGCTCACCTGATTCGACGGCTCCCCTTCGCGTCTTGCCGTTAAAGAGAATTGCCAAGTTCACTGATGCATTGTTTAACTGTATTGTAACGCTCACTCAGCGGAGCAACAATCGATTACCGCCAAAGACAAGATACAAATTGGGATCTTCCGCCTTGCTGGTAGAGAGGATTAGCCAACTCAAATGCTACATCCGATGAGTTTGCACAAACTAGTTCGCATGTAACTAGCTATGTATCTCCCGCGAAACGTTTTTAGCAAGTTGTTAAAAGTACTGGGCGTTTGCTGTACGTAGTGTACATCGCGAATTAACATGTGAAAAAGCATTCTGGATACTAATTGTTCGTGATAACGAAGCTGCGATGAGGGCCCTTTGATAAACCGTTCTCCAACGATTAGCGAGGCGTCGAGGTGAATCCCGCCCCAAGATTTTAATTTACGTCAGGCCGTTGGCTGCGTTATTATCGCGCGCACCGATACCAGCTCCAGAGTCAGCTCCATGTACGCCCCATATTCCGTCCGGGTGGCGCTTCTCTCGGGCAAAAAGCTCCTTAATAAACCCTGAAACCACGCGTTATCCCCGCGGCGCGGCGGCGGGCGGCAAATTTTCGCCCTGACGACGCCGAGCGTGCCGCGGCGAATTTTTGCTCCACCCACCTCGTCGTCTCTTCTCCCCTTCCTCTCCGTCGCCGCTTTTTTGCATTTCGTCGAGTTCGGCAAAAACTTTTAATCTCTCGCGAACCCGGCATGGAGAACCGTCTCGCGTAGCGCCTTCGAAACGGATGAGGATTAACGGTATTGTGCTGTCAATCCCGCAACCCTTTCCACCCAGCGCCGCGCTGCGCTACCTCGCAATTTTTATCGTTCTTTCTTTTCCCTCTGTCTCCCGCTTGGTTTTCACGGTAAGATTGTAGACGGCAGCGGCGGATTTCGCGCGCGAAATCAGGCGGAAGAACAATGGCGGCGATTACGCCGGGCGGAAGGGACGGAACGAGTGTCCGGATTAGGAAGGGTTGCGGTTTTTTTGCGGTAACTCGACGTCGCTGGCCTGGAGCTCTTGTTCTGCTGAATCGCCGCGAAGATGACGTGCCGGATGATATTTCCCAGATTTATATTTTGCAAACTTTAAAGCCGTACTATTCGAAATAATTCAAAATAATATCTGAGAATGATAAAGAGTAATGTTGTAAGAAAAAAAAAACGAACAGATAAAATGAAGATATCGTACGCTGTTGTACATAACGAAATAATCGTTTGTCATTATTTTATTTTAATTGAAAGCGGTCTATGCGGCGAACGTTTTTCGCAAATTATGCCAAAACCGACGTCACTTTCTCTCGTTACGCTGTTACGACGGGTTGGAGTCGGACAAACAGATATTTTACTCGTTGTCAGAAATTATTCAAATAAAGGATGGATGTTTATAATGTATCTGTACAGCGTCGAGACTTGCAATTATACCGGTGCCGCTAGTAATCACCGAGTCAAAAGAAATGCAATTTAGTCTGCGGGTCAGAGACGACGAAGCTGCTATGTGCTCTCGCCAAGGGGAAAAAGGAAAGTATGACGGTCGCGTCACGAGCAGCTTTAAATTAACTTCTTTAACGCTTATCCGACTTACACACGAATTCCGTTTGCCGTTCACGAGACAGGTGAGAAAATTTTTATGAGTCTGCAGAATGCATTACCAAGATCGGATATATTGTCGGTAAGAAATCGTAATAAAATGGTTCGTCAAGAAGGAGGAACGACGAGGCAAACAAGATGGAAGATAGACGGGTGGACGGATAAATAAAATAGACGGATAGAGACAGAGGGCGGGGGGAGGAAGGGGAGAAGACAACTCGTGGCACAAAAGCAGCGCGAGAGCGGTAGCGAGAAATGAATTGGGAATCAGGCAGAGGAAGACGATAGGTAATCGATTCCGAAGGTCGTCGGAAGTGCGCAAGAGGAGGCGTGTAGGGTCGAAGTGAATGAAAGTGAGGGAAGAAAAGCCCGCTTAAAGCGCCGTTTAATTTCCCTTCATGAATCATTTAGAATATTCTTCTTCCAGCGTTCATTTCTTATTCTCTTTCGGTCCACCGATTCGCCAACCGGACGTTGTAGTAGGAGGATTCCCTCCTCATTACACGGGTAATATATGTATATCCGTCTATCGTTTAAATATTCACGAGGCCTTCCGGTGTCAGGAAGATTCTCGAGGAAAATACGGTCCAACGAGGGAGGCCCATGCACAGGGTGCCATTCTTCCATCTCACCTTTTCCATCGGATGCTTCTTATCCTCCAGCTCGTCACGTCTGCCCTTGCGCGAACAACTCTTCCGTTTCTCTATGGAGGATCTAAAAACAAAAAGCGAGAGAGAGAGAGAGGGGGGGAGGGAGAGGAAAGAGAATAGCACGAGTGGTTTTGTCGGAGTGGCTCTCAAATTGAGCCAGAAACAAAGGATTTGGCACCTTTATCTTTCGCGGTTTCATCGATTTGGCGGATGGCTCGTGAAGTACGCGATTTTAAGCGGAAGTAAGTCGATGCTTCGTACCATTTCGCGATTGGATCGTTGAAATCTTAAGATCTGCAGCAACGACTAGATGCACAGCGTATTTCCTTTAGTTTGAATAGAGTGGGGAAAAAAATGAGCAGGCGTAACACTTCGATAAAAGTATATAATGGTATTGGATTATTGTTGAAGGCTATTACACGATTCCTTTTATCGAAACGCTGCTATTTGTAAAAATTCTGTTCGCACCTTTTCCTGTAATATGCGCGTACGCGAGGTATTCGATTCTCTTTCCGATATTATTTCATAATATTAAATTCGTATTAACAAATAACAATAAAGACAATACATTCTGCTTTGTATTTTATAATATTAAATTGATTTGTATTAATAAGGATAAATACTTTCTGCTTGGTGCCTCCAATTAATATTCAATATTTTAAATACGGTTGTTTCGTTACGCCTATACAGTAAAATACGCACAGATGATACGGAAACACCACTCGGAGGATGCTGAACGAATCAGCGAAATAAGTTGACAGAAAAATTGTACTTTGTATGCAAACGCGATACCTGTTTCGGATAACGACGAAACAATACTCTTTCAATCTTAGTGCACGATATTCCCACGACGCCGGTAGAGAAATCACGTTGCCGTTGAATATAAGTCCTC
Organism: Vollenhovia emeryi; assembly: GCF_000949405.1. Classification (NCBI taxonomy): domain Eukaryota; kingdom Metazoa; phylum Arthropoda; class Insecta; order Hymenoptera; family Formicidae; genus Vollenhovia; species Vollenhovia emeryi. Next base: position 182,615 of record NW_011967201.1, read on the forward strand.
AATCTCGGAATAATTCATGCAACTCAGTATGACACGGGACATTAGTCATCCGTGATATACGCTGAATAATTATTACACAGACAAATGTGCAGTCAGATCCATCGTTATTATACAGTGCGATGTACATACGTCGTTTGCGTATAATCAGTACCAATAACGAGCAAGTAATTAAATAAACCGGCACTATGCTACGAGCTGTGCGACATTTCAATTAAAAAAAATTGGAGAAACGGATAACAGGCTCGATATAAATCTTACAATTAATTCGAGAAGATACAGTCAGATTGGACCTTGGTAGTCTGATGATAATAAGAGAAAATGACACTTTAGTGTTACTGTAAAATTTATACCTACACGGAGATAATTTTCTTTTAAAATTTACCCTGAAAATCATGTAATCGTCGGACAAACATGGCATTCCGAAGAATTTTATGAGGGGTTTTTTTTTAAATTTTACCATACATTCTACTAGTAATTATATTTCGTGTACATTTTACTAATAGAATGTATGGTAAAATTTCACAAAACTCTCATACAGTTCTTTAAAATACCATATTGTCCCACGATTACATGATTTTCACGGTAAATTTTAAAAGAAAATTCTCTCCGTGTAAAAATTGAGATTATTTGTAATTTAGATTATTAATTTAATAGTTATCTATACATATTTTTAATATTTGTCACCGTTGATGATTTCCTATAGTGAAGAGGAATATTTGCAGTTTAATTTACCCGTTTGCGTTACTCGTCGTTTTGTTCATAATTTCCAATAAAGTTGTCTCGAAAAGTGACACATAGAATTGTTCGGAAAAACGTTTGTCGGATTGTGAAAATGCCAGTGATAGACAGTTGAGTATTGGTGCGAAAATTTATCTCGATTGAATTATGTTTCGCGACCGCTACAGGACGCCCGAATAATTATTCGGAAACATCGTCCGCGTTTTGAACATTTCCCGACGTGAAAACGCGTTTCTCTCTTTATTTCATTTCGCGCGCCCATCATATGTCGATTATCCTCACTCCTCTTCCTCCTCTATCTTCCGGTCCCATTTTTGTGTCCATTGCGAAGGGATTTTTTTACCCAACAACCTCGTGGGTGTTAATTTTTTTCATGCCGGGAAATAATAATCGTCATATTTTTAAATTAGAGTGACGGGAATGCCGATAAGGTTTTTTTTTGCGCGCGGTCCCTTCTATTTTGTTTAAAATCTACCCGCAAGCGTGGGTTTGTATTTTTCAATAGAACGCGAGTTTTGAATAAACACGATTTTTGTTTTAAGAGCTGTAAATAATTTTATTTGAAAATTGTCACGGTTTTATCGGTCATGACCCGCGTTTCCTATTTTTTTTCTCTCTCGCTATTTTCAAACGCGGATAAATTGTCAAAGTAATTTGCACAGTTAATGTCGCTTGCTCATGCATATCCATTAAAATCTTTGGACGAAAAAGTAACAAAAAAAAACCTAAGAAACGCCAGTAGTATTTTTAACGGATATTTGCAATGCAATGATGCGCGACGATAATGATAGCAATGGGATGGTATTATCTTGGTGGGAAAATGGCGCGAAATCACTGCTGCATATTTTTTTCAACGAGGTTCATAATCGGAGACTTTCATATGTTTGAAATGAAAAGTAAATTGCTCCCCTCTAGTGGAATATTACTCATTTCCGAAAGGTGTAATAGCAAGATGATTTTAACTAGGCGGCTATTTAAACGTTTTTTCTCATCAGCGGATTCAAAGACGGCAGAGACCGGGCGACTCGTCGTGCAGACAGCGCGCGTTGAAATGGCGAAATCAATCGCCATTCGGATGCGTCAGCGATCATAACTCAGAGTTCAATTAAATCCGCGAATCGGTTCGAAGTCACGTTCGTCGCCATATCGGCGAAGAAAAACGGGCCCTCGTCGGATATTACGAGGAAAAACCAGACGCCGAAGTTGCGCGCGCGCGCGCGCGAACGCGGTGTCGATGATCAAGGGACACACCACGGCGCGACGACTACGTGCCGAAAACTCGTCGCGTTAGCGCAAGTTTCGCTTAAGAGGAACTTTTTCCGCGGCCCGTAATATGTCCACTGCAAGAAAGCGGAAGCGATTTGCCTTGGAGCGGCAAGAAAGTGGCGCGCGCTCTCCGAGAGCGCGTCTCTCAGTTTCCGGCTCCCGGAAGAGCAACGACAACTTAGTTGATCCTTTTTTGCTCCTCTATGGCTGCGGTTTGTCAGAAAGTGGACTAAAGTATGATATTGCAACTTATCACGAGCGGATGCCGCTTGGACTTCGTCTAAAAAGTGTCGCCAACAATCGCGATAAATCACCCGGGAGCGCGTGTCTAGTTTCAAGCATGGTTTTCTCAGCCCGACAACACGACGTCGTCGGCCCTAATCTATCAATATGAAATATAATAATGTCATTATTAACCGTTAATTCCTCGCTCTCTGCCACCCCCCTTCCCCCGTAATTGCTCGCGTGGGGACTTTTACGCCCTCAGGATATTATGGAATGCATCAAATGAATATCGAAATTACAAAACAATTAAACCTTATTTATACACAATTGTACTACGATATAACTACACGGGGAGAATTTTCTTTTAAAATTTACCCGGAAGAATCACGTAATTGTGGGACAACATGGCATTATGAGTTTTTTTGAAATTTTACCATAAATTTTACATAGTAAAATGTACGGTAAAATTTCAAAAAACCCTCATAAGATTCTTCGAAATGCCATGTTTGTTCGACGATTATATATTTTTCAGGGCAAATTTTAAAAGAAAATTCTCTCCGTGTACGTATAAATTTTAAAAGATTAGTAACATCTCGAAGAAGTGAGAGAGAGAGAGAGAGAGAGAGAGAGAGAGAGGGACACGGAGGGACAGGGGAGACAGGGAGAGATAGGGAGAGGCAGGGAGAGACAGCGATAGACAGGGAGTAACGCGGAGAGGCAGGGAGGGACAGGGAAAGAAGTAATGTCGATAAATAAAATTAAAAAGCGCGCCCGTATTTCCGGTGGGACGCACCGATCGACGTATGACGAAACGTTACGTCAGCGTCATTTGTCTGTTATCGCACGTATGTTTATCGCGTACCGGATGACTAATCGTGCCTCACAAATCGGGTGACAAAAGTCGAAAGATCGCGAAGCGTATACGCGGCCGTATCTCACGTTTCCCGAAGACGCTGGTCGCGACACTTCGGACATATCCAGTCCATCGTTCTCATGCATATGGAATTTCCGTGCGACACGTCTGCGTCCTGTTCGCCACGCTGTCCCAATAGTAGCAGAAGCTACGAGAGATAGCTCTTCGTGCGCAAACCGCCGTTTCTATCGCGGCTCTATTAATTATCGCGATCTGCCATAAATTCTGAGTAATAGTTACGGCGTTACAGGTCGAGAGGGTTTATTAGGGGGACTGTTGTGCACGGGGCAGTGGGGGAGACGCACGACGGTGCTGCTGAATGCACGCAGAAACCGCGCTGCTGAGGGTAGCTGCGGGTAATTACGACGGGGGCGATATATAACGTTTGCCTGTTACATTTTGTACGCAAAACCGACGGAATTCTTCACCAGACAAATTGCGTCGTCATCGCTGTGATATCTTCGTTGTGAAAATTTATAACGTCAGAAAATAACGATGCGCGCATTACACGCGCGCTATTTATTCGTGCATTACGTAGGGCAAACCGGGGCTAATTGTTGCAATTTCAGTTGAGGATCTTTTTTTCCTTCCCACCGTACCTAAAATAATCAGCTTTCCACGTAATGAATCTACATAGTTTTGGGCATTGTATTATTTTTGTTTTATTTGAACAGTTGTATATTAAGAACTCAAGTATTGAACTCTTACAACTCGGATAAATGTAGCCACTTCTTTCCCACTGTACCTAAAATATTCAGCTTTCCACGTAATGAATCTACATATTTTTGGGCATTGTATTATGTTTTTTTTATTTGGACGTTATTATATTAAGTATATTAAGTATATTAAGAACTCTCAAATATTGAACTTTTATACAACTCGGATAAATGTAGCAACTTGCCCCACTGTGGAGCGCCGTTGTTAAAAATATAAGACTTAAAAGTTTGACTCTACTATTACTAGTATATTTAATATACTAGTTTTATTACTATATATACTATTACTAGTATTTTAAATATACTAGTATATTTAAAAAATGTAAATTCTGAGACACAGCAAAATATCTGTTAAGGAAAGGAATAATTAAAATATATATTTTATACATATTATTACATTGTTGGATCAATTAATGTTTTACTTGTTTTTATCAAATACAAAAATATTTGCATAATTATCAAGTATTGTTAAGCATATCATTTGTTAAAACACGTAATTTCTGCAATGTTAATTACGTTACGAAATAAGTATAATGTATCAACAAAAGAACTAATTAACATTGTAAAAAATAAGCCACAATGAGGTACGAGCATTATTTTATCGTGTCTTTTGAGTAGCTTGACAATAGGTGAAACTTCGACGATGGTGTTCGAATAATTATAGATTCAGATAACTAATTGGGCATATTACATTTATGACTTTACTGGAACGACTTGTATTTTCAGGTAAAACCATAATTTGCATTTTGATTTAAAGAGATTTTAAATGGGGATTTGCGTTTTCAACGTATTTTTCAAGGTATTTATACGACGTGGAAGTTAAATTGTAATATCTTGGAGGATATAAATTCAATTTCATGGCTTTTCGGTTGCGAGTCTCTGGTTCTTCCAAGTTCTAAAGAGACACGGTCTCAAAAATACATCTTATCGCTCACGCCCCGGGTTTCTGCTAGGATCTTTCATGTAAATACTTAAGACGAGAGGTTCTTCTCTCCACGAAAGTGGTATAGAAGCTTCGCAAAACCTATCTCGATAACGGCATAATGCTAGCGGTCACAAAGTAAGAGGCAATCGAAAAGTCGGCAAAATTGAATCGCTAAGATTCAATATGATATAAGATTTATTTTTCTTGTATATTGATTGTGGACACCATTAACGTTATCTTCGATGCGATAGTAATTCGATTTATTTAAAGAACAGTTTTTTTTATTATTTTCGAGGTAAAAGTTAATTATAGAGAAACATGAAATTGAAATGACTATTAATAAGTTAATTAAAACTTGTTTAAGTCCTTAGATGCTTTTAATGCTTAGAAACCTCTTCTATTTTAATGTACACGCTGGAACATATGCTAGAAAATACATCTAATCTTGTTTGAGAAAACGTTTTAGTTTCGAGTGAGCTTGGGTTGAAAGAACGTAACGATAATAAGAATATCAAGTGCATTAAAAGCAACTTATTGTATGTACAAAGTGCTACAACAGAAGTTTCGTCTTATTCCTTTGTTCTTTGCTATGTAATCGACTCACCACGGTACTATTCGAGATCCTTTTAGTACGCACTTCTTTCTCGTCGTCGTGTACATCCAATAAGCACTTTAGATATCGGAGGTTCCATATGGTGCGTCGCGTTCTCTCTCTCTCTCTCTCTGTCTTTCTCTCGCAAGTGCGCATCGTCAACAATACTTCGTGCATGAAATCTGAATGGTATCTATAACATATGATAGGGGATTGTAACACAAAACCCTCTTGTCTTTGGTGTCTCTATAGGGCGGATTATATACCGGATGCGTCTCCGCGTAATCGGCTTCCACGATACACGTCTGTCATCCCCCCCGTTGGCGCGCGCTCGCGACGAGGGTCGACGAGGGCCATCGTATAAACTTTTCGAAGGGGTTTTGTCTTGCGGCGCACAAAACACATTCGAGTGCCTCTTGTATCTTTGATCGAGAAGGCGCGCCTGCGATTCATGATAGCGGTTAACCTTATCGGATGGGCCACTGCTGTTGTATCGCTAAGAGAGTAGCGAGGCAATATGTAGATAAATTGGCTATCACGAATCATAAAGGATGCTTGTTAAAAGTGTCATTTATTTTCAAAAATTGCATGACGAGATTGTTTTAACTTTAAACAATTTTACATAAGATTTCACTATTTTTTCAGAAACGTGATCTTGACTCTCCCTTTAATTGTTTGTCGTGTTATTAGTTAGTGCAACACTTTTGTCTTTAAATTTACGATTTGCTTTAGTAGTGGACCACCGAGGTTTTTTTAAATGCACCCTAGAGAAAGATAAACGATCTGAAAGTGAAACACGTATTCTATTAATGTACCTACCTTCGCAGGACCGTGGGTGCATTGTTACTTTACTTTGACATCCCCGTGTAGTCTAAACGAAATTTGCGGTGTCCTGAATGTCTGCCGAATGCAAAGCAACGCCCGTCGAGAGTACAAAGTGAGAGAGTCGTGCACGATAACAGTAATCCCGCTTGTCTATTATAAACAATATTTTGCCACTAGACCCATACGGAAAGCGCGAGAATCGCAGCGTTGTCACAAGTGTCCCCGAGCTGCTTGCTGGAACGTCCGTCATATAACGAGCATCGTTTTATTGCGATAAAACTGACTCATATCATTTACCGCGTCGTCACGTGTGAACTATACGTCAGTCCGTAAATTGATATAAGGACATGTATAACCGTGCGATATGAAAGCCCCTTTATTGTCCCATTCTCATCCCTATGACGTTCATACGTCTTTCTTCATACCGCTCGTGCACAAGGAGCATTTTGCTAGTATGGCGCCAGAACGAGAATATTCTCCTTAATACCTTCTTCCCCTTCATAGCTACTCGGAGCTTGGTCTATTATCGAATTTCCGTATAATAACGAGCTCGCCATGCATAAAGAGATCGTAAAGAGGCGAATACAAAATATACATGACGGCATTACTTATATAATTGAAACCTTTAAGGAACTTAATAATTATTATGTAACATATTTTATAAGGTGATTGCGTTGAAAAATTATCGGTCGCTACAATAACGAATGGGTAATGGAGAACGGGCTATTCAAATTCTTTTATTTCTTTTGCAGATGTCACCGTCCAAGAGACAGCCTCTTTTCGTGGAGCTCCGGGTTCGATAATTTCACGGGATTCGTCAACTGGGGCTTCTTACTGCTAGGTATCGGTGGCGTCCGGTTACTGCTTGAAAATTTCATAAAGTGAGTATCTTAAATTGTCGATAACACCCTCTTATCTAACGCATGTGATTCGCCGATTCATCGGATCATAGTCCGATTTGTCACTAATAAACGCTCTGGTTGGTATGAAGTTATAATACTCAGTAATGTTGACCGAATCAAAACATTTAATCAACTGACAGAAATTATGTTAATCGCTTTTATTAGTACAATGAAACTGAATCGTTACCTGAACTAACAATTAATTCGCCAAGAAACAAGATCGTCAGTACGGCCATTGGGTTTTATACAACGTGTGAATTTTTATTTTATTATTATTAAAAATTTATTAATTTTTTTTATTAATTTTATTAATTTATTTTATTATTATTAATATTGTA